>NW_024582091.1:28474344-28789979 GCF_017639235.1 Corvus kubaryi | reverse complement strand
GGCGCGGGAGCGCTGCCCGCTCCGCACGGGCACTCACCGCCGGCCGCCCCTGCGCGGCGCCGGCCGCTCCTCGCCGGCCAGAAAGTTTCTCCTCCGCAGCCCCGGGCGACGGAGCGGGGAGGGGGGTGAGGGGTACGTTTTTCAACGCAGGAAGAAAGTGACTCCCCCCTCCCGCTCCACCTCCCGCTTCCCCGCCCTCCTTCCGTACCTCTCCCCGTCCTCCTCCTCCTCTCCTCCCCCCGCGGCTCCGCCAGCCCCTCACGCCATGGCGGCCCGGCGCGGTGGAGCCCGCCCCGCAGCTCCCCGGCCCGGCCCGGGCGCTCCTCTCGCTCCGTGTGTGCCCTTGTGTTTGTTTATCCCTGGCGCGCACACCGCTTTTCCTCCCCCGCCCGTTCCTCCGCGGCTCGAACTTCGCGGAAATGCCCTAATTCTCCCTTTCAGCGGGAGGACTCGTTTCTCCGCTGGGAATGTTTTGGTTCCAATCCCGGCGTGTTGGCACAGGATTCCCTGGAGCTGCAGAGTACGGCAGCGGTACCAGGGACCGGGCAGGGTGGCTGTGGAGGTGACAGCATCCCGGCTGTCCATTCATATTCATTGCCCATCCCTAGTGCTGTCACCATACTGCGTGACAGGAATAGGACCTCCCACCCAAAAGTCCCCTCAAACCGGCAAAGAAACAAAAAGCCGATTTGTCAATCTGCTGTTTTAAGAATGGTGTGGCTACTTACATAAACGTTTCCCATGTAAAAGAGGAAAAAAATAAAAGTGAAACGCCGTGACTGTTCAAGTCGGTCATCCCAACATTTTTTGCAGCCAGACAATTGCAGATATTTCAGAAAGTAACATAAAAGAGGATGAAATAAATGATCCTTTGGAACATTCTCTTTTCTTTCTCAGTCTCTATAGCCTATACAAAGTTTGAAGTGAAGAATTCCGAGTGTTTGTTGGGTTTTGAAAGCTGAGCATGTTTTATCGACTATGTAATGAAAATAAAAATATTTACATGGGATAGATCAGGATGGTCTCCAACTACCTGAAGTTTACATCTCACAAAGCGTATTCCTCATTTTAGTAATGTGTTTACTGATATTACTGAGTCAGTCAGCAGGCTCATAAGTGCTCGGTTCCCTGTTTTAAAATGCAAACTCTGGTTTTTTCTGAGGATGGTTTTGAACAGCTTCATTGTGGTTTAAAGTGTGATTTCCCGCTGTTCTATCAGGACTAATAAACTTGTGGAAGCTAGACAAAACTAGAAACTATAAATTTCCCTTCACCCTTTCATTCCTGTTGTATTTCTCAGCAACATCTAGTGACAATCTCAGCCCTAAAGACTAGGGATCCACATGCTGATGCTGCAAACTCCAAGACCAATGCCGGAACCTGGAATGAAGCCTTGCTTTTTTACCAGTAATGACATGCCTAAAAGCACTAAGTGCTTCAGTTTCAGTCATGCAAACACTAGATTAATCATTAGAACATATCTTTCTGAATGCCTATTTGAATGGTATTAGGCTCTACGGCATTGATAGTAGAGTTGTAAAATATTGCTGTTGTGATACAAATGAACGTGAAGAGCTGCAGACCTCACAGTCAGACCAGATGTGGCAGATAGACTGATTCTACTGGAATTTCTAAAATTACAACGGGTGCCTAAAGTGATCATGAGGAAGGTGTTTAAGTACTTGTCATATGTCTGCATCATTAGGAATGTAAATATATTAAGTACCTGACTCTAAGTTAAATGGAATTAACCCTTAAAATTCTGAAAAGCGTAATGTCTGAATGGCTTTTGAAATCCTGCTCTTGGTCTGTGCATGGATCTCTCTGTATTGTAGAAAAACTGCCCTGTTCTGCCCTGTCATGACGAATACCCAGGCAAAGCACACCATGGCTCCTTTATAGCATGGCCTCTTGGCTTTCTGCCTCAGAAGGGATGAGATTGGATGTGCTGCTTGGATTTTGCTCTGGTGTGCAGTTAGGATGCGCCGGAGATACCAACAGGGTGGAGAGCCACAAATCCTCTCTGCCTCGTGTCCTCTTATGCAAAATGGGGCTCATTTTACTTCCTGGTAACTCAGAGTGCTTGTCAGGATAAATAGATAAATTAAAATTTATAGGATGATTCAGCGATATCTAAGAGAGGCAAGATCTGTCCACACTAGGTTAATTTCAGCATTGCCACTAGCTATTTTGAAATAAAAATGGCCCCAGCTTTAGCAAGCATCATGTCCAGTGAAAGACTGAAAAAATTAGCCTCAGGAATAGAAGCTGGAGCAAGATTGCCTTCAGCTATGTAAAAGCTGCTAAAAAGAAGATGATAATAATCTCTTATCCTCATCCTCTGAAAACACCATGTAAATTGCAGTAAGAGAAATTTAGGCTAGCTAGGATAAAAAAAGTATTTGTAAGAGTAAGTAAAGAAGGAGTGAGCAGCACTTCTCTCCTTGGAGGCTTTTTAAGTGCAAGTTGGACATATATTTGTCAAGAATGGTTCAGATCTAGAAAGTCTGATGAATATTGCCTTAGAGCAAGGGGTGGACCAGATGACCTGTCAAGGTCCTGTTTGTGTGATTATGTTTAAAATGCTACTTGCACAGGCAAGGTTATGGATCGTCTTTGATCTCCTTCTGCCCTTCACTTCTTTAGCCATGGGTATAACTCCTCTTGCTGAGGTTGAGTTTCTCTCAGTGGTTTGCTAGCCTTGCTGCATGCCAGTGAATTCAGTGCTGACAGCAAGAAGAAAACAATTAAACAATGAAACAATGTCAACTTGGAGCAGCAACGTTGGGTGGGATCCATCTAACCTCTGAACATGTCATGCAGTTTTGTTCTATACTTGATGGGTAACTACCTCTGATCTAGTTATGTTAGACTCTTGTTTATAACACTGCAGAGAAAAGTAAATTCTTTTACAGCAGAATTCATCTGACCTGTTTTAGATGTCTTCATTAGGATGTGATGAATCATTTCCCCAGGCTATCTATTCTTGCCACTGACCATAAAGTTGTTTTAAATGACTGACTCAGTAACATACCATCATATATTTTCCATTCCCCTGGTGCTTCTGTCCCTGAAATCACTCATTCCCTCTCTCCTTTCAGGTATCAAGTCCCTAGTTTATTTGTTCCTTTCTTTTTAAAAAATTTTTAATTTTAAATTTAATTTAATTTTATTGGAAAAGTCCCACTGAGGTAAATAGTTTTTGTAGCTGTCATTTCCTTAAATTGCATCATGTGACACTGAAACATACAGCAACCTGACCTTTTGGGTGGCATTGCTCCAGAATGGATTTAGGAAATGAGCTAAATTTACCTGTTGGAGCTAAGACCATTGACTTGGCCAGTTGTGCAGAGTATGTTTCATGGAAATTGTTTGAAAACTTCAGGTCAGACACTGTTCTACTCCTACGTCACATGCTCAGTATTTTTCCTTGGTCTTTATGGCAAGCCACATTACATGCAGTGGCTGGTGTCTGTGTGACTGAGCCAAGCACAAGTGGGAAATGCTGCTCTTTTCCAACAATGGCAAGTTTTTTAGGTCATGTTCATAGAAATCACTGTACACCTAACTACAGTGCGTCTTGAAAATGTCTGTGGCATCAGAGACACCGTGAGCAGCCACCTCTTGGTAGCATCTATCCTTTCTTCTTGGGGAAGGAAAAACTTCCAAGAAAGCCTGGTAGTTATCTGTCTTGCAGGGAAGGGAAACACACTTTATTTTCCTCCTGCACTGCCAAGCTGGATTACGAGGATGTGAAGAGGGAACAAACCCCAGTTGCCTCAGTAGGACAGGGAGAAGGAAGGCAGCAGGGCCACATGGAGCAAGTGATGTAGGGCTCATTCTGGGGGAGACACCAAGTGTCTTTTGATGCTTCATACATTTAAAAGCCTTTGGTTCTCAATTATTAGAGTTTGTATGTTTGGAGGTGGTTTCTCTTTCTTCCTAACTGAAGATACTAGCCTAAAGAGGGAAGCTGTATGTCATTCTACCTGTTCCACGTATGCAGCCTTGGCCATCCTTTTCTTCTTTTCTTTCTTCCTGCCCAGTCTATGCAACAGCATTTTTTTCTTCTTTGAATTTTCCTCTGTGTGCATGGGGTTTTTTTTGTCTTTTTTGTTTGTTTGATTGATTTTGTTTGGTTTTTTATTTTATTTTTTTTTAAGTCCCTGCCTCTCACTAAAGACTCCTGTGTTCTCTATGTGATCTGTTTGGTCTCTAATTCCCAAGTAAGAAACACTTCTACATTTGTCATTAAGTGACAAAACAAATGAAAAGAGAGAGAAACAAAAAATTCTCCAGATTCTTTCACTAATTCTTCAAAACAATTGATTTGGTTATGACCATAACCCTTGTGTTTTCTTTGCCTTTTGTGTCCAGCTGTGATGATTTCTGATCTTAGTGCTGTGAGCTGAAACCCTGTAGGACAAGAGCACTAGGCCAGTCTCTTCTTGTAGTTGAACTGCAGAACTGCAAATCTGGATTCTTGCATCTGAGATGCTCTGCCCAACTCTTCTCCTTGGACTTATTAGTGCCACATGAAGGCAGCTTTAATTTTCCAATCTTATCCCAGTTCCAGACACATATGGGAGAATGTTGGCTATCTCCTATTTTCCAACCAGGGTGTGGACCAGACAGTGTCCTACTGTTGTTCCTGCTACATCCTTAAAGTTTATGAGGCTGTTGCATGATTCATTCCATTTAATACTTGGGCACTGGGGCTTCTGGCTCAGTGCAGGCAATGGACAGAAACAGTCACAGCTCCAAAACTAGGATGAAAAGGAGTTGCCTGCAATCAGACCTAAAAATTAGAAAAAGTCTGATTCTTAGGGCTGATTTCCATCAAATTTCAGGAATTTGGAAACTTGGTCTAAGCTCATCAGGATACCTGTCTGGTTGGGACACATTCAGTGTGGCATAAAGCAATTTCTCTCACAGGAAAATCCTTTGACTGCTTCTACATCTACAGACTGGAAATGCTTCTCTCTTTCCCACAGATGCAGCCTTTTACTCTTCTACTTCGTGGTAGCCAAAGTATCAGTAGGGTAGCTGGAAGGGGAAAACACTAGATGTTTCCTAAACAGCTCTTCTTTGTATGTAAATGGGACATCTTTCTCTGCTTTACATTTCCTTTCTTTCCCTCTTTCTTGCTCTCACCATGTGTTCAGCCTGATTTAGCCTGAGGCCAACAGACAGAAAGTCAGATGAAAAAAAATTCCTGCAGATTTCTTAAGGGATGGGAAGCTGCAGCATCAGTAATCAGAGGTAAAACATTTGTGAGTGGAGATAGATTCATGGTCCTGAGATGTGTCAGGAAGACAGTAATCATAAAGCAGGTACATAGGCACTTAAATGGGAAGTGTCAAGAAATACCTTGATCCAATAAAAAAATTACTTCCATCATCTGCTCTGTGCCTTTTAACAGCAGAATCCATGTTACTGCTTTTACATTGCTGTAGATGTCAACAGGGTTTAGGTTTATCTTCTTCTAGCAACTGTTCCTCTGCCTAACTGGCCTCCTCATTCTTTAGCACATATCCCTTCTTTTCTCTGCTGATGATCAAAACAGGTTGGAGAGGGGCAACTCTCCAGAAGCATGTGGCTTTTTATTTATTTGAATTGGTTGTTACTTTATGTTTTCAAATGTGTGACCTTTCTCAACATGTATGATGAGAGTCAACTTCTCTCCTTCCAAATTTCTTTGATGCTATAAGCCAAGCACCATCCCCTGGGAGCACAAGCTGTTAATGCTCATACCAAGAGGAACCTTCCAAAGCCAGACTTCATCAGTGCTCTCTTAGAGCTGACTGCCACAACCTCCCTCTCTGGATGCCAGATATGTCACAATAATGTTTTCCATTTGTAGAATGCTGTTTTCAGTGAAAGGCATTTTTAAGGCAAGAATCCACCTATTTTATGGAGTCACTTGGTATGTGGAAAGCCAAGCAGACAAAAAAACAACTGCTGGAATTCATGAAAATCTTTACAAGTTGCTTACTTATCCCCACCCCAGTTGTAGAGTTTCATAGTCCCATGTCTCTCTCCTCTTCCTTAGAGACTTGAACGTGAAAAAGGTTTGTCTCAGAGACTGTATTTGAACTTGTCGCTGATTCTCCATTTCTCTTTGTAATCTTCTCCCTCTGATTTACTCCATTCTATTTACTGCAGCCAAGACTCAAGGGTGAGGTATTAGATCAAACACAAAGCAAGGCATGAAAAATTAATTTCTGCTTAAGCATAATACTTACCTATACCTACCTATCACTAGAGTGTACTGTAGTGATCAATTCTTCACACTTGACTCTAAAGCAATGGTGCTCAACAACTGGTGGCTCTTGTTGCAGTCATACCTTCTCCTTAAAGGCAGCTCCACCACTGCTCTTAGTTTTAGGGCCTTCAGGAAGTTGTTGCACTAGTCTGCATCAATAATTGGTTATTTTGTCTGTTGTTCTGGGGCTTTTGGGGCGCTGCTGCTGAGTATTTCAGGGGACCCTGTAACCACCTCGTGATGGGTCACTCATAAGCACAATCCATATTTACTGAGTTCCTGGCAGTGTGCTCTGCACAGCAGGGGTTTTTAAATGTGCACACAAGTATCTATTACATACATACGAATACTTTTGCAGAATATCTATCTAACAATGGTCACATTAATGGTTATTAAGTCTATTTTCTTAAATTCATTTAATTGTCTTCAGGTTACTTTTTCCCCCCTCATTTTGTGTATGGATTAATATCAGTAATGTACCAGCTATCTCCAAATCCTGCACAAGAACAGGAGGAAGATTAGATGAAAGAGGAAAATCCCACACAGTAGGATATATTTTGGTAATTATTATTTTCTGAGATATACGTGAACTCCTTTCCCTGATACCCTCTGGCCATCTATTGCCCTGTTGATCTATTATGGTCAGCTCATGCTGACCCTCAGCCTTTTTGTCCTTGAGCTCCATCTATACTCCATTTTCCATCACCTGTCCAATACCGATCTAGAGATTTCCCTGGTTACTGCCTAAGAGTGCTTAGTTTATTTAATTGACCTAAAACTCCAGATCTCCTATGAAATGCAGATAATTCCCTCATGTCTGGGTTCCCATGTCATGGTATCCTACCCTTTAATTGATGACTGTTCATGTGTATACATTTTCGGGGCAGCTTTGAGGGAAAAAACAGGGATAGAAGTTCATTGCTGCTGTCTCCAACACTGATGTCTCCAACATCGCTGCAGTTGCTTCAACAGCAGCCCTCCAATAGGTATTTTTGAGGCCTCTGTCAGAACAAGATAAAGAATTTTTTCTCTTAATTTCATAACATATTGTTTCTTTTCACAAAATTTATAGTAGCATCTTCTTTCTCTGGATTAATATAATTTACAGGCTGCTTAGCACCCGAGAGTGCACATTTGATTTCTTATTGAGGTCTGAGGTTACAGGGGATGATAGAGAAAGAAAACTGAAACTCTCAGGTATTATTTTGAGATAAGGCAAGAAAAGAATTGCTATATTCACCTGTACTTTTATTCCTCAGAGATAGTGGAGGCTTTAGAAAGTAATCTTTTAATGTAAATTTATTAGGCACATGGAGTCCCAATTTTTAGAGTTCCTTTAGTGCTGTAACAGAACAAGGTCTACTGAAAGTTAATGGACTTATTTCCTAAAATATACCCAGAAAATACCACTCTCATAAATTTTCAACAAGAACACCTATTTTTTTCCCTCCTGTATACAGGGTAAGATGGTTTATGATTTTCTTCACTTTTAAAAGGAATCTAAGTTCCCAGCCTTGTAAGACGGAATCAAATGGAGTGTTTAAGTGCTTTTACTCAACATTTAGTAGCCAGTGGAAAGCAGAAATACCTTTCTGGCTAGAGGATCTGCTCCAGCTGGGCTATTGGAGCTGCTGTGCACACTGCTGCTCCATTTGTGCTGCTGCCATTTTGCATCTTGCAACCTCTAATTTTCAGAAGGGGCTGGAAGCCATCACATCATTTTGAAGTGGCTGCGATGGTTTCTCACCCCTGTGCAAGTACTTAAAAGTCGTCATGGCCATGTGTGAGAGAGCCATGTGTGCGCTGCGGCAGCGGGAGTGGGAGGCATGAGGGATTTTTAGCACAGTTCTGATTAAATCAGTTTCGCTGCAGTGGGGCAGAAGTTAAATGTGCTGCTTCAGATGTTTGCCCTTCTGTGAACTGTGACATCTGGCCAGCTGTAAAACCTCTGTGGTCTTGCCATGGCTGCCAGAGATCGGCCGTGGGTACCCACTTCATCCTGGAAAGATTTGCCTTACACCTTTGTCCCATATTCAGCAAAATGATCGGTCATGCTGGCCACAGCACTAGTCCTGTAGACAGAAATCCCCAGCTTGCCCTGTAAAGATGCTAGCACGCTTTTAGGGCTGGAAATCTCTGAGTCTGTTTCACTTCCTGGATTCCATCTTATTTTGGCCCTAATCCAGGCTCTGTTTTCCAGTTAAACATTTCTATTTATAATGCTTACTGAAAAACAGGATTTGTTTCTTGCACCAAAAACATTCTGAAGAAAACCTCTTTTAAAATTTTTTTTCCCTCCTGTGACTCACCAAGGGGGATTGATGTTCCACTTACTTAAAATTGCAGAAAACAAAATTACAGGCAACTGGATTTATAATGGGATTGAACCTTTCCCCTGGGGGTTCTGGATCAGCTTGCTGGAAGGGCTGGTTTGTGGCCAATTGTTAGCAATAGATGTCTGTGGCTACACCATTTTAGCCATTATACCATTACAGGGGGCACTCTCCACGGAGGTAAGGTTCCTGTAGCTTAGCCATGTGCTTTGCCTCCTAAATCTGATGCCATGAGGCAGCTGAAATGCTATTTGCCTCCAGGCATGTGTACAGAAAGAGGCATATTTTGTTTTAAAAGTCAGTCCCTTAAATGTACTGTAAAACTTGTCCTGCTCCTTCCATGCTGCTGAGGAGCAGCAGGCTGCCCCATGCCATACTCCCTTCCCAGGGAAGTCAGAAGCAACATCTTCCCGTCAGATCCCTCTGGTGAAGCGTGTGAGACTTCTACCTTCTTGCACAGAGGTGACTTTATTTCTAAACCTGACTTTCTGAGAAACTGTGCTGTGAAACATCAAGTTTGTGTACAAAAGCCTCTTTTACACTTTCTGTGGTTTTGTTCCCTGTGGTGGCAAAAAGGAAACTCAGATGTCGCCTTCCCGCTGGTGGCATCTCTGCTAATTAACATATTCTTACACTCTGCTGTTGTTTACCTTGGTATGGTTTAATGCATACTTGGCCTCAGAAGGAAAAACTTAAACTAGTTTTGGGAATGCTGGTTCCTGGTGCCTGTAATCAGACAAATTTTCCTGGGAATTCCCTTAAGAATCGCTACTGCATTACCACAGACCTGGGACTCAGGCGAGCTGGAGAGCCCCATCAGCCTGGGGAAGGAGCAGTCTCAGAAAATCCTGTGTCCAGCAGTGCCCCGTGTCTGCCACGGATAATCTGCCCATGTTTGTTTATTTAACTTCTCACTGGGGATGAAGAAACTTTCAGTTCCCAGGAAGAAGCCCTAGTCAGGAAACCTGCACTGAGCTCTGCTGTGCATCAAAGGTGACTTCCCTATCAGTATTAAAGGTATTAATTTATTGAAGTATTTATATGTCTTATGCTGAGCAGGTCAAGTTTTGTTTTGTTCGAGACTGTAGCAAAACCTCTCCTTGCACTGCTTTGAGACAAGCTTATCTCCCCTTTCTCATTTTGCTACTTAGCTATAAAGTAAATTCAGAGAACATTTGGTTTTTTTCCAGAAATAAATTCTCTTTATTCTAAAATCTGGACACATGTGCTTTATACCAAAACAGACACCAAAGGAGACTTGGTATTCATCTCTGGTTTGAAGCAAAACTGTGGCTTTCAGGGCTGTCTAACCAGACACAGTGATTTTAATGAAACTTTACAACTTTATGTCTCCCTGCCGATGCTCAAGATATTTTTGCAGGCACTTCAGAAATCTTTTTTTCAGTGGCCTCTCAAAAGAGAATCCAAGAAATTTCAGAGATTTCCAGGGGTTAAAAAAAACAAAGAAGAGAGACAGAAATAAGGAAACAGCAAAGATGGTGTCTTTATAGTGCCATATTAAACATGGCCAGCTCTCTACCAGTTTCCTGCTATGTGCATTTCTTCTCCCTGGTTCTTCATGTTATTTCCAACAGCTCTCCTCTTGCCACAGCACCAACTGCATCCTCATTCCTCCATTGACAATCTCTACTTTGTAATAAGACCTCTATAATTTTCACAGATTGTTGAACAGAAGAGTCTTTAGTAAGAGGAACTCTGCTTTTTGGGTAACTACTTCAGTTATTTTTCCCAAGTTTTCCTGCAGCCACAGACTATGGTGGCACATGGAGTTGTGCTTACAGTATCTTTCTGTTATTGTGTTCTTTCTCTGCTACTGTGAGGTCCTTCTGGCAGCAAATGCAAATGGCTGGTGACAGCCTTTGCCAAAGATGGGCATATGTATTTCTTCTGGTGGGTTTTGTATTCAGGCTGTTCTTAGAATCTGCCACCTTCCCATTAAAAAAAATAATGCTTCTCCACTGAGACACCAGGACCCACGGACTTAGAAGATTTTCAGTATGATTTTCCGTAACAATTCGATTAGTTTTCTTTAGAAAATCAAGAAAAAAATCCCCAACCTAAAAAAATCAGTTCCAAATTTGTAACAAAAGAAGTGTGAGGGTACACAATATGGCTTTGCAGCACAAATTAGTTAGAAATTATTTGCAGAAGATTACTTGATTCAGGCTAGAATTTCAATGATGCTGTAATCAGGAATCTGGGATTTTAATCTGGTTATCTCTCTCCTTAATACAAATCATAGTGCTGTAGTGAGCCAGATTTGCTGCTGAAGACATTGATGCTAATTAAAAAATTTCCAAATTCAACTATTACTAACTGTTACCATCTTAAGTCAAGTATTTTCAGCCTATAGTGTATGAGGAGGAGAATGGCACTTTCATTTTCATTCCTCATCCACCCTGACTTAAAGGAAGTTTTTCTCAGTTTTGTCCCCATTTATTTTATGTTTCCCTTTCAATAAACCAATGCTTAATGCTAATTTGGAAATGTTTATTACTTGCAAGTATACTGGTCCACAAGAATGTAAAAATAACATTCTATGTAAGGCAGGAAAAAGATATGCAGACTGAGGTTGGTATCTCTAAAATGAGGCGGAATGGTGTTTGTGTCTGATTCTAACACAAAATATTTTAACTGGTGAAGCCACAAAGATACAGACTGAGCTGTGGTGACACAAGTTAAGTGTTAATATAACCTAAATCCATTCTAGTAATCGTCTAGGCCTAGCAAAATGAGTTCTTTTCCTTGGAAACAAGAAAATTAAGTTTCTGTTTATTGTTCTTTAAAGTTTGAGGGGAATTTAGCCAAAATTATGCCATCCTAGTGTGACAAAACTGCTGACTAAACAAATATTTGACATGTTTTTGCATCTGCTCACCTGTGTTAGTTACTGGGGGCTCCCTGTCCTAAGTGCTGGAGCACAGGTCTTTGGACCTAAATCCACAGAAAACAGGAGCCCTGCTGCTTAAATAAGCAGGTAAAAAAGCACATATTTTCAGTTCATGCCTTCAGTCCTGGCTGAGGCTGTACTTTGCAAAGATGGCTGGTTGCCATATCTTTCCTACTCTTGGGAGGTTTTCTCAGGGAGGTGAAGAATGTGGGTTTGAATCCACTCCAGAAAAGGGAACTGTATGCAGGTTTCCTTCCTTCTGCAGAAGAGCTCTGATGCTTGAGGTACTGAAGACTAAAAGAGGAAAAGGCATGTAGGGAACCTTATGGCTGAAGAATGGTCTGGCATTTTCAGGGATACAGAGTATGATAAAGGCTTTAAGAATTATCAGTCTGCACTTAGTCGCCTAAATCTCATTCAAATCCCTCTTTGAGTATGATGATCTTTCTCTTTAGGACTCAGTCTTTCTCCATCTCCAAGAACAGTTAAAGTGGGAGAATAAATTCCTCAGAGCCTGCAAAACATGGGTCTATGGTGATAACCTGGGCTGTCCAAGGTAACTGTTAAATGAGATATGGCTGAGGGTATGGTTTGCGTCTTTCCTGGGGCTTATGGTAGCAACAGCATCACCTTACATAGGAATAGCAGCTAAAATGTCCTCAAAAATGTAGAATGTAACTTGGGATGAGCTATTACTATTACATTTCTCCTGAAGGCTGTGGGCAGCGCATGGAAAAAGCCAACTGCACTTTGTGAAAGGTAATGGTGGTCAGAGGACAGAGAGAAGGATGCATTGCTCACCTGTTCTGGCTGGACTAGAGAAACAAGTGAAACACAAGTCTACACAGGAGTCTGCTTTAATCCATCACTCTATTTTATGAAGCATCACACAGCATTTTCACCAATTAGCATTTGATAGCAGTTTAAGTAAGGGCCACAGGGTTATTTAAGGAAAAAGCCGACAACCTATTTCATCGTCACGGAGTCCTCATTTGGCAGCAGTGCTCTTGGAGGGCTTGGGTAGTACCCAGCAGTTGCTGAACTATTTGAGGAAAATCGTGTAAATCTGTAATCCAGCGGTAAATCTGCAAGACAGAAACATACCACATCTGATTAGCAACACAGTCTGCATTACATAAAAAATAAGCCTGTGGTGAATAGCAGTACTTCTTAAAACCTTGAGCTGTTTGCTCACCAGCATCAGAATTCAATCAGATTGCATGATTACGCATTTATTTGACATCTTCAGCTGTTCAAGGGATTGACTTTCAGAGTTTATTCAACTGCAGTAAAGGATATTCAGTTCCTTGATTGCCGAAATAATGCTAGTCAGAGAAATTGTTTAACTAATGCTTAAATGCTAATAAAAAATCTTCATTGAGCCTAGATGCAGTTTTTCTCCCAGTGCACCTTTGAGTTCTTCAATTTGTTACCCCTCTCTTTTACCTCAGCAATCTACTCATAAGAGGGCTATGTTTAAAACAAAGAATCAGTTCCTTTTTTGGTTTTCATGGCTGTTGAAGCAAGATTCCCCAAAGGCACCCGCTCTTAGACCTTCTTGCAGTCCAGTGTTAACAACATCATTTTGTATCAAGCATTCTTAGAAATCTGCACTTGTAACTTGATGTACTCATCACTTCCATTCTGTAAAGAACACTGAATGCATTAAAATAGCTCTGAACAGTCGAAGCTTTCTTTTCTGTAACTTTTTAAAAAGTCTTTGCTGCCAACAGTGACCCACCCACCCTCACAGCCAGAAAACTGATACTTCCCGTGCTCACCTCATACTCAAAGTTCAAGAAACCAAATTAAAAAAACATATAAATAAAACTTAAGTTCAAGAAACAATTCCCTTTCCAATAAATGAAAAGACAAACAAACCAACCTTCCCCCAAACAGGGTTAGCTCCTTTCCAGGTTGTCTGTTTAGAACCGAAGTAAAGCATAAAAGCTATTACTCATAGTAATCTGTACTTATCTGTACAATAAGTCATTAATTGCAAGTTTTATTTTTAATTTGGACTAAATTTGAGGATGAGAAATCCTGTCACTACGTGCTGCAATTTTTTTTTTCCCACTCAGCAGCTTTTATGAAACAGAAACCCACAATTTTAATAGTTTCGGCACAAACAACAGGAAGTCCAGTTCTATCTCACAAGCGATTCGCGGGCAGGCACCAGGACAGCATCCAGTTTTAAACCCATATTAAACATAATACAGCAAGCAAATGAGTACTTAGATCAAGCTGAAAAAGCAGATAGAGGCTGGAATAAAGTAGGAATAGGAAGAAAGTTAATTGTAAGAGAATTATTTAAGTGGGTGATTTTAGCTTGTCAAAGAAGTTAATTTTCTCATTTTGTCTGAGTCAGGGAAATCTCTGGAGCTTGTTGTGAGCACGGCAGAACAGGCAGATGTTTTCCTAGTATGCAGAAGGCCCAATGGATTTACTGGCTGCTGAGTCTATTTATGACGCTCAGTTTAACACAAAGGTTTCAAAAATTACAAAATAAATTGAAAAAGAAAGCAAATAGTTCCAAATATCTTTACAAGCTATAAAAATTAAATGCGATACAGTTACTTTCACAAAAAAGCTTTTACTAGCTTAATAGTCTGGCAGTCTGGAATCTCCCAAGAGCAGTTTAATCAAAGAGCACCACAAATAGGGCAGACTTGCCACTGAGTTGCTTATTGCTGAGGAGAAGAACCAGCTGGATCAAAATGGTAATTTCATTGATATTTCCTGGTAAACTAGCTTTACATAATCAGCTTAGACACCCAAACCATTCTATATACAATGCAAAAGGCTCCAAAAAAGAATAATCACATTTTTATTTATTCACACCCCAGTCTATCAATTTAAATATTGCTTTTGTCTCAGCAAGCTGACTTTGGGCGATGACTAGAAAATATCCATATCCATTTTGCAAAAGCATGAAAGAAAAAAAAGAGAGTATTTGATAATAAAGCAATCTCGGGAAAAAAACCCAGTTGCTTATTTCCAAGTTGTTGTTTTCCTAGTGTTTTTTTCCCAGTAAATTCTTCAGGGTTTGCTACTGTGCATGCTCACAGCTGCTGCTGTGGTGGTAGACCTTTACATCTTGGCACCCACTTCTCATCTAACCCTGATGGAGAGTCATAAATTAGGCAGGGGGCAGATATGTAGTCCTCTCTGAGTTACGATTTGACAGCAAGGCTGTACTGAGTCCTAACCTGTGCTGGTAATGAATCCAGCACAAAACTCAGCCAATATTGCCACTATTCTAAAAGAATGAACTAGCTGACTCTACCCAACTGCTTGAGAATCACAGTTCCAGAATTTTTCTATCATTCTTAGGTAACTCCACTCAGACTAATTTTATTTTTTTTTTACCCAAGACAAGTAAGATATTCACTTTAAGAGCCAAAGACTCCTAGAAATCAGACATAGAGGGCCCCAAGTGGTCCAAGAGGCGTATAGAGGGTCCTAGATCCACAGAAATGCCAGTTATTACATGTATTGTCCCAAATTCCTGTCCTGTTCTTTTCTGTGCTCCCACACCAACCTGAGTGCAAGTGAGTGATGAAAACTGGTTTCCTTTAGGGTGACCATTCAGTGTTATTAGCATTTCCCATGAGGCTTGGGCAACCCTCACAGGTTATATGCCTTAGCCTGTGCTCGGAAGAGCTCCTGCCCTGCCCTATCTCCCTTACAGGACCTCCAGCAGCCCTGGTGTGAACAAAATAATGATGATATTTGAACAGTAACTACTGTCAGTTACTGTGTTCCAGTTATCCAGATCCAGGATATAAGTGACATTAATTACAACATTGTGTTCTGATGCTTATGTATACCCATATCCATGCATGTACTTAGGAGTTATGGGTGGATTTATATCATAGTTATAAAACTAACAACATCTCACTGTCTCGTGTGCTGTGCTCTTAGTGTGGGCAAGCTAAATGAATGCCACAAGCTTTTATCAGAGGAAGACTTGGAGTTCCACCCACAAGCAAGAAAGAGAAACCACAAGAAGAAGGGAAAATGTAATATTCTCAGTGAGTGATCAGGAAAGTATTTGAGTCACTGAAGGGAAGACAATTTTAATTTAATCCAGACACAGGCCTGCTTGATAAACTTACTAGTCTAATTTTTTAAAATTTCCTTGAACAAACCAATACATTAAACAAATAAAACCTTAACTAAGCTCTTTAGCTGGATGGCATTGTTTTTCTATTAAAAGCACAGTCCACGACTGAAACAGATTTCTCCCAAAATACACAGGAGAAATGTCAGGAATCATTTTCCAGGATTGACCAACAAAAGCAAAGCCAACATTTTTTC
Source organism: Corvus kubaryi (assembly GCF_017639235.1). Taxonomy (NCBI): domain Eukaryota; kingdom Metazoa; phylum Chordata; class Aves; order Passeriformes; family Corvidae; genus Corvus; species Corvus kubaryi. The sequence goes on along the minus strand of NW_024582091.1, from coordinate 28,774,150 downwards.
ATCATGACACCACAGCAGCATCTCCTCATGACGAGTGAGAAGCTCTACAGAAAGCAGAACTCCCTCTCCCACCCCGAGGTCTGCTCCCTGCCAGTGAGCAGGGCTGGCGCCAGATGCTGCAGAAGCCTCCTAGTAAACAGCAGGGTTGTGTTCTTAAGTGAATCCAACTATATCCTCCTGATTATCACCAAGGAAAAGGCACAAGGAAGAGAACTAAAACCTTGTTAGTGATACCCAAGTTTGAAAAAATCTTTAAACTGCTTAATTGTGGCAAATTTCAGAAAACACAGGCAGAGCTCTATCTTACATCTCATCCAGGTGAGGCAGTTATAGGGGCAGAGGGCAAACCATCAGCTAGTATAAATTCTTTTGCTTTTACAGGATTTTCCATAATTAATGCTGGCTTAGAAGCTTTATAACAAATCTTTCTTTGTATTTCAAAGTCGCCGTTGAAAGAAAATATTGATTTCTTAATGATAACAACTCCTAATAATTATTTCTGAGCAGTGGAGTAAGCACAATTGCTGCAGGGCAACTCACCAGTTTGGCCGTGCCTTCGAGTGACCTGACTTGCCAGTCTGTTGGTAACCTGTAATACGTGTTGCTTTTTCTTAAACACTAAATGTTTTTATCTCCTGACCCATCTCTATTTTGTAACAGTCAAAGCAGCACTTGCACTAGAAGCTCAGGATGTGAGAGAGCGTACTAGAGGCAGAAAGAAAAAAACGCAAGGTCACAAGTGGATTTATCTGATAGTAGTTATTTTTAGAAAAACTTCTAAGGCTGATTTTCCTAAACAGGAGGTCAGATGTTTGCTGTACTAAAGCAAAGCTCCCAAAAGAGTGAAGTCAGCACGAGGAAAGCATTCCGTCAGTTACATGAAAGTCATTGCTGCTGTCTGCATACTCCATAACTCAAAAGTTGGAGAGGAGGAGAGTATCTGTGCGGTGTCATATGGGAAAGGGGGGACTCCTCAGTATCGGTATGCTCCACAGGAGAAAGCTTCTGAGTTTGGATATAGTTGGTGACATGAGCCAGTGCAGTTTACCCCTGGGCAGGCAGGAATAAAGACTAAAATTAGTCTCAGTAAAAGTGCAGGTTTCCTGCTTTAATTGCACTTACAAAAGAGCTTTTGCCAACACAGGTGTATTGGTTGGGATCACGCCTGTGGCACTGCCGGCAGACATTTGTGGCCTGAGCTTGGCCTGAGCAAGAGCTTCGGTGCCACTGAGGTTTGCCACTGGTTACTCTTCTGTGGTATCTAAAACAGAAGACAGTGCCACTGGAAAAAGCCCAAGTGGCAAACTGCAGGGATATGTGCAGCAGCAGCTCCACTGCCAGGGTTTTGCAGATGGATGAGTGCCTGGGGAAATGGAATGACTGTCCCATCGTGGCTGCTGCGATTGCTCGTGGCATGCAGTTTTACTGCAATTATCTTGGGAATAACAAGTCACATTACCTTGGGTCTACCCTATGGCCAAGAGACCACTGACACCTTCCTGAACAAAACAGCTGTGCACAAGGCGTGCACTAACTCGCAGCTGAGCCTGGTAAGAGCCTGCAGTGAAGGAAAGCCTTAGAAATTCCTTTGCTGTTTTGGGTTTTTATGAGAAAACTCATTATTTCTGCGTGAGGGAAATTTCTCTCATTTTTGTTTTAGTTTAACAGTGGTTTTTGAAGATCTTGTAAGAAAATAGGTCTGTGTGGTTCTTTGCTTGATCTGGAACTGACCAAAAGAAAATAGTGGACTATAATATTTTTAAATTTCTAGATGAAGACTTAATCTAAAAAAAATCTTGAGAGAATGCCAAGATACTACTAGGAGGTGTTAGTCTTTCAGGGATCTGTTAATTAATTTCTGTGTGAATGACTCATTCTGGATCTTAGGGCAGGAGGAAGGGCTTCTGAAAGAGGCTGAAGAAGTTAGCCGAGAAACAAGCAATTGTTTGAGCTGACAGGCATTTCTGACTGATAACAAAAGGAGTTGCATTTTGAGATGCAAAGGAGCTATATTAAGACAAATGCAGAGATGATACACCCCTTTACTTACATTTTGAGGTAAACTCACCAAGATCAACCTTCCTCTCCAAACTCACGAGACAGGTTAATCTCATCATGTTCCCCTCTCTTGTAAAACGAATGTTTTCTTCCCCTTTCCCTGATTTTTTCGCTGGATGGGTGACAAACATTGTTTACCTCTAAATAAAAATCCACACAGACACACATGAAGACAAGGCCTACACAGTTTTTTGTGCATGTGTGTCCATCTTAATCCAGAGGGAATATGTTAGGCACCAATCCAGAGTACATAAATGCTTCCAGCAATGTGTTTTGTACATGTGAGGTTGCAGGTTATGTAAAATTTCAACCTGGTCAGACAAGTATTTTCAATACTTGGTGATTTACCTATTTCCACTATTTTTCACACTCAAAAATTCTCAACACTGCATTACAACCAGGGTTTTTAAAGTGTCAATCTAAACCCACCCCATAAGTCTGCGATCCAGTCAAAACCCAATTATAGCTTTAATTACAGACTGCAAATGAAATTATGCTGCCTGAGTTGAAGGATAACTTTAAAGTAGAAATGACTGAGTGGTTCCCCCCTTTCTAATGAGTTGCTCATGAGTTCTCCCTTTAATCTTTTCGAGGTGGCTGTATTTTGACATCTCATAGAGCAGAATAACGATGGCAGGAACATTTCTGTCAGCTATTGGCTAGGAAGTAATCTTTTGGGTTCTGCATGATTTGACATGGTCTTCAGGGGCACAAGTCAATACACCTTTCTGTAGGAGTAAGGAAAGCCTGAACAAACTGTAATACAGTGAACACTGTCCTTTCTACACTGAAAATTATTATCAAGTAGTCAAATCCTGTGGTAAAGATGAGGTTCCAGACCATTTGGAAAGTAACTAGGTCCTGAAGACTTTTCATAAACTAGTCCTGATTTATTGGACAATAATTTGTTATGGTTAAAATGCTGTTTATGGTTGGTTCAGCTGTATTTTTTAGCTGAAAAAATAAACGGATTATATCTGTTGGTTGTGTTAGACATGTTTTTCTTTTTCTTCCTTAAAAAAAGAACATTGAAACTAGTTTCCTGGAACAGATGAATCAGATTTACATTATCTGATGCTTTTCAACTGACACATAGATCAAGATGCTGCTTATACATACAGAACACATATCTTCTCTCTAGTCAGTTATTTTTGTTATCTGTTTTTTTCCTTACATGAAACCTCAGGACCAGAAAACCTCGAAAATGTTGCTGTTGTGTATTTAAACCAATTTTTCACCAGGCATAAGAATACTTTTTTTGCATAAAAGGTTTAACTACAAAAATGACCTCCTTGGCCTTGTAGTAGCAACTATTGTTTGTAACAGCAAATTCCCAAAGCAGTTGAAATCCTCAAAGAATTTTGATAAACTTAGTCTTTAGATGTTATTGTATAGAATCAGTCTTACACTGAATGTGGCAAGTAAAAGCACAGTTGTGAGATAAGGCATTAAATATAAAAGGTTACTGATAACTAGCAATGCATAATATAGATAGTTCTATGTGTTTAAGGGAATTATGTATTATTGTATTTTTTGAATAAGAGCACAATTATCAGTCTGGTTACAGCAAGGACTAATTTAATTTTAAAAGGAGTTGGATTTGATTTTAAGTGATGTAATGTCAATGAAGAAACATAGAACTAATGTGCTAAAACATGAGGGTTTTTTTTGTTTCACTTCAGCAACCATTACAAATGATGCTGTTCAGGATATAGAAATCAGTATATGGCTACATGCTTACTGAAATTCATGTCTTCCATGATAACAGTTGATTCCTCCAGGGAATTCACCTTTAAAATACATGTGGAAGATGGTGTGTGAAGTTTGTGATTTGTAGCTGATCTTTGCTGGGCAGACCTGTGTATCTGCGACCTGCACATTGCTGGTTCTGGAGCCCCAGTCACGGCTGCCTTGAGCTTTCCATTGTGCAGATAATTTGCAGCTCTAAGCAGAAACATGAACTTCTTTGTCATGGTTCACTGGCAATTTTATCATTATATTTATACAGCAAGCAGGCTGGCGACTCAAACTCCCGCAGAAAGTGGCAGGGTACAGATCTGTAAGCATCTTTAAAGAGACAGCTTTGGTAAACTATAATGGAGATTTTTCTCTTGTTCTAGCTAATTGAAATAATAATCAGGCATGAAGAAAAACTTATGCAGCCATATGGGCAAACCTTGATGCGATTTCATATTGCATGCAAGATTTAAAAAAATGCATTATCATCATGCATGACACAAGCTTGGCTATCAAATCTCCAAAGTGTGAAATGAACTCTGTCTCCATAAAACATTTACATTTGCACTAATTCTTCTCTGAAATGAAATTCTCTTGAGATGCAACATCACTCAATCTCCTATTCTTGCTTGCAGTAGTTTTTAATCCTATGAAAAACTTCACTATTCAGAGGTTATGAGACAAGTTTAGAACATTAGGTTAAAAATAATGAAATTAGAAAAAAAGTTTTTTTATGTTCTCCTTATTACGATTTAGAGCCCACTTTCTTAACCTTTTCTTTGCAATGAAGGAAAAAAAGAACAACTTACCAAACTTCCCCCCATAGCTCTAAAACTCATGGAATTTTTTGAAGTGCGACTTTTATAAAAATACCAAACAGAGTGAGATTGAAAGGTGAAGCATTAGCTTGAAATATGTGCATTGTATTTTGGGATCAAAGAACTTTTAACCAAAAAACCTGTCTGAAATAGTATTTCTGAAATTGTTGAAATTATTGTTGGAATACCTATATGATGCAGGAAATGCAATTATTAACATGGGGATCTGGAAATGTGATCACATGGTCACAGGGTAGTGGTCACAATCTTTGAAGGTAAAATTCAGATTATTCAGGTAGGAAAGAGTAATCCTCCTCTACTTGGCTCATACCTAACCTTCTGAAGGGGAGAAGGATGTACTAGAAACTGTGGTTTATGCAAAACTTCATTTTTCAGAGAGACCCCTCCACCTTTTAATTTCCATATGGGAGCTCTAAAGTAACATTCCCACGGCAATGGATCCCAGTTTGGAAAATCTATTTTATGATATCATTGTGCTTTAAAATGGTCAAAATCTGTAAGGGAGTTGTAAATGAGGAGAGACTCAATAGCAGAAAAGTGGAGAAACAGATGGATTTGCGAATGAGGCATGTAGAATAGGAGAATTAACCATGTAGTGTCAGTATAACCTTTATCTGACTTCCACTCCAAACTGAGGGAAGTACACAGAAAGTATTGCAGAAGGTCTCCTTTGGGCAATTTTAACAATAAATGAAATATACTTTTTCATGCACAAGGAAAATGCCACATTCTCTTCAGGTACTCTCAGGGGAGTTTAGATGATGAGCTGTGGTGCAATAGTCTGCAATTCCAGTAACACCCTCCTTGCCAGAGGTGAGATTAAAGTTCAGAACTTCTAATGCATCTTTGAACTCTTTGGACAAAAACTCCAACAGCAGCATTCCCTATGAAACCCTTTTCCTACAATGCTCTTTGGTAACTCTCAGATCATTCCCTTTAGTTTAATGCATAAATTCTTCAGGTGAAACTATCAGAAGGCACCTGCACCAAACTTACAACAGGTCGGTGAAAAAAGAGAACTGTCAGAGTTGTTTCTATGCCAACTTCTCAATTCAGTTGTACAGCTCATTTTAATTTTTTTTACATATTTCCTTGATTAAAAAAAAATATAAAGGAAGCAAAAAGGCTTGAAGGGTTTTATTACCAAGGTAATTTCTGATAATGCTCTGAAAAGAATTCTCTTAAGAATTTTGATGAAAACTGAGTTATTTTTGTAAAACATTGCTAGTACTGACTAAGATTGAATAGTTTTTGGAATAATCTTTTTCAATGTATCTTGAGAAGTACACTAAGCTGTTCTTTATGCACAGATACTTGTTGCAGCCAAATGACAAGAATCAATCTCAAATAAGCAGTGCAGCAATCCTCTGCATTTCACCAAATATTTTTGCAGATCACAAGCTGTTGGGATCCTGACTTGTACGTGGCACTTACTACTGCTCACATAGGCGTACAAAAGCCAGGTCAGACATTGTTGGAAGAGAAGCCACTGTCAACCCCCAGCTCACAGGAGGCTGCAGCACACCTCCAGTGAAGTGGCAGCTTGTTTGGCTGGGTCAGGCTGAGCCAGGTGCTGCCAAGGCTGAGCCAGCCGGAGTTGAGCTCACATTGCTGGCTGGGAGCTGGTTTCATGTGGTCAGCATGGTGGCAGTCTGGCTGCACACTTGGGCTCAGGGGATCTTGAGGAAAGGTCTGTGTTTTTGCAGCTTGGCAGTGGAAAGTCCTCTGCTGGTAATTAAAGCAGATGAATACAAAAGGAAAAGCTGGAGCGCATCAAACTCGCATAACCCGTTTCAATCTCTTCTAGCTAGTTATTCCCAAATAGCTGCAGCTAAGATATGACTTACAACTGCAGCCAGATCTTCAGGGCTTGGCAAAGCAGGGGTTCTCACAGCTTGCTGTGACAGGAGTCAGACAAGGTATTCAAGAGGAGTCAGGAATTCCTCAACATCCATAATAATGAACATCTGCTCTTCCACACAAGCAAACAAGAAATACCTCTCTCTGTAAGAAAGCAGAGATGTTCTCGTACCTCCACCTTTGAGTCTGCTGTCTGGTGCCCAGCTGCACGTTTAAAACATTATCCCTCCCCTGTCCTTTAGCACTGGGGTTTAACTTTCACAGACATGACCCCCTGCCCCAGTGCTGGTTCAGTGCAGCAAGGGGCAGCACACCGTGTCCCTCCTAATGGAGAAACAGGCTTTGCAAGAGCTCCACTGCTGATGACAGGCAGCTATCCTACTCACTAACTGCTCAGATATGCCCTTCTGGTTCTCACTCTTTCATCTGTAGCTGGAAAGCTGGTGGTACATTTGTGGTTGAGAGCCCTTGCTTGTCCTTTAAACTGAGCTGTGGTTGGGGGGAAGCTGGCTGGGAGGCAGACTTTCAGACTGTGGCTGACTGATGTGTTCTCTCTTGGCCAACACTTCCAAAGCAAGCCACAGTATAACCCTGGAAAAAGTATTATTAGATGGGAGTTTTACAAAAGTTATCTTTTCTGTCGGCATTTTCCCTTGGTATATTTGGGCTTTGTCCCTTTAGACTGACATAGATTGCAAAATGGCAAACACCAGAAGCATAAATAAATTGTGGCACTCTATGATTGTTCTGTTTTGAGATATCCATACAGTGTAAGTACGTGTGTAAAATAGGGTTGCAAAGAAAAGGTCTACCACATGTCCTGCTGTAGAAGTCACTGCAGGGCAAACCTGAAATGCTCTCTTGCAACAAACCTTTTATTCCCCTGTCTTATGCATGAAGCAGGCAACAGACATTGAACAGAGGGGTTAGTAAAGTAAATGCTTCCTGTGTTCTTCACTCATTTAATGATTTGTTCATTCCTTTAGGTATGGGTATCAACAAAGTTCAGTGATGCAAAATGGTAAATTGAGCGCATGGAGGTCTTCACCACCACTTGGTAATCCACTGGTATGTACTGCAGTTGCAAAGTTACAGTGAGCTGATAGGGGAAGTGTAACAAGCTTTGCACATTGTTCTTTTCAAATGCAACTCACCACTGAAAGTAGAAACAGCAAAACACAGTGGGGAAGTCCAGACCAAGCTCAGGAACTAACCTACAGTCTGGTAAATGTTGCACCCTATCTCTAACAGAGAATCAATTAAACACCTAGTATTTGCAGACACAAACCAAAAGCCTGGTGCATCAGGCAACAATTAAAAGCACAAACATCAAAGTAATCAGTCACTTAGGCCACTAGTGCTAAGTGTTGCATCATATGAACAGAGTATTTTGAACATATTTTAGATACATGTAATCTCAAAACCAGATCTACAGCACTACACATTTACTATGAATACTACATGTTCATTAGAAAATAAAACCAACCAAACATCTTTACCTGCTATTGCTTCCAGACTAGGGATTGCAATAGTGCTGTAAGTGCTAATACATTTACAGGACCACGTGTGAACTAAGGTTTCCTCTGCATTTTCCAGGCCTGGCAATCTGTCCGTGAAGAAAGAGCCCCACTGTTTAGACACAAAGTAAGGAACTTTGAGCTGATCTTCCTGAAAGAAAAATAAATAAATATGTAAGCTTAAAAAAACCCCCAAAAAACTCCTTTATTCATCCACAAGCATTAGTTTAAGGAACTCTAGTGTTTATCTGATTTTCTGGGAAACCTATATTGTATCTCAGGAGCAATGCGGCTTTAAAATATAAAGACAATAGCAATCTTCTGCCCATAAGTCCCCAAGTTCCTGTTTATACAATTTGTGGATTCCCTAGGACATAAAAAGTTAACTTTAAACATTTTTTTAAACCTTGTAAGAAAACCCCTTCTATTTTCCCTGTCTTTCTGTTTTTGATAGTGTGAATTGCTTGCTGCCCTTCACTGCTGGAGAGGCTGTGATACAGCTGGGACCTCCTCCTGGGGGAAAAGGAGCTTCCTGGTGCTAGGTGGAGTAACTGCAAAGAATGCATTATGCCACCTGTGTTATCTGTTTCTGAGCTGAGGAACGAGTGAAAACAGAGCCACAGAATCCATGGAGAGACAGTCCATTGCCTAGAAAATTGTAGAATATTAATTTTTTTAATGTATATTTTCAGACAACATCTAGATTAATTATGCTTTAAAGAAAGCATTGAAGCAGCATTGGGAAAACTGATTTTTTACCAGTTCATCTTGAAGCCTGCTATATACTGCCATGACCAATCAGAAAAAAAATGCTAGGACACATCTACAGAAAGAGGAAAAAATGGGAAACAAAACTACGCTACAGAAAATCTGTTAAAGTCATTTGTGTCCAAAGTAATTTCTCAGACCTGCAGAGCACAGAACAGATACCATAGCGTGTGCCTCCAGGTTTGTGAACTTTTGTACTTTATTCTCCATTTAACCCCTCTCCTAACAGTTTTGAGAATCTGCTGGTGTTTATGACAGAGGCCTGTATCTTTTCATCAAAAGGAAGCGGTGGATGCAGCCAGCCAGATGACACCAGTAAACACAGAGCTACTCTTTCCCTGAGTCTGAGTTACAGTTTTTCCTCTGAGCATGGCTGGGGGTGGGGAGGAAGTACTGATTTCAACAAATGGAGATATTAATTTCTGTCTTCTGATGTAAATAAGTTGGAAAAAACCTCCTATCTTTTGTTTCAAAATAAGCATTTACCTGAAGTCCTGGGCTTTTTTTGTGGGGTTTTTGGGGCTTTTTTTTGTACCTTACACAAAGGGACAGCATGTTACTTTATTTTTATTTTTACACCATATCTTATCTTTCTATGCAAATCCCAAGACTTTACATCAGTTATAATTAAGTGTAGATGCTCTGATGAATTAAAACCTGTTTGCCAGCTGGATGACAGATGCAGAAAACTCTTAAGGCTGTTACAGCTGTTCAGGTGATTAATCAGAACATCAACCCCAGTAGTGGCCCACATAAGCATTTGCACAAAAGACAGGGCCCTGTTTATTGACAAGAGAAAAAATGTGAGGGTTCTGCTTTCTGAAATGGATGGTTAGTTCAGTAGACAACTAAAAATGCAACCTGAGGAAATGAACTGATTTTTCCAGAAGTTTGATTCTACGGTGGGAATTTCTTCCTTATTAAGGAGGAGGGAGTTACATTTTGGATTTACAGTCCCAGCCCTTGGTAAAACCAAACCCAGTTAGATATGAGACTTGTCATCAAGTCATCTGATAGAGAACTCACATCATTTTTTTACTGGCTTATCTCCACATGACAGGGCAGGCCTGGCAAGCTAAATCTTGACTTCAAATCTGGAAAGAGCAGTCGAAACTTTGACCACATCCCTAGGAAATATCAGACATAGGTCCTCCTTCCATCCCTAACCGATGCCCTGAAGATGTCCTTATCTCATCTGCATGCAGCACACATCATAGCCTGCAGTGAAGGACAGACCACATACCATGAATCTGTACATCTGTGAACTGAGGCAAAAGTCTCCTCTTACTGTGGCTACTCGCATGTCTGGAGGCACATGCCCAGCAGTGGGGCTGAGGAGCTCTGGAAGATGCATCAGCCACTCCTGCAGTCCTCAGACACAGAATTTGCTCTCACAGCAGGACAGTAGATCCTGGAAAGCACCCAGCAATCCCTCTTTCTCATGCAAATCCCCCAAGCATATTGGTTTGCTCTCAGGCATATTGGTCAGACAGCAGCAGGTCAGATGTTGATTGTGTCAGATGAGGGTACAAAGCCTCACAGAAAACATCTATACTTCAGGGAAATAGGGATGGTACCAGAAATCCCCAAGTTCCAGGGCCTTCCACAAAGTCAAAACACCTGCAATACTTACTATCACCTTTGCTCTGCTAACTGCAGACAAATAGGGCCTGTTAACAGAATAGACAGAATCTGTTAAAAGGACCCTTGGGTAACAGTGATTTGTCAGCTTACAAATGACCTTTCTAAAATAGAAATTAGCAGGGAGCTGAGCTCTGAAGTTTTTCTACATTTGGTAAAGAGATGAAAGAAAGAAAGACATAAAGGAGACAGGAGTGAAAGATCAAGCTGTTAGTATTTTTAAGGGCTTTATTTAGATGCAGATTTGCCATCTATGCCATCACCTTTGCACCAAGCAGGAGCATGAGGAATACTTTACTGCATCCTGTATCAGTGATGGTACTGATGACTGTATGCTTTGTGCTGAGGTAGTAACACCACCACTGACTCTTGATGCCAGAAAAAAAAATCAATGCTCAAAATACAGTTTTGCTGGTGTAACAGTAAGTATTTGAGATGTTTCTGTCAGCACAGCTGTGCTGGCCACAACAACGGCTGTCCCTGTATAACACACCCATGCTGGGTGTGCAAATGGACAACTGACCCATTGGTCTGAATTTTGTTGCACAGAACCTGCCCTCCTACACATCATGCAAATATAAAACATTTCACCCATCATCATTGTACCTAAACTACCACAGGGATAAGCAGACGTAAAATAAAATGTGCTGCACTTCAGGGTGCTTTAACTCACCAGGCTTCACACAGCCCATCAGGTTTTTCCTAAAAGTACTGTTAGATTTGTGTCAGATAATCAGGAATAAAGAGACAAACAGAGCCAAAAGGCATAAAGTAAACAGCCTTGTCTATTGTTACACCAAGGGAGTTAATGGAAATTCGGGGTGATAACAGCCCTGACCTCTACAAAGAACCAGTCACTAGGCAATATTGTAAAAATTAAGTTCTCCCTTCTAACTACAAAATTATTGTCTATATCCACCAATTAATTCTTTGATTTCTGCTCCATTCATTCATATAGCCCAAGGTTTTTTACACACTGACAGCTCCTCTGTAATAATTTTCCTCGAAATCCTGGGACAAATTCCAGCTTTCCTTTGAGTGTTCATTGATGGAATTGATCACGCATTTAAAGAACAGAATGCAAAACCAAAGCCTCCAGCCAAACAAACCAACCCCCAATTCTGGCGGGGGGGGGGGGGGTGTGGAAATCTTGTTTCAACACAGTGCTTCATATTTTTATTCATCCTGCATGCTGCAATTTACTTAGAAGCCAAGTAACTACATAAATAGTGTTTAGTTTGCTATTCTCTTGCTTATTTGGTTATGACTCATGCACTTGAAAGAACTGCAGTTGTTACCGTAATTTCACAGTTATGTCTATCTGGCTTATATAATTCATTTAATTGAAGGGAAAAGACAAAAACTGCAAATGAAAATGGAAATTACAAGTCTCCAACTTTGTGTGTGAGGAGGTTGTTTTCTTCCCCTCTCCCTGTTAGTGATGAAACACCAGTCAAACAACTAAAACCAGATTTTTGTAATTTCTTTGTGAAACATGCAATTGCCAATTAAAGCAATACTTTATTACTTTAATAGTATTTTGTAAAGAGTGATAGAATTGAGAGTTACATCGTGTATTAAGCTTTCAGTCCCTTTCTGCACACACAGCATGGCACAGAAAATCTAAAGTAGTAGTGTATTTTTTATTGCCAATGAATGTTAAGGCTGATTAACCAGATGAAATCTAATCTATTTGTGACTAATTTTCCAAAAACACCTGTCTTTGTACAATCCTTTCAATTGGCTTTTCTCCCTTCTTAACCAAAGGGTTAATGGGAGAAGTTGCTTGGGGGAATGAAAATAAAACTCTCATAGGCTTGTAAAGGGAGTCCCTTTGAACTAGTCCTGTTAAGTTAGTGGTGTCCAGTCAACTGCAGAGATATGGATGTGGCCTGTTGTTCAGACTCCAGTGAGCAGCATGGTAATGAAATAACACCACTGACCTGCCACGGCCCCCCTGGTTCAGGTTCCTTTAATCAGTGCGATTCATTTCTCCCTTGCTTGCTCGCTGTCACTGGTAGCAGATGTAAACGAACAGGGGTTGTGTGTGGTAGGGGTGGTGTCTCCCTGAGATACGGCAATCTCTTATCAAGAGTGCTGCAGTGTCAGTGAACGGTCAAGCACCTGTCTAAAAGTCTCAATTTGCTGCTTGACAGCTGCTGCGATAGAGAAGATGGATCTTGCAGGCGCTCGAGCAGAGGTGTTGCAACAAGGGAAAACCACATCATCATCGTGGGCTTGGAAACACATCAATCCATTACTCTTTGTACTCCCAGGAAAAGAACAACTTCCTATATGTCTGCTTAAAAATGTGTGCTTCAAAAGCATATACTGAACATGCTTAAGAAACCATGTTGAACAAAATCCCCCAAACCTCATAGAGATGTAAGTTTTACGCAGCAATGCAGCAGAATCTCCAGTCAGAGAATGAACAAATTTATGGATGAAAATGAGTTATTTTTAAAGCACTAATTACATAAATTAGATTGTATTAACCTATGAAGTGCCACTAGCTCTTCCTCCCCCACGTCCCCTTCCTACTGAGAAACACATTCTTTTGATAGTATATTAAATTTTTTTGTCTTCATTTTTATTTTTCTACAACCCAGGAAAAAACCTGAACATTAATGAATACATTTCCTTATTTCAGTGACTGGAATATCTTTGTCTGACCTTAGTTTAGAAATCAGGATAGTGGGGGGAAATATGAGATACGTCTATTAAAAATATAAAGATATAAATAGCACTTCCATATTGTTTTAGTCCCATTGAAGATACCCTTTCCTCCTTTAAAACCAGGATCTTTTACAACACTTGGATTAAAAACATACCTAGTATAAAAGCACCCCCCAAATCTTTTCTATTGGTAAGTTAACTTTTAACCACAAAGAGTAATTATTTTAAAAGAAAAATAAAGTTTAGTGCTTTACAAAGCAAAGTGTGAGAAGCAAATGTATCTTGCTGCAACTAGAAGAAAATGACCTACTTATTTAGTAGCATATGAAATGAAGAGACACTCCAAATGGAGAGTGAAGCTTCGCTGTAGTTCCTACCCACATGGGACATGCTGGAGGTAGAATGCTGCCTCATCATCCATCTCAGTGCTGTTTCCTATTTACTTTGCTCTTTGGCAGCAGAGGAAAGCATAAACCATAGTAACTTTCCACTTTCCGTGGGAGAATTAAAAGGTGACAGTAGTGCTAAGGCCCTGCTTCCCAACTGTGATCAACCTGAAAATCACGTTATTTATCTGAGATAACTATCAGTAAGTCTGCACTGGACCAGATTTTGAAGCAGTCCCTCTTACCTGAGCACAGCTGTCACCAAAATAACCTGTGAGGGAAGCAGCAAATTAAAAGTTCTGTGTATATAAGGAAAGCACAAATAAACCATGTTTCACACAGAGAAAGCAACCTTTAAAACAATGTAATAAAAATTTGTCCGTGTTTACAGTTGGCCTCAACACAAGGGGAAACGTCATGAACTTAGCAGAGTTCAAGTGCTGGACTTGTGATAAGTGGGCATGAAATTTCTCCTTGTGGGATGGAGGGCAGGATCTTGTTACTACAAAGGTTCTTGCTAAAGGAGTGCACGTACAGCTCCTTTTCTGAGATCCATGGCTTAGCTCCAGGGAGAGGTGCTGTGCTACCCATGCATTGCTGAGCTGGGACAGAATGGCATCCTCCTGACAAGGAGGAGCCATTCTGTGGGGCATGCTGATGCTGCCAGCACCCTGGTAGGATAAGAAGGTTCATTCTTAGCGCAGGTGACATGAGGCTTTTTGTAATTTATTTTATTCTGTTCCAGGAAACATCTGCAGGAACCCTTACCTCATATTTTCCTTTCTTCTCCAAGGGCTCAGATTCAGCCTTCGCAGGCACTGTACCTCTGTCCCCTAGAAGCTCCTCTAGGATGAAGACAGTTTCCCAGTTGCTATAGTGACGAGCTGGGAAAATATCTGAGTGCATACTGTCACCGAAATAAACAACCTATGAGGGAAGAAGCAAACTAGAAGTTCATTGTATTCAAGGAAAACACAAGCAAACTGTATTTCACAGAGAGAGAAAAAGAGCCTTAGAACGACCTAATAAAAATTTCTCCATGTTTACACTTGGTCAAGACATGCAGAGATCGTATTAATGTCAAGTTTGAGGTTTATCTTCAACCAGTTCCATAAGGGAAAGGCTGGCCCCACATACGCTCCCTGCTCTTGCCCTCCAGAGGCATTGGAAAGGGATGCCTAACTGGGACCAGCAAAAGGAAGTGTGAGTTTTTTGACTGACAGAAATAGCTTGATGGGAAGCAGTGGAAAGAGTACCAAGAAAATACACTAAACTGGAACAAGTTTTAGAGTACATTGGAAACAAAAGAGAACATAAAGCACTCCTCGGTGACTCAGAAATCTTCTGTGTCCAGGGAAGAATTTATTCACTATGAAAAATGTTGTCACACCATCTTCAGTGGCATTTTCACCTGTCCAGACCTGTACTTAAAATAACCAAGTCCTAGTCTTCACTGATGCCATCTTTTAATCTATATGATCTGTTTCCTCAGGGAGACTTCCCGATTACAACCTGATTCTTCCCAAAGCTGCTGAAATGCTTAACCATGCATACAGAAAGTTTACATCTAGAAAGTTTACATATTTTACCGGTAAGAAGACAAATACACTACTTCCAGTTCTGGGCTGCAGGCTGTTAGCAGCAAGCACAACCAGAACAGATGTTTGTGACCAATCACATCAAGAACTTTAATGAAAGGTTGTCTGGTGAATTCTTGACTGAAACAGGGTATTTTCAGAAAGATTTACTCTCACTTATAACATACCTTGGGATCCAACTTGCCAGTCATCTTCTTCAGTAGATCATAAAGCTGGATAGCATTACCTTGGGAATACCAACCAGGCTTGTCCAGTGACAGCAGAGCCTCCTGCTCCTCGTCATTCTCTGAAATCACCACGCAAAATTACATGCTGTTAGTGAAACCAGCCCATCCTCCTGTACTCGTGACTTGTGTGAGAAGCCGCCTGTGGCACAGCTGGTCTATTTTGACATTAAACCAGCCCCAGTGTCTGGCTCAAGTTCCAGTACTGACTGTGGATTCAGTCAAGGTGTTTGGTAGCTGGGGGTAGACAGATATTTGTGAGAAAAGAAGCAGTTGAGTTTCATCAGTACTGGCTACAGAAGACCTAAAGAATTAAATTCATGGGCTTTGCCACCCAAACACTGCAGCAGAGAAGGCAGGAGGCCACACAGACCAGGCTGATGGAGCTGCTACAGATGAAGGTGAAACTGTGAAATAAAACAGACTTTAGGAGGCAGCAGGTACCTTGCCATGCATAAAAATGACCCGCAGTTTTTAAACACTGACATAAACCCAACAAAGACTGAAGCAGCTCTTAAGGGCGTTCACCGGCCTTAGATCAGAACAAACAATGAGGAGTTCCAGTTATCATCCAGTTTTGAAGAGACGACGAGTGGACAACAACCGCAATGTTGCTGGTGGTGGTATAAATCACAGTGACATGTACCCACTCTGGCAGTGTCAGCAAATGAGAAAAATCAGTAGAAACTGAAACTCCCTGGTCATCACCCAACTCTGCCATAGGCTTTGTCTCTGGCTGGTTCCAAAGCATGGATCTGACCCGCTGTCCATATAACCTTGTTGCTTTTTCAAATCCATGTGCTATTGCCAGATGAACTCCTTTTAGCTTCTTGATGGAGCCAAAATAGTAGTCTCAGTGAACCGATAGAGTTTCATCAGAAATATTAATATTAATGTCTTTTGTCTATTGAATTGATATAACAAAAGGTTGATTTTGTTATTTAGTCTCAAACGTGTCTTATTTCATGCTAGAGACAGAAGAGTTAGAAACCAACCCAGTACTTAGATCTGACTTAGGTGTAACATCAGAACTTCAGTTTTTCTCTTGCTTTATAGAATTTTTCAAAGTACTTAAAATGTATTAGGAATAAGAGGAAAAGAGCAACATCTACTTGGGTAGAGACTGCTGAAAGCTGAAGTGCAAATTTTGGAGAATGGTGAAATGCTAAGACAGCTTTATGTTTAAGAGCACTGAAGATGTGTATGGTGCAATACATCGGTCTTTGAAAGAAATTAAAAAAGAAGCAAGAAGATGGAAATGGGTGTGTGGAGAGAGGAATGACACCATTCTTTAATATTATGATTCCACGAAATTGAAGAAATGGAGACAAAACAATTCTATATTAAGGGTGTTTTATAAACTAGGAAAAAACAAGGAAATTCAAAGTTGACGTTAACAATTCATGTGGAACTTGTGTGGAAATGTCTTTTCCTATGTTCTTCTTCAGGAATGTAACAATAATTACAATAATAAAAAATATGATAGCATCCATTAAAAAAAAAATCTTAATTTCCTGACTATTAAAACCTTTGATCAAACCACTTTTGAACAAACAGAAGTTTGTTCAACAGAAGTCAAAACAGGAAATTTATTTTATTTTTCTTGTATTTTTAGACACATTTTTGGATGGCTCACTGAACAAGTAGCCACAATCTTCAAATGACATGGACATAGAAAAAGAAACATATGAAAACAACTCTTTTGAGATGCGATGAAGTTTTTTTAAATTTGTGAAGATTTGTATAGCTATCATTGTCTCTCCATTCAGTCAATCAGGAAAATACTGGAGAAAAATGGAGCTTTTATGAGAGGTATTTTCAGAAAAATGACATTGCATTTGCAAACAGGAGCCCTATGTATTACAGCAGCTTCAGGAGGCTCCAGCAAAGAGCAAAACCCTGCTTGCTACCTCTGTGGAATGGCACGAGGGGAAGTCCTGACTGAAACAATTCACTCTAATTACAAGGTAGAAGACCTCTCGCTCTGTGAGAGCTATTACTGTCACTGCTAGCAATGGGATTAATCTCACTTAACTCAAGGCATCCGGAATTTAGGTTTCTAATTCACAGTTACAATCTGAACTAGTTGGCCCTGTGGTAGGCAAACGACAGTGCAACAAGCATTTTTTAGGGGTGCCAAGTCTGGAGAAGGAAAGGATTTAATTAAGTTAGAAAATTTGCTTTTAGACAATGAAATAAAGAGAAATTAATTTCCCCTTTAGAAGGAGGCAGCAAACAGCACTGAGATGTCTAGTTCATTATGGGAACACTTTGATTTTGGAAGGAGCTTCCTAAATTTGAGGAATTAGGAAGGGTGCTTTAAAATATTTGAGTTGTAGGATCATAGGGATAACAACTCTGAATGGACAAACCTTGCCTTGAACCATCTCACATGGCTGCTTGTGCTCACACATCGAGGGGTGACTGTGTCAATTTTATTACTGTAATCTGAAGTGGAAGGAAATGGATGGAGTTGCAGTTGCAATAAGTCATTAACGAGGATGGTTTCTAATTCGCTTAAATGCTGCATAAATATGATTATGATAGTTCCTAATATATGCTAGATATTCCAAGCCTAATACTAGCTACACTCAGTCAAGAGGAAAACTGCTGCTGACCTTCTTTCCACTTTGCTGTTATTGATTCTTATAAGTTCATTCAAAGGTCAGAAATGCTATAAATATTCTTCCAGCAGGAAGCAACATACATAGGTGGGGGTGCTTTAGGTCTTATAAGCTAGGAGGAAAAGAGATGTCCTGACAATTTCAAACAGACTGGATAACCAACAAGAATTTCTCTGATGATTTAGATGAAGTGATTCTTCTGAAGCCTCACATAACACTGAAACCCAGATTCCTGGCTGTAGACTGAAAACCTGCCACGTCAAGAAATGTAAAGGTACCAAGCAAGTAAAATTAAAATAATTAAACCCAGAAAATCATTCTGTTAAAACACTTGCCCAAACCTAATTGTGATTCAGAGCTGTCTTCCTGAGGGGAAGTTACTTTTTAAAAGCAACAAGGAAAGCTTGACTCATGCTGGGGCAATACTATCATCGCTGGGATGGTAATTTCCATACAGCTTTGTCTAACAGCTTGGGAAATGGTTTCTGATTCATAAATATACTTTCATCACCAATAAAATATAAGTTTTTTCAGAGAAACCAGTTCACTAACAAGACTCAATATTCTTTTTCTTGTGAGAATGTTCTTGCCTACGTTTAAACATGCATTGCAGCTTTAAAACATGGCTTGAGGAACATCTGGTTTCATTCTGAATGATTATGCAAAATGTAATCAGTGAAGCTTATTCTCATTTAAATGACAACTGATGGTAATTTACTTTGGCAGAGTCATTTTTTGGGAAAGACTTTGCACAGCTTGCTTACTGCCATCTGCTCTGTGTCCTCTTACGAGTTATACCTGCTGAGATGGGAAGGGTCTGAACCTGGGGTCTATCCCCAGCTTGGCTGGTGTTTACACTGTTAGACCCCAGCCTGTGAGATAGGGCTCTCAGCTGGGAAGCCCAAAGTTAAGAGAGAAGCTGAGGCAAGGGTGAATTTATGCTTCAACAGTTCTTCGCCTACAGTGAGCCATACCTACACCCAGGTTAATTTTCATCAGTTCACCACTCCTGAGGCACCACCCTGTGCTGCTCCTCTGGCTGGGTGCCCTGCAGTGAGTGCTGGCTATACACTGGGGCCAGGACCTGCCAGTGACTCACCAAAGAGCCTGAGGACACCTCACATCTACTTGACTGGGCAGAGACCTGGGGAAGAAAGCAATTCCAAGTGCCCAGAGGCCCTGTCAGCTGAAAGTGTGCTGGGTTTAACTACAATGTGCATACAGCTCTCCTACAGCCCCTCCTTCTGCCTTTCTCTAGAGAGCCTTTAACCCATTTCCACACAGACCCAGTTAGACTGGCTATTACAGTTACTGGTATTTTTTTTCCCTTTGAGCTGTGCAGTAGAATGTGATGTGAAGAAAAATGTGTCAACTCTGTCGCTGCTTGTGCCTGTACCTGCTCCTGCCTCTTCTTGCCCATGGGCAGCTCCGGTGGGCTCCCTCTGCCGGCAGGCACCTCATGCAGATGGGCTCACGTGTTCAGCAACTGAAGCTCTGGTTACCAACACGGGGGTTATTGTAAAACAAGTCCATTCTATGGTCCACAACTATCACACTGATACGCCTCTCTGCAATTTAAAATAATGCCATTTCAGACCATGAGGGATTAATATAAAAACTGGGTTATGTTCCAGTCTCACTTGCAAACACAGTCTGGTTCTGGATAGCATTTTGAGCTCACTTAAGAAAGACAAACTCTCCTTTCCAAAAGGGAAATCAGGGCAGGAGAGCGCATTATTGTACAAGGAGAAGGGGACCTGCACAGGTGGATTCTTCCAGTTGTAAAGGTGTAACAAGATGGGATGACTAAAGCTGCAGTTTCCCTGTGGGCATGTTCTCCATGAAGAAAGCAAGTACTTACAAGATTCCTGGAGGTAAAGCTTCACACCTTATGGGCACCCTTTTTAGGCTATCACCAAAAATTCCTGTGTATAGACCAACCAACTGTGCTGTGTGGTTTTCAGGATTCACTCAGGTATTAGTGTGTGTTTTGCCATCCCTGAATTACTTCTGTGCCCTGGAAGCAGCTGTGAAATCCATCTGCTCATGCATCAGCACTTGTCAGTCCCTTGTCTGACTGGATGACTGGAGGGAAATGATAAAGAACAAATTATTTCCTTAACATGATATGCTGAAATGAAAGGTTAAGGCTTCCCAAAGTGACTGGTGATTTTGGCCATCTCCATTTTTGGCTATCCTAGCTGTTATTATTTTTTTTTTCCCCAGGAAATGCCTGAAGATCACCTCCCCTTCCTGCCTTTTCATCATTCTGTGTTTTTTGGGGTGGCTTACGGTTGGTGAGACAGAGGCTGAACTAATCAAAGTAAAAATTCAGTTTTGAAAACTGGAACATGATTTTAAAGTTTACATAGGGAGTGATACATATTTCTTATGCTTAGCAATCCCAACATATATGTGTTCGATCCTACAGAGGACTAAATAACAGTACTACTAAAAGCTGGCAATGCTCTGGAAGAGCACCACAGATAAAGCTGAGGAAAAAATACAGATACCACCCTGTGGAAAAAAAACCCCTATTTCTTAATAATTCCTAAGTACTGTTTATCCCATTATTAACAATTACTTTTCTCAGGAAGGACTTCTGTCCTTCCACTGTTTTGTAAGACCTGGTAAGACCAAAGTACAAAATAGTGTATTTTCAAATTGCTCTGGGCATATGTAAAAACCACAGAATCCTCTGAGCAGAAATGAAAAAAAAAAAGAGTTTTTACATTTTTAGTTTTATCAAAACCTTTTAGGCTTTTATTAAAATCTGCCTTACTGCTTAAACTGTGCCAAGCAAC
Organism: Corvus kubaryi; assembly: GCF_017639235.1. Taxonomy (NCBI): domain Eukaryota; kingdom Metazoa; phylum Chordata; class Aves; order Passeriformes; family Corvidae; genus Corvus; species Corvus kubaryi. Next base: position 28,753,418 of record NW_024582091.1, on the reverse strand, counting down.
AGGCTAGGTAGAGACTAAACTGAAGTTTTACTTGTTTGTAAGAAAATCAGTAGTTCCTTTAGAGATGTCAGCAATTAAGTTTCTCTAGAAGGTTTTGATTGTTGTGTTACAGGAACTGAAAATAACATCTCCCTACAGATTAAGTAATTTGTTTTCAAATCTGTCAAAGCATTAACTTTTTGCCACCCCAGGAACAGTCTGGCTAACAAAGCATTTCTGTTTAAAACACTGATATGATGAAATACAAGCAAAGACATTTTTTTCTCAGAAAAGAAAAATCACTTTTAGGGAAATGATTCTCCTACAAGTTCATTTTTAATTGTAGTTCATGTGCAAATTTGGTGAGGGTTTTGCCATAATTTTATTTAATTGCATTTATAAATCAGAAAACTTCTACTTTGCAAGGATAAGTGGGACATAAATACATAATTTCCCTTCTTCATTGCACATATTTTGTAAGGGTTTTTTGTCTGTTTTGTGTTTTTGAATTGGGATCTTGGAAAGGTACAAAATGGCAAGAAAAGAAATAAATTTCCTCTCTAGAGCAGTTTTATTCTGGATCTCAGTTTTGTAAGAAGATCCAGAGCCTTAAAAATGAGGAGCTTCCAACACTCAGAAAAATAACCATGTTAAAATTAGTACCATAGTCTTCCTAGAGATCCCTATATAATTATGGAGAGAGACAGGCTTTTCCAGAAAGCATTTCCAATTAAAATAATTTTAAAAAGGAAGGTAATTGAGGAAAAAAGCCCTGACATAAACATTCCAGGAATATACAGTTCAGTTCAAGCACCTGTCCATAGCTGTTCTTACCAGGGGGTACATGAGATGGAAGCAGAACATGGAGGGAAGCAGAGAAGATGAGATGAGAGCCATCAGACAGTTCTGACCTAACCTGTCACTTCAGAAAAATTTCTCAATTTCTCAATTAAAATCAAAGTGAGACACACAAAGCATTTTCTTTGCACTGTGTAGCCTGTAATCTTTTAGTTTACCCAAACCCTAGCAATACCTACTGAAAAAAAACATATTGAAATTTGCTCTTGGACCATAGTCTTCCCCACTGAAAATTGACACTGAAGTGTAATGTGGAAAAACTCCATGCCATCATTTACCTTGGCCTTAGACTTAAAAAAAAATAACCCCAAGGACCAAAAAAAGAATAAAAGTTCTTTAATCCACAGTTACAGAGAGACTAAGAATTCTTTCCCTGTATCTTATTACTTCAGGTATAAAATATATATGAAAACTGGAATAGACAGTTTGATTCTGAACAAATGTATCCCCACAAAGCAATATAAGGACCCGGCTGCAAGGGGCCTTTGCTTTTCATTTTTTCAAGTCCCTAAAAGATGTTATTTCAAAGGGAATAATGATTGCATAGGAGACATTAGCATGCATAGTTATCACACATACTCATTTGCCTGGAATACACAATAGACATTTTCATTAACTTTTATACGAAGCTATTTATACAACAGGTTGATTTACGATTTATGAGTAGTTCCATTCTTTCTTCCTAACTTATTACACTGTCTCAAATCCCTGTTTTAATTTTATTGATTTATTCTGTCTGAAGTTCCAGCTCCAAATATTGGCTGCCTCTGAAGGGGAGCAGTTTTATGTCAACCTTTGAAGACTAACTTATGATTCCAAATGCAAAAAATAAATTTGGGAATTATAAATAAACAAATAAGCAAACCCACACAGCTTTCTGCTTGTTAGTCATTTTACAAGTAGAGCTGCAGATAGTGGTTATTAGAGCCTTGCTCAGCTTCAGTAATTAAAAAGAAGAACCCAACCCAAACACAGTATTTCTAAGGAAAACTGGATGCCTTAGAATGATCCGTCATTTTCTCCGGAAATGAAAGCTAACATCTGAGACTGCTGAGAGACGGGTTCTGGCTCCTGTTGATCCAAGACTTCTTTTTATCACATGGTAGCAGAGAAACATTACGTTACACATGTAAAAATCATACTGATATTAAACCCATTTGAATACAGCTGTCAGGGAAGAGACTACCTTGGCATTGCTTCACATATGTACTAAATAGTGAGTATTTTTACAGATTATTTATAATACTTGGCACTTCAAGTAACAATCAAAGAAAAAATATTTAATTAGAATATAATGCCATTAAATAATTAAAGACCATTTTCTCTTAGAAAATATAAAAACTGCCACTAATAATTTAACATCATAGATATAAAAGAATATGAAACATACCCAAAATCACACTGGGTGGTTTTGTTCAGTAGCAAACACACTTTATTCCTGATATATTTTCTGCCTTATATTTTGTTTCCCTTTGCTCAAGAATATATTCAAGAGATACCAAAAGAGATTGGGACCTAACACGTATTTTAGACTCTCCCCTTGGAGTCTGTTAATTTATCATCAATGAATCCTAATGGTGATTCTGCAATTTTTTTTGCAATAAGGATGATTTTATTACAGTCTCTACTGCATTTTATATTATTACTATTCCTTTTAGATAAAAACATTACAAAAGAAGGGAAAGAGAAGTGTGAGCATGTGAAGACAGAGACATGACACGTTCAGTCTTGAGGTCTGGGGTCAATTTCATGGCCCTGTGGATCACAGTCATGGATGAATTCAAAGGGGGGACAAAGAGTATGACAGGGTTAGAACAACTGGCATAGATTTCAGAAGCTGTTTAAGGTCTGCTTACAGGTAACACCAGAGTGAAAATCAACATGAAACCTTGTTCCTGTAGGATCTGTTGAGATACAGAACAACTTCACATTTAACAAACAAAATAAAAAATGATAGGGAATTAATGTTCTAACAAACAGGAAGAGTTCCTACGTGTGAAACAGTCACTGTAAAACTCAGAACAATGCAACTTGCTGGAGACGGCAAGTAAAAATGGAAATTACTCCTTTCTGGCAAAGTATGTTTAGTTATCCTTTGAAGGGAAGACTCACATGAAAGATTTGTAGTAATGAGTCTTCTGAAGAAGTAAAAGAAGCGATTCCTCTGACACTTCCTAAGGCACAGGGAGGTGATTCCAGACAGCCAGCATGGCTTCACCAAGGGAAAATCCTGTCTGATCAACCTAGTGGCTTTCTATGATGGAGTAACTACAACAGTGGATAAGGGAAAAGCTACAAATGTCATTTATTTGAACTCCTGTAAGGCCTTTGACATGGTCTCCCTAACATCCTTCTCCCCTGAGACCCCACCTGGAGTACTGCATCCAGCTCTGGAATCTTCAGCACAGGAAGGACAGGGACCTATTGGAGTGAGTCCAGAGGAAGGCCACAAAGTTGATCAGGGGGATGGAGCACCTCTTCTATAAGGAAAGGCTGAGAGAACGGTGATTATTCAGACTGGAGAAGAGAAGGCTTTGAGGTGACCTAATTGTGGCCTTGAAGGGAACTTACAGGAAAGATGGGGCAAGAATATTTACAAGGATATGTAGCAAGAGGATAATGGGAAATGGGTTTAAATTGAGAGTTGCTTTAGATTAGATACTAGATACTGTGAGTATGGTGATGCACTGGCACAGGTTGTCCAGGGAAGTTGAGAATGCCCCTTCCCTGGAGGTGTTCAAGGCCATGTTGGATGGAGCTTGGAGCAACCTGGTCCACCTGAAAGTGTCCATGTACACAGCAGGGTGGTTGGAACTAATGATCTTCAAGATTCCCTTCCAACCCAAACCATTCTATGATTACCTTTCCAGTCCCTTATCTGTGCATGTTGTGTGGTTTGCAAAACCACTTGGGTATCTATATGAAAATGTGCTTTACCTTGTTTCTCAGAACCAAGAGCATTGTGCCAGCTCTCTCTATGCAGGAATTTCACCGATAAAATCTCTTGCTACTATTACTCCAGAAAAAAAAAAGAATAATAATCTTGGAGCATTCAGTCTTAGTCTGGCAGTATCACAGAAGCACCTGGAATCTGCGGACAGTAATAATATATGAAGTGGTTTTACAGCAGATAAGACTCAAGTTAGAATGAACATGTTTGCTAATGAAGAGAAAAAGTCCTGGGGTCACTAACTCTACCTAGAAAAACATGCAACATACATATTGAAGTTTAAGACATCTGGAGCTCAATGTGAATAATAAAGACAGGCTGAAGAACAAAGAGAGTGAGGAAGAAGATGGTACACCACTTTTGTTTTTGAGCTTTCAGGTTGCAAGAACTAATTCCCTTTGGAACATTAACTACAGAGGACTTGCTACTCACCTAAAGGACGCAGTGTCCCATGATTGCTTACCAGCCAAGAAATGTCCATTTCTTAAATTCTCTGACCTATTATATTTCCTATTAGATGCTCCTAAACAATGTGACTCTCTACACACTTGATATTTACCTCTTGCAATAAATCCACATCTGCTGTTTGTTGTAGATCTCATCTGCCACTTACCACTTTGCAGTTCTCCTGGGTGCTTCATAAACATTGGATAAGCTGCAGTATTTAGAAACTGTGAAACTGAGGCAGAGATCACCTGTCATATCAAACTGAAGCAGATCTCAGCCTAGGCTTTGGTCACGACTCCTCCACATGCTCTCAGCTCATTTCTAGGGCTTCCTAACCATCTCCTTTCGCTACTTGCTTCCAATAGCAGATCTGCAGCAGGAAAACCAAAATGTGCTTTCTGCAAAAAAACAATTCTACAGACTAACCTTAATAAAAGCTTGACATTTTGGAGAACACACAAGAGAACTCTAAAGCTCCTTAATCAAAACCAGCACATACAGATTCATGGAAACTATGCTGAAGGGAAGCTTTCTGCGTCAGTTGCCAGCTATTGCTCTGCCAGGAATGTACCATACACAACTTTATCTTTGCTTTACTACAAACTGCCTCAATTCCAATTTCCAAATTAGTTATGAAGCAAATCACAAGGTTCTCTGTCTAATCATCTACTTCTTTTGAATTCTACAGATGAAAACAATTACGTGGAGAATAAAGATGAATAAAACTCCCAACTTCTATCACATATTGTTTATGCACATGTGATATATGTCAAAGAAGGTTTTCCCCCCTCAAAGTCATACTGGTATGTCCCCTGTGTCACAGGTAATTTTTCTTTCTTCCAGGAATTCCATTTGGATTTTGACACCGTTTTAAGAACTGCAATGTGAAGTTATTTCTCACAGGTTTGAACTAAATCTCAGCAGACCAGTAAAATTTACAAACTTATATTGACCCGTCCCTCAGGCATCCCATCTTCCATAGGTCCTGTCCCACTTCTGCAAGACCTTTGGCTTCCTTGGGGCTCTTGATTAGCACTGCAGGTCTGTAATTAAGCAGTGAGAACACCTCAGCTGGGATTCAGACCCAGACATAGAAACACAGTGTGAAGGCTCTACAACAGGAAGCGCAGCACTGGGTCAATGGGCCGATGTCCTCTGTGCAGTGGAGGCACTGCTGTTTGGGCACTGCAAAGCCCTCCATGGACCAGGCCTGCTGGCCCTTCATTGCCTACAGTGGGAGGTGGCTGAGGATAGATGATAGATAGCCAGAGCAGTTTCTACACACTGTGGTTTCTGTATCTATTACTGGCACTTAATTGTTTCAAAATAGACCTCTGATTTTTGACATATGGCAGCACCCTTACAATGTACTTCTGAGTCAATTTTTGTTTGAGGGAGTGTGCTGGTTTTGGCTGGGGAAGGGTTAATTTTCTTCAGAGTGGCTGGGAGGGGTCTGTGTTTTGGATTTGTGCTGAGCACAGTGATGAAAATAGAAATGTTTTTGTTATTGATGAGCTTACACAGAGTTAAGGACTTTTCTGCTTTTAGTACTTCCAAGCTGGCTAGAAAGTTGGAGGTGCCATAGGAGTTTGGGAGGAGACACAGCTGGGACAGCGACCCAAACTGACCAAAGGGATATTCCAGACCATATGACATCATGCTCAGTACATAAAGTGAGGGGAGGAAGAAGGAAGGGAGACACATTTAGAGTGATGGAGTTTGCCTTCTCAAGTCACTGTTATGTGTGACGGAGCCCTGCTGTCCTGGGGTTGGCTGAATACCTGCCTGCCTGGAAGCTGTGAATTGTTTTGTTTTGCTTGAGGGCGCAGCTTTTGCTTTCACTAAGAAACTGTCTTTATCTCCACTCATGAGTTTTCTACCTTTTACACTCTGATTCTCTCTGCAATCCTGCTGCTGGGAGAGTGAGTGAGCGCCTTGGCTGCTGGCTGGGATGAAACCATGACAGTGAGAGGCTTGCAACTCCATATAAAAAAATAGCTTCTGAAAATGATCCACATTTCTCTGATACAGATTTGGCAAGAAGAAAAGCCAGGTTTTGAATAAGCTACCAAGGGTGTAACATCCTACTTAGAAAGAGCAGTAGAGTCTGGTAATAATCTACATAAATTTATAAGCTTTCCAGTGGGATATTTATTGTTCCATGGACAAAATAAAATGTATCTGTAAATACAAATAAAATGTATTTAACCATCTAATAATAAAAATGCACAAAACAAATCAAAAGGAAGTATATATTCTCTTAATGCCAGAACAGCTGTGGAGTTGTGCATGGTTTGTCTCCCTAGTGTTCCTTTAAGTCTTTTGAAATTTTCAATTTAGTTCTTCGCCCCAGTCATGGACACTCTTGATGGACAGTCTTGTATGTGCTTGGAAATAGAATGCAGATGAAAAGACATTCATAAACATAATTCCCCGCTTCTAGTCTAGAATTGTTGGTATTGAATTGAATTATCTGTATAAAAAATTGCTAGATGTTCTTAAGCATTTCTGTGGAAGCATAAACATGAGAACTCAAGGTATTATTCCAGAATGGCTGCTACTAATGTTACCACAAGCCTGTGACCTTGGTGTTGTTAGCACCATGCTCTAACCAGCTGAGCTAATCTCAGGGCTAATAGGAGTCAGCTTGGCAAGCACTGCTCATGCATGGAAATGTGCATTTGCTTTTGTCTTCCATACAGAACTGGGTCTCCACATTCAGTGCAAAATCTTCCATAAATCCCAATCATTTTTATGCACCACATATTATTACTGCACTATAAATGTAGTCTAGGTTGAGTGCTGACTGCTTTGCTTCTAAATCTTGTCTGTCTCTTCTTAGAGAATATGGAGGAAAAGATCATCTCCCCTTAAAAACATTTTCATGTCTTAGAGAAGAATTCCCTTATGCCAGATAATTTTTTTGCTGAACACAGTTTTGTCTGGAATACAAAGTGGTCATTTAGGCATTTTGGTTTTGGTTTTGAAAACACAGACTTAGGCTATGGCAATTTATGTTCTATGGGCACCCACTGGAGAGAGAAGATTGGGTTGACAGGCTCTTAGCTCATTCTGCTGTGAAAAGAAGCTGCATTTTTTTGATTAATTTGGCTTCCGAAGTGTGGGAGTTTTCCTGCCTTGTCTCTCTGGTACAATCCAGATCAGACTGTATCATGGTTCTACTCTCTGCTAGAGTCCTGAAATAAAAGTCAATAAAGAAACAACACCAGAAAGTGATCACAAAACTATGACTGAGGATTTTCTATAGATCTCGACTTTTAATGACCTCCCAATCATATAGTATATGTGTTTAAAGGCATTTGACGTGATTCTCTATGAAGGACGTTTCTTCCATTAAAATGAAACATAAACATGGCCTGAAACACTGGTATGCAACTGTCTTCCAAAACAAACAACTAGTCGAGCTTATCACTTTCAATATTTTGAAGTAATTACTGGATAACTATTGAATAATTTGATTAATTTCAGTATAGAACACATGAAGTTCATGGGTCCAATTCCTTGAAATTATAAAGGATATATTAATGAACCATAAAAATTAAATCTAGCAGAATTAATTGAAATAATATTAACTATCCCATTATGCTAAATCTTTAAAAAGGGCTAAAAGGATTTTCACAGTCAAGACTTACGAGTCCTTATTCAAACCCGGTTTACAGTTCTTCACTGCTTCTGGATTAGGACATTAGATATCTTAGGTGAATATGCAGATCTGCTGGAGATACAATTCAGGGGAGGTCATTCAATATCTTGGTTCCTTGGCTCAAGCAGAAAAGCCAGTGCTTTTATTTTCTACCATTTGTTTATCTGGTCTGCCTGTGGGTTTCTTGAAGACAGAAACTGACTCTTATCACATCCTTGCACAATACCTTAAAGAAAAGAGGTTTAAGGTTTATCCTTCAAGACCTTGAATATAACATGATATAATCAATAGCTGGGATTTTGTAGTAGTGTTACTGTAGTAGTTACTGTAACTCCTTTTGAAAATGAAGACATACTCTCCATACACAAAGAATTCTGTTTTGGAGTACTTGGCAATTATGTTAAATATGTTTTCCAGTTTTAACAAAAGGAATATTGTTGATACCATGCTTTTGAAAGCAGCAGTTTTAACTTTCTTTGAACTAGTTTTCTGTAATATTCTTATCAGCTCTGTGCCAAACACGCTATTTAATATCAAAGGTAATCAGCTGAAGCAACCCCTGCTGTCTTTATGCAGAAGCAAGTTGCAGTTTTTCACTGTTTTGATTTTTGGATGAATAACTTCTTATTCTTTTTATCCTCTGAGGTACTTTGAACACTATGCAAACATATAAAGACTTTGGCCTGACACATTTACTATAATTTTTTTCTTTTAAAGAAGGATGGGCATTGGAGAATGCATCCACAGCTCAGCCTTCATCTCAATGACAAAGCAACAAAGAGATGCCTTATTTCAAAGACTGTTTAATTTTTTTTCTTTTAAAAAAATTTTTAAATAGACAAGGAGTTGTTTGTGAACAACAATGGAAATAATGGGGCCTATCTTCCTATGAAGTTGTTTCTGCTGTTGCATTCACTGAATGTCTAATAGGGTGCAGAGTCTCACGGGTGCTTTTCCAGTAGCTGGGTCATTTGTAGCTAGGCTCTCATGGATGGATACTCAGATATCTAATCAAGGGGAAGTTTATACTGCAGCCTTTCTCTGTGTTGGCAGTGATAGACCCATCTTTTCCTCTCCAGCCTCTCGAGGCTGTAATATCTCTGAGAATGCTAGGCCAGACTCAAATGTGGTTGAAATTGCAGTATTGATAGAGGTTCGCAGTAGGGGATGGGCGGAAATTCCTACCCGCACATACCATGAGATTGCATAAGCCTCAATGCTTAGGCAAAGAGTAAATGTTAAAGAATTAGCCTGTGTCCTGGCAGCTCTTCTGGCTAATATGGTTGAGCCAAAGGAGCTCAAGAAGGAGCACCAAACCCAATTTCCATTGGGCGGTTCAGTTGATAACAAGGTACCTCCTACGGCCAGATTCAGGCTGAAATTCTAGCCCTTGGCCCAGGCTCCAGGTTTACAGTGAATTGGGGTAGTCGGGCAATTCAACACAGTGCTCTCCCAGTAGAAACAGAAACAGAGCTTTGCTGCTTCTTACGTGCTCTAAAATGCTTGAGTGAAACCCATCATTAGTATAACAAATTTGTATAAATGATGTGATGACAATCTGGCCTCACAGCACTTCTGAAGCAAGTACCAGTAAAGCCCATTCAAAAAACAACCCCAAATAAACACAAAAAACCACACTCGCTCTATTCCTCCTGCTAGGAAAAGGGATGGCTTCTCAGCTCAGATTTCCACTGTAAGGAAAAAGTCATTCTTTGGCTACCATGTGGTCTACCTACTACAGAGTCACCACTTGAAGAACTTACACCAGTTTAACCATGTCACTGTAGTAGTGGATGCACACACCATCAGTGCAAACTGCAGAGTGCCTCTTGCATTTCACGAAAGGTTTAAAAATGATACACTGCCAGTTAGTAATCAACTATGCATTGTCAACTTCTAATTCATTATCTCTGTAGTGGAACAAAATTGTACAAAACATTTGCTTTTATGAGGCAATGATCATCAAATACAGTAGCCAAGGACTTTGGAAACTATCAGAAAAAATGAAGCCTGTGACTTTAACAACCCGCTCTGCAAAAGGATGTGAGTCTGTGCTGGCCCAGCTTTATTCTGCTTTTTGCACCTGTTTTAAATGCTTTCACACAGAACTTTGTACTGAACACATAAAATCCAAAATCAAAACGGTCACAGTCAACTAAGGCTATGTTTATAAAAAATGAAATAAAATAAAATTTAACTGTTGGAAAGAGTTTGTTAACCCATCAGGACAGTTAAAAGACTCCCATCTAACCTAACCCATAGATAATTACAAACATTGATGACACGATAGGAAATAATCGCCTCTATTCTCAAATGATTCCCAAAGTACTGATTTCAAACTACACACAGGTACTATCTAGCAAACCTTATAAAGATTAATTTGTAAATCCCTGTGATTACAAGGTAACATCTGTTGATTTTCTAAATGTTTGTCTACAGCACATAAATAATATCAGGAAACCAGAAGTCTTTGAGACAGCTGTTTACACTATCAGAAAAATAATCTGTGGAGTGGCTGATACCTTGCAAAGGCAGTACACAAAGTGGAATAGTTTTAGACTAAGATCATTTAAACAAAGGGTAGGAGGTGAAACAGTCATCCAAGAGGCCTGACATTGTGGATTTTTTTAAACACTCTCTGAGCTTCTCAAGTGGATTATGAATATTTGTATGAAAGCAAACCCTGGTTTATGAGATGAAATTTGTATGTGTCTTCCACTGTCAGCTCTACTGGCCTCCCCTAGCCTGCTTTTCAGAAAGTAGAGTCAGGAATTGATTATGTTGCTAAAGAGGGCGTCAACTGAAGGAAGCATCTTTATAAGGTGCCTCCATAATCCTTCCAGTTTTTCATAATAAAAATTAAAAATGGCCAGGTTATACCACTGAATATGAATTATTTCTATATAATCATCCATACCAACCAGTTGCTTGATAAAATGAAAATCCCTGGCTGACATACGAGTAGGGAATTATTTCTCAGTGGTGGCTTGGGTATAGAACAAGATACTTTATCCCTTTCAACAGTGGACCTCCTACTGCCAGCTTATTACAGAACCTGTTTCTGATATTAGAGCAGTAAGAGACTCTTCATCTTAATATCATCATCCTGCGATGTACAAAAAGATCTAGTTTTGAAAACTAGAGTACAAAATATCATTACTTGTTAGTTATAATACTTCTTTTTCTTTCCTAAATAGCTGGAAAATAAATGAAAAACAGTGCCAATACACTTTAAAGAATTGCTAAACAGCATTTCCCTAAAAAGAGCAGCATTGCTTTTAAGGGCCATAAGGCACTGTGGGATGTTACAACAATATAAAGGCAGTCATTTTAGAAGAGATTTGGGAAATGGTTACAGACTTTACACCTCTTGAATAATGCAGTGTGCAGCTAGCACAACCTGTCCATGCCACTCTGTCACAAGCTCCCAGCAAAAATGCATTATTATGTTGTCTCATGTTACAGAATATACCCAGACAGACTGATAGGAAGAAGCACCATCTCCAGAAGAATGGATACAAGCACAGCTGCATTACATAAAGGAACACCCTGAGCCACCGGAGGAAAAGATTACACAGGTGACCTTTGCTGGTGCTGTTGTTATTCTGCTTGTGCCTCCTGAGAGGTGCAAGAAGAGGCCCTTCATGGGCTTCCCTGCAAAAGGCTTCTGAGACCCATGGGAGGATGGTGCTGCATCCCTGCTGTGGCTGGAGGGCCAGCTGGGAGCACCAGTCTGCCCAGTACCTGGGTACATCATTTTAAGCTATCTGACATATTAGCCTTATTGCAAAAGTTCTCCTTGAGACAATGGTAGAAGTCAAAAGCAAAGACCTGAAATTCAAAAAGCCCCACCAGCGTGAAATCCCTTTCCTATGTATGTTTCCATGCACCACTCTGCTCTTACGCAGCCTCTTCCCAGGCTCTCCCTTCCCACCACCTGGCTCCCCCAGCCCCTCTCCAATTCATCTTTGCCTCACACAAACGTCCTTGCGCCCCCCTGCATTCAGGTCAGCAGATTTTCCTTCCCCCCCTTGCTCATGGAAGGAACAGTGGGCAGCCGAGCTCCGGTGATAAAGATGTGCAGGGAATCCACATCAAACAGAAGAAAAAGTCTAATTTAATCCCAGCAGTGGCCTGGGTCTAGAGGCATAGACCAAATATGTGGGAAATATGACAGTCTTTGCAGACTGAGGGCCACAACCCATGTATTTGAGTAAGGATTCACAGGTGCAACAGAAGAACAGGTTCCTATTGGGAGAGTGAGTTCTTCACTAAATATCAAGTTTCTGCATAAAAATACCAACAAATGTGCTGTCATATCTGTGATCAGCTAAGGCCTAAATCCAAAACTATTTTAAAAATTGAATCTACACTTAAATATGAAGATCTGATGATATAATGCAAGATAAGATTGGTAAGAAACATAGTTGGAACAACTAAAATAGCAAAAAAGACTAGCTATGCTTTCATGCTTTAACCTCACAGGCTGATGCACAAAAAAAGAAATATCTTTTTCTTATCAAGGCAGCCTTCACTGCGAGAGGTAGTAACTGAAATACCTATTATACCACAATCATAGCTATTGAGCTATATTGTAGATTCAATTCAATGCATTTTCGTTGAAATTTTTAACAGAATTTTCTAGAGGTGGCATTTATATTCTTCAAATGAGTGAATAATGCAAGACTATTTAAATGAGATATATAATAGTGCTATATAATGTTTTAAAAATTCCACATTTTAATATATATTCTATAGTTTTACTAAGGTCTTATAAAATTTACAGGGTAGTATTTTGATATTCTTCTGGTGGTAAAGACAGAAATCGCAAATAAAAAGAATAACCTAAAAAGAAGTTAAATTCCTTACACATGAAGAAAGGCACCTCCTTCCTCATCCTGGTCCTCAGGCCTAAATATCCTTAGAAAATAAATGCAAAACCTAGTTATCAGGAGAATCAGCCCTGATTCTCCACCCAGTTCTGTAGCCCATCTCCAGCATAATCAAGCCCAGATGTCACAAAAGATGGCAAAAGAAAACTCAAGTAGCAGACATGGGATCACCCCTCCTGAAGTCTTGAAGTCCCTAATAACCAAAGATGGTCTTCAGTCCAGAGGTATGGTGTTTTATATCCTGTCCCCTTATTTACTTTTCTAATTGGTCCTTTCAGCTTATAGAATTTTCTTGTATTTTTAGAGGGCTAGAAAAGAAGACTGAAAGTGGAAAAAAGATTCTACACAGAATTGTTAAAATGGCATCATAAAAATTAGAGGACCGAAAGTTTCTTAAATGAGAATGCTACATTCTGCAGCAGAGGCACCTTGAGATGGACAGAAATTCCAATTCAGGAATAAGGCACACAGCCTGGAAGTGTAACTGAAAGCAGGCTTCGAAATGTGGCATCCACTGGCACTCCATCAATAGGATTGTTTTCAGCCTATACAGATATATACACACACATATATGAGGCTATACATAAGTTTTTAAGTATGTGTCTCAAATTCAGACACTGAACAGCCAGCAATACATTTTCAATTTATCAAAAAACCCCCAGATCAGAAAAGACAGCTGTGCATGCGCTGAAAATAAAAGATATATAAGCCTTCTTTAAGACCAAGCAGAATTCCCTGTGAATACAGACTTAGAGAAGGCTTTCAGGGAATTAAGGTTTATCTTTAGCATTTCAATTATAATTTTGGATTGTAAAACATATATTTGGCAATGATCAGAGCTGGCAGTCAGGCTGGTAATTTGATGTGCATTAAAAAGTGATGCGATAATGGGAAAGCTCTGCCGTCAAATGTTACAGAAATCTTCATGTATTGCAGTATCATATAATTCACAACTGTATTTTCTATTTATATTCCTTCACACCCTTAGTGGAATGATAAATTATTTTAAGCTGAATGTAGCTGTTGAAAACAAAGAAAATCCTTCATTGTCAACACAGGATTTACACAAACATTTTCAACCTGATCCTTAGATCCTGTAGCTCAAGATAATATTAGTACTTTCAAGAACCATAGGAAGTATTTCCCTATGTAAAAGAAAATATAACCTCATGAATAACAAGTAAATTATGGATTATTCATATTATGGTAGCAAAGTCTGGGGGTTTTTTATGTACAGCAGTGTTCTCACAGAATATATCCTTTGCTACATAACTTACCCCTAATTATAAAAACTGCTTTGCCAGGTTAAAATAAATGTAGCTGTCCTAAAATCTGCAAAGATTCACATAAACTGTTCCTCCACTTAACAGAATGGTACTTTGAAAGACAATTATGCAAAATTAAATAATTAATTATTGTGCTTTTCAGTGTCCCAGTCACACAAATCTTTTAGGCTTTCAAACAGTGTTTTGGTTGCTTTAGATGATGCACATCTTGAAACTCAAATGAAATACTGATGCAATTTTAATTGAGCAATTAAAATAATGTTTCATGGTTTCTAAATGGACTGGCTCTAAAATTACTTGTCTACTGAAAAAAAAAACATTTTCAGAGCTGTTACCCAGTATCACATTTCCAGACAATGCCTCCTTTGTCATCTCATCCTGTTTCTCATTCTCCTTCAAATGCCTACTGAACACAATTGCCTTTTGAACTTATTCACTGAAAAGAATTTATCCTTCTCTTTAGTAAACTTCAAAACCTTTCCTCTAGTAAATCTGCAGCAGAAGTCCTGTTATAGACAAATAACATTTAGCACCAGCACACAATGAAACACTTGGGATGTTTGAAATTAAGAACACATTCCATATTTTGTGCCCTATCCTTAAGTCCATTTATAACCCAATAAAAGACGGTATCATTAGGAATTTATTGCAGCTCAGACCTACTGATGGTTGGAAGAACATGGCTGAGACTCAAATCTGGAGAAATGGATAGCAATGACAAGCAATTACTTCAGTTCATTTTCTACAACACATTTCTTCCTAGAACAAGCTTTTTTTCCCTAAATTACATTAGCAAAAGTTTAGTCTCTGTGCTTTAAGAAAATATTTATTATGATGTCCACCTATAGTTTTTTTACTTTTTCAAAGGAAAAATAAGTAAATTGTCTCCCTGATTTGCAGCACAATGGCCAAACTCTTCTGCCTGAAGTCTGTAGTGCCAACAGGAAGAAACAAAGTGGAAACTGAAATTTTGAATTTTCAGTGGTTCTGATATGAAAGAAAGCCTTAAAAAAAATTCTGAAAACTGGAAAACTGCTCCCCGTCGACATATCAGAAGCTTCACCGTATACTGTTTCAGCTGCTGTGAGGAACACAGAGGGAGGGCATAAAAATAAACATTATAGAAATGTATTATTATTTCAGGCACTTTCTCATATAAATGCCCCTACTTTTACAGTTTAAACTTCATGTACTCTTAAACAAGCTCTATGGTACTTTTAAACACACCTCTAAAAACCTGTCCTATGTGTATCATTCTTTGCTTTGAATGTTGTGGCTGGTCTTTCAGAAGAAACTAGTTACTTTCATTCAAATACAAATATAATAACAAAAAAAACCCCACTCCCAGGTTAGTAGTTACCATAAATTATTTATCTGATGATTGCTTTAGTTACGTTTGTGTCCCTTATCTACTTAGATAGTGAGGTGTCCAGAACAGAAACTACATTTTATTTAGCATTAATAAGGTATTGATGTAATGAGTGACTGACTGACATTTGAGCCCTGTTGCATTGTCAAGATATAAACGGAATGAAAACCACTAAGTCAATAAGAGGACTCCAGATAATGCTGTTCCTGTTTGAAAGCAGAAAAAGAAAGAGCTTCATGAAAATTGGTCCTTACAGTGTAATGTAGTGATTAAGCCAGTGCTACACAATATCAATGGAGAGAGTAACTTGGTCTTCTCCCTCTAGTCTGCCCTTGTTTGCACAAAAACCCCCACCTTGTCAAAGTATCTTGGAGCTTTTTGGCTGTCTATTAAATTTACTGAAACTGTCCAACAGGTTCAAAAGTTGCTGGCTGAATTACTGACAGAGGGACACAGCAGGATTTCCTTAGGAAGTCAGGCTAATCAGATTGTTTAAAAGAAATCCAAAGTGAATTACATTTTATTTTCAGTTTGCCTTATACAAAACTAAATCAAATGGTTGCAGAATTGAGCCTTTTTCACCCTTTAAGATTTTAGTCCCCTCCCTCCTTTCACACAAACAGTTTCAATTTCCCTTCTGAGATATGTTTTTCTCAAATAGTCAACTTGGCAACTATTTGAACTAATCCTTTAAAAATCACACCTAAGATACTTCTTACTTATTTTCCCATATAAATATGTGAAACATTAAAATGTAGTTTCAATATATATTTCTTCTACTTGTTTCAGTTTTACTGTAAACGTTCCACAAGCAAAATTTCTTTTGAGCTGCAATGCTGACTTTCCTGTCACAAAATGATAAAATATGGTTCAGTGTATGCTGACTTAAGTTATTTTGCCTATAAAATTAATTTTCAGGTAACATTTAACCATAAAGGTATTTACCAAAATATGGAAGAATCAACTGTCTTCAGCAATGTTACATTGTCATTTGTACTTCAATGAACACTGCTCTTATAAACCTCTTGTGTTAAAACCTTAATTACCTTATGGACAACATTGCCAAGTGTTTCAGATTGTTTTAATTATATTAACTGAGTACAGGGGCACTTCCTTTTCACCTACTCCATCATTATTTAGCCAAAGTAAACACATTTAATGCTGTCAGATTTCCATCACAAAACATTTCCTTCAGTTTTGCAATTTTATTTGTACAGTTCTCTGAATTTCCTTTAAATTCTTTAAATATTTCTGCTGTTTTTTTCCAGAACTAAATATTGTTTTGTGTGCATGACCCTGTCAGCACAATAAAGAAAAACATTCTTTTTCATTAATGATGCAGTATTTGAGACCCCATGTAATTTTAATTACTATCATAGCTCTGCCTTTCAATTGTCCTCAATACTGTAATTTTTAATTTCTCAGTGCTTCTCAGTCTTAACAGAATTTTAGGAGTCCACTTCCCACCCCATTGCCAGTGTTCAGTCGCCTTTATTTAATTTCTCCTTTTTTTTTTTAACCACAGAGGTAAGCAGATGAGAAGAGACTGACAGCTGCAACTTACCAAGAGTTCGGAAAGGTCTTTGGTTTGGTGTATGGGAGAAGAAACCAGGTTTCAAAGCATTTGTGATCAAAATGTCAAAATACTCTTCGAAATCATTCCTAGAAAGTAAAGTAAATGTGATTAGCTGAACTAACAAATTAGTTAAATGCCATACAATACTCTTTAAGACTTAAGAAAATAACAAAGTACTTCTTTAAGGCACTTGCTTCTGTCACTTTTTTTTTTTCAGTGCTTGTTCAGTGTCACTATTATCCATATTTTCCTGAGGTAGTCAAAAGGGAGTCACACTTTGATCTTTGGGAACACTCATTATTTGTAAGAAGATGTTCCTTGATCTCAGGAGAACATGTAACAGATCATATATTTTTAATCTGAGATGGCAACGTATGCATAGACATGCACAGAAAGTTGTAAATGAGGGATATTCTTTTCAAGGAAGAACATATGAAGTGAAGTGATGGGCTAGGAAGTAACTGAAGACACTTAAACACAGGTGCTTATATTGTTGGTATCTGTAGGGATGCATAGGCCTAAGATGCCACTAGCAGACAACAGAGATCTAATTTACAGCCAAGGAAAATTAGAGTGTGATTTCACATATTCCAAAATTGAAGCACCATTTTGAAAGCCGAACTCCCTCTTCAGATTCCACTGGCTGCTCTCACTACATCCCTGCTGGTTACAGGGAGGCTGGACATGTGACTACAAATAAACACCCATCAGCTTTGAGTCTTCATCTACCAGCTGATTCCCACACTAAATTCAGATTTTTCAAAGATCTTTAGGTCCATATATACAGATTGTTATCTGAACTCTGGAAATCCCATCAGTTTAAATGGATTTGAATGTCTCAGCATAATATATAAGAAAACATTCCTCATCTATGATGTACTTTATTTTATTAGAAGTGTTTCATTGCTTAGGTGACTTCATTGCCTACAACATCCAAAAAATGATGGATACTCTTGCATGGAAAAAAGAAATCACAGATGGCAAGTCCAAGATGGACACAGGCACTGAAATGCTATCAGCAGTAGAGGAAGTTTGCTGGAAGTAAACTAGCTATGTCTATCACTTTCAAATAATTCATGATCTTCCATAGAACTGAGATATCTTATCAAAAACTGAACGCTCTCCCTATGAGAGACAGCTTTTGGGTTGTGCTCAAAATTACATTTCAGCCTTAAAATAAAAGTGCCTTTCTAATGAAATTTTAGATTTGTCTAATTTTTCTCCACTTGTGACCATATGTAAACCTTTACCTTTTTAAGAGAACCATTATCAAATATTACAATGGTATGTTTCTAAAATTTGCTTCCATGTGGAAGATTCCAGACACTGAGCAAACAGGCCAGACTCTTCTGTCCTCAGGTGAAAAGAATCGACAGAGACAAACTTTTCAAATTAGGGTCTGGTGCAAATAATGTATCCATGGGTAAGTTAAGCTTGAATTTGCAAAACAAAGCAAACGTTTCAGGAACACAACAAAGAACAATTAACAAGTGAGAGGATAAGAGAATATGGCCTCAAGTTGCACCAGAGCAGGTTTAGATTCGATTTTACAAAAAATTTCTTCACATAAAGGGTGGTGAGACATTGAAACAGTCTGCCTAGTGTAGTGGTGGAGTCACCATCCCTGGATGTGTTCAAATAACGTGTGGATGTGGCACTTGGTGATATGGCTTAGTAGTGAACATAGAGGTGCTTGGTTAATGCTTGGACTTGATGATCTTGAAGGTCTTTTCCAACCTAAATGACTCTATGATTCTATGATTTGTGGAAAAAGTGGCAAGTGCTTTGTTTAAAAAAATTGAAACAGACAGAGTTTTCAGAAGATAAAAGAGTTTTTCAGAAGATTTGGCAACTTTTTATTGATCTGTTGAAAAATTATGCTTTCTGTGAGGAGATGCTGTGGCCTTTTTTGAAACAACATATTCAATCTCATGTTTTTATGAGGGACCTTGTGTTATGTTACTATGTAACACTATATACAAATCAAATCTGTTCCAGTTACTGCCTGTGTTTGGTAGAGTGGCCAGTGGTTCCAGTAAATAGCTAACACAAAGGGTAGGATGTATCTCATACATGTATCATAACTTCGACCTCCTAAAAATTGCACACTGAATTCAGACACCACAGACAGAGCCAGTGGAGAAACATCCACATTCTTGAAAGGTAATTCATCCCACTTATTTCGGACATAATTCTACAATGCAGAATGAATTGCCGAGGATAATGCCCAGTGGTTTATTTCCACTAACCACAGAGGGAAACAAAATGACCAGCTTCAAAAAATTCCTCACTTTTGGGTGGCTAACGCTCCTGAAAAAGTGAAATACACTTGGCTTCAGTGACTATGGGATGACTGAGTCATATTTAGGTGTGCTCCTGGCAACACTTAAACATTCAGTTAACCGGACACATGAAGACAGCATCCTCGTGTTAGGTAAGACTGAAAATTCACACCACGATGCTGCTGTGTGGATGAACTGGCACTTGCTTTCTTAGTTTTACATGTTTTATATACTGGTCCCAGCAGTATGTCTGTGCTCTGGCTGGGAAACAGTTCTCATTTGATTTCAAAATGAAGTTTTTTCTTACACTTCCTCTCCCTACCAAAATGTCTTCTAGTTAAGGACAATTTGGTCAGATGAACACAACTGGGATATTTTGCTCATGAAATAGTAAATGATACACTTAAGCATGAATTTCCAAGCACAGATTTTATGAAGACAATAATTTCTTAGTCAAAAAGGTGCTTCTTTAATAAAGTTCAAAAAACTAAACAGTTACAAGGTAAGGATATTAGGAGTAAGAGGCTAAAATTTCACATGCATCTCTGTTTTCCATATTTATCATAAAGGTTTTTTATTTCATACTATACAGTTTTGGACTTCTCAGTATCATACTGATTACCTGAAAGAAGTAGGAATAGAAATTAATAAAGGACTGTGTAGGTGCAATTCCTAAGTGTTGATATCAGGAATAAAATGCAGTGTTGATGTCAAGAATAAAAAGCAGTTAGCCTGGTCAAATTAAAGTTAATGTCAGAGGTAGTAGGAGGGCATCTAAACTATATTCCAGTACAGCAAAAAGCAGCACAGGTATGTAGAGTCTTTCAGTCTGAAATGAGAAGCCTGGAACAAACAAAATCAATAAAAAGTTTAGATTTTCAGGAAAATAACCCCACTTCAGTAAAGTTTATTGGATAGTGGAGTACTCAGTTCTCCAGAAGCTACTTGGAAGCCACACTGCATGAATCCCTGGAAAACATGATTGTAATAAATACCTTAGACCATCCTACCCTTCTGTGGAAAGAGAGAGTGGTGCAGTATCCTTCTAGTAGAATATCTTTTTTGGTGTTTGAAAGGCAACTGATGGTTCTGATACCTTGCTTACTGTCTTCCAGCAGGATTTCTACAGCTGCCTTAAACAGCTGAACACTATTCACCAAGGAATAGAAAGCCAAAATCATTATATGTGGCCAAGAATTTACTTTTGTACCAAATTTTCATTTAGGAAATAACTAGACAGATCTACACAAAATAGCTAATTCACAGGCATCTTGCTCATAAGCAGAATTCCTTTTTGTCAGGAGGTAGATTTGCCCCTCAAATGAGCAAGTATAATGTTCATGCAAAGCAGTGAGAACTGGCACAGTTGATGCTTCATTTTAGCATTTAGCCTAGAGAGTACAAAAGAGAAGTGATACTGGCAGGACTGGTTTTGGAAGGTAGCTCTGTCTTTTACTTACCGGTGGTTTTCTTCTTGGTTGCTGCATTCGCTCTGATGTTCCCTGGCATATCCTGATAGTCGAGGTTGTCTCACTCTGAACTACTTTGTTTCTTTGATTAATAATAAATTAATAGTCTCACTCTGTCACCTACCACACTATTTGCATCACTGATTTTTTTTTTTCTAGGGGTGTAAGTGATGGCTCTGCTGAATTTCACTGAATTCGACTTGACCACTCATGTTCTTTATTACGCTAAAAACAGCTGTTGTGATCAGCAACTACAATCTCAACCAGTTGCCAAGTGCAATGAACTGTCTGTTTTATCTTTTCTGCTGTGATGAAGCACATTTCTCATGCACAGCCATCTTTTGGAAACCACTAATGGGAAAAGGAATTGGTAAGCTTTTCCTGCAGATTACTGCATGGAAATTAAATAGTACTACTAATTCCATTCACTGCTGGAGAAGCAAGAAAGGAAGTGGCTTAAATAAGACAGTCTAGCAAAAGTTAATGATAAAATTAGGAATCAGATGATGTTTATGGCCTAAAAAATAATTCCCTGGAATCTTCAACCCCATTATGATGCCCCCAAAAGGATGCAGTGTGCTGTGGGTCAGATACAGCTCACAGGCTCACAGATGGACTACTTTCCACAAGTACCCTGTAACAATCTACAAGAGAGGGGCCCACCAGAAAACTCAAAACCAAGTAATTCACCATACATAAACAAAACTCAAATTAGCTTCCCAGTAACTCAGGCTTATCTCCAGTCGCTGTTTGGCAGATATAATTTGAAATGGACTTTGCACTTACCCAAGAACATGTTCACACAGAAGCCTGCAGTAGTCACTGTGAGAACTGGTAATTAACAGCAGAATCTTCCCAGCATTCTTCAGTTGTTTCAGCCACTTTTTTACAGACTCAGGACATCTTTGTAAATATTTGTCTGGATGATTTTTCACTTCTGGGAAATACATCCCACAGTCTTCTAAAAAAATTAAAACATAATTATGTTATCCAATTTTGCTCACAAACCACTTAATCCACACAACAAATATCCTTTTATGTGCAAACAACACAATTAAAACAAGGCAAAGCAACGTTTAAAATTTTCTCTGGGCTGTAACTTAATATAAACCAAAACCCCCAATCAAACCAAGAGGATTCATTGTAGCAGAAATAAGTTTGCATGACTTTTCTCTTTTACTGTGGAATTTTCATAATTATTTTGTTTGATGTTCTTTTGCTCATAATGGTTTATAGCAAAGAAATTTCAGATTATAATTTTACGCAGGAAATAATTATTTCTTTTTGCCGTTGCTCAATTTTTGGATACTCAGCCTGTGATTGTAAAATGAGCTAAATGTTTAGAAAGTGGTAAGGACCCAAAATTCCAAAGAACACCTGTTCACTTACTTCTGACACTTTACATTAGCATTGACTGATCAGTAACATCCATTTTATTACTTTTGCATTTTTCTCAAGTAGCACTTTATCTATAAAAGGTTGATAAAGTGGCAAAGACTCATAAGTATTTGGAATACTAGGAACAGATGCAAAAACTGCCCTGTTCCAATTCGAGCTTCAATAATGTTCTTTTTGCCAAATAAAACAGCAATAGAATTTTGCAAATACACTTGGAATGTAAGATTTTTAAAAGTGTGCAAGAACACTAACTTGGCAGTAAAAGTTACCTATTCATTAAAGTCACGAATAAATATTGATCTTGTTACAGCCCATAGCTATTTTACCAAGATGTCAAACTAACATTAAACCTACCTACATATTTCCTCTGTGCTCAAACTCTCTATAACCAAGGCTGTCAAGCTCGTTAAAGGTTTAAAAAGAAATACAATAATTGTAGAGACAGAAATGATACCAAGTGTTTGGCTCTCAGTCTGTGTATGTTATAGTATAATGAACATCATCATAGATTATTTTTCTTCCAGCACTTGTTCTATATGAAACTGTGGTCAACTTAGCTGAATGATTTAATAAATCCCAGACATTACTTAGCCTTCTGGTATGTGAGTAATGCTGTTCTCTAGTTCGAAAAAAATAAGTTTTAAACCACTTGAACTTCAGCTATTTAATGAAAGAGAACATGCATGTTTGAAACACTAGTATCAAAGAAAGACTGAAAGATTCTGGGTGCTAAACATAACACTATTTCATATACTACACATTCAAACATCTACAGATGGCAGGGAACAAAAGTCTTCCAAAAGAAGTTTCAAATTGGCTCTTATCCCTGGAACCAGACAGGAGGTAAAAATGTATTATTCTGTACTACGGCTGACAGATTTCTTCCAAAAAGGTGGACTAGTATATCTGAGGAGAGTCTCTCAAGCAAAATCTCCCAACTCACAACCAGGCCACCGTTCCAGTTCTTTGTTGTATTTAGGTCAGGCTGTGTAACAGTGTGTACTAGGGGAATAGGAGCCTGTTCCTGCAGCCGGCATTATGGGATGCCATGACATTTGCCTTGAGAGCTAGCCAAGAACAATGATTCTTTTGATTAAACAAAGCAGATTTACGAAAGAAGGTTTCCTGTTGTGTTCTCCCTCCTTCTTTCCTGGGGCATGAATATTGTTTGGGATGAGCAATAGAGTTTCTAGGAGCATAAACTTCTTTTTTTCCCCCCTCCATATTATAACTAGCAACAATATTTCATATGCTATGCTATGACAATTTTTCTTTTTTGGTGTTTCGGAAAGTGCACAACATTAGATGAGAATGAAGGGGGACACACAAACAAAGCAGGCTTGTCATTAGCTCTCAGAGGTTCAAGAAATTAAAATAAAGATGGCAAAGCTCATTTATATAACCAGTGACCTATCACTCTTTTCACTCTCAGACAGAAAGATCTGTTTTACTCCTGGACACTGTATTTTTCTTTCCTTATGAAATGCCTTCCACTGTCCGTGACCATTCTTTGATGTGCAATTTAAAGACTTTGAGTTAATTTAATCAAAACTGTCTTATTTCTCCATAATCTGTGCAGTATGTTCTACGTGACAAATCTATTATATTTGGCCTTTGAGCTACATCTGCATTGGAAAAGGCCAACAACTCTGGGTTCAATATATGAGCTGAAAGAGGATCTTATTCTAGCTTTCTATCCAGACCCTGAAGCCCAGCTGTTAATTGCAGACAAGCAATGAATCAGTTCTTGACACTGGGATCTGAAATTTGCCCCTGGGCTGTCTGCCATATCAGGCAGAGGCAGCTCAGAAGAATCCTCATTAAAGCATACTCTACTGTAATTAGGCCAGCATGGCCCAGCAAAGTAGAGTTTGACTTAATTCCTAACATACTATTGCATCTGGTGAAGACAGTTTGGTGGAATACAAACTCCTACCAATAAATGAGTTTAACCACCAAAGCTTGCAAGATTTGATTGAAAGCCAAATAAAATAAAAGCCAAAAAACTTGCTCATCCCAGAGCAAGAGCCAATTTTGAGGAGTATAGCAGAGCCACAGGCACCTTATTGGCAGAAAGAATTGTGGAAGCTTTAACATGTGATGGAGAAATAGCATCATGTCAAACCTCCAAATGAAGCTTTTTTCCCACTATGGCATACGCTGCACTGTGTTTTTCTAAAGCAAACAATAAAAATAGGAAGAAAACTCAATTAAGCAAAGCACCAGTGAGAAATGAGAAAAGAAATAATTTTATCAGAGCCAACAGAGGAAAGCAAGAATGAGTTAACAGTAATAAGTGATTATACAACTGTCATACAGCTCCGTTCTTGAAAACCAAAAAAGTAATTCTTCAGAATAACACTGTTCTTGAGAAATAAGAAATGTCCCTAGCCTGTTATACCTTCCTGATAATTCTTATGGGCCATCCAAATTGCAAAATACTCTTAAAAATGGAACTGTAAGCAAACTTTAGAAGAGTTTTATTGGTGCACAAAGTCAGTGTATCAAAGTGGGGGACTTATGGTCACTGCCAGCTTTACAACAGACGGTTTGCTGTCTGTACACTGCCTAAAATAAAATAGCTACATTTTTTCCTCTCTGTTTTATGAGTATCACTTAACATACAGCTATATGGACATTGACATGTATAAATGCATACCCACAAATCAGTGAAAGCAAAACATTAACAAAACAACTATCCTGATTTTCACCTCAAAGTCTCTGTTGTTTTCAGTTGCCTTCAAGCATGCCAAAGCCTTCGTTAGTAACCTCTGGCTCTTTGGCAGTGTGAACACTTACTCAAAAATACCAAGAAGTATTTAATAAAAAAAAAAATGCAACAAGAAGACTGTGACAATCAACATAACAATCAACATATTTACCCCCTGTGATTTTATGAGAAAACTTAATCCAATGATGAGGAGCAGGAAACTGAATGTCTAAACATTTTATACACAACTTTGGAATTTATTACATATATGTTACCATGGAAGAAATGCAATTTTTTCAATTTCCATTCTTGTTACTAAACAACTTGAAGTTTATCTCAAATCTCTGAAATGCAGCCTGGAATAGCAAATTAGCAACTAGCCTCTGTAGGGATTTATAATCATCTTCCAAATGCACTTTAAAAAACAATGACTGCCTTTGCAGTCCACTAAATATCCTTCCAGAAAAAAATATACACTTTTTAAGATGAAGATAGAAGCAATTAAAATGAACTGTCTAGAACCAGCACATATTAAAGTCCTGCCAGAGCCTCCTATCAGATCAACGTCCTGCTGTATTTTCAAAGCAAAATAATTTCCTCTATCTATATTATCAGAGGTTCCCTTGTGTCCAGTTTGGAGTTTGTTTTTTCTTGTCTTACCTGACATTTTAATTTAATCAGGATGTTCTTTGCATTGTCTTGACTTGCAGTTTAACTGTGTGTAACACAGTTGTGATACTGTGATGGGAATTATGTAGTTGGAAATGCTGGAAATGCAGAACCCCCAGACCAAATTCAGAAGGAAGCTGTACACTGCTTGTCATGTCTTCCAGCACAGACAATAATCCAGTCCTTAAGCCAATCACCCTCCTCTACTACAGTCACAAAATTACTTTATTGAAGTATACAGTTTGATGTTCTAATACAATACATGTATTTGTGGAAAAAATAATTATGGATTTCTCTTGTGCTCTGCATTACACCACTTCTCCCTGGCAGGGTCAGTTCATGCCCACTGGCTCTGGACTCCTTTAGACTCAGTGTCTCTAAATCCGCACTGCCAGGACACTGCAGTTTTCATCCCTTATCTGTTATTTGGATTATAAAGTGGGCAAATGTTCAAGAGGTATGTTTCTGGCAAGGTTTCAGCCCAGAACTAAAACACAGGAACAGTGTATTTCTTCGTATTGTCACTGCTTCTAAGGGGCACCTACTTGATTAAATTAAAAATAATTTATCCGCTATTTATACAATTTAGCTAAGCAGAGAAGTATGAGGCCAAACAAATCATAGAATTCAGCCAAGAAAAATAAACTTCCAGCTGCCAATTTGTAGCTTGTATTTAGTGGCTTTAACAACTACCAATCTCTTACAATGAAAGTAGTATTTGGGAATGTGACTTTTCTCTCTTTTAAACTCAAAGGCAATATGATAGCTTACCTATTAATACCCATAGCCAAATTCTCTATAGTTCTGCCATGAGAAAGAACTTATAGCTCTTCCCTAATTTTTGTCTTAATGCCGGCTTGCACGTAACAGTTATTAATTTGATTAACAGAGTAGAATTCCAATAAATGTTACAGTCAGCAGATACAGACAACTATATTCATTGTTTATTCCTATCCACTGTAGGCTTACAACACTTCAGGTTTCTAGAGTGAACAGAGACACTTCTTTCACCATTGTTGCTGTCTTCTTCTCCTGTCTAAATAAACTAATCTAACAACTATCATGAGCATTTAACAGAAACACAAGAAAAATACCTTCATCACAGAAGATTCTGCAAAAGAACTTAAATTTCATCTAATGAAAGCAAGTAGAGGAGAAAGGGGGTGATGGCAAGTTGGCTTTTACTTCCTTTCGTTTAAGCTGAAGTGTGTGTTCTAGTAGGAGCAGCAGAAGCAAAATGAGAGACAGAGGGAAGGAAATGTTAACATAAAGCAAGATAAGAAAAGATAGTGAAGGATGACGCAGGGATGACTGGACAAAATATGGTTACATTCTGGAGGCCTGGGATGAGGCAGATATCAGGAACAGGGAGCAGCAGGAAGAGATAAATCACTCTCTCCTTCCCCCAGGAGATTAAAAACTTTTAAAAAGAGAATAAAAGGATGAAAGTCCTAGAAGATAGGAGGTTAGGAAGAGGCAAATGTCATAAGAGCAAAAATGAGGCGCGACAGATGTCAAATATTCCGAGTTTTTATGTTTTCTGCAATTGTCTCAATTCTTTAGAAAGACTGAGAAATTCTTTAGAAAAACTGTACTGTTTCTTAACAGGTCAAAAGGTTAAAGATCCTGGTCCAGTTCAGGCAGAAAGAACACCAGCTATTTACACTTCTTCGTTTATTAGGAGCAGACATCAAAAGAAGATACTAAGTTTGGAGACAAAGGAGATTTTAATATTCTGGTACCAAATTGCTCATTCTCATCTGAAAAAAGAGAGAAGCAGAAGAGGGGAAAAAAAGTAGTATGGGTGGGGTGGCCAGTGGAGACCAGAAATTCAGGATGACACCCCAATGAATTGCTGCCCATCACAAGGCTGAACTTTGCAACCTGATGAACCTCTCCTTGTTTTAGCTAAGAATTCGCTTATGTGCCCAGATATATGAGTAGCTGCTTACAAAACAGAGTATCTTTCAAACTGCTCTTGTATATACAAATGAAACACAAATGGGATAGAAAACGGGGAAAAACCCCCCAAAAATCAGACAGAAGAGAGGAGGTAGGAAATAGGAGGAGAAATGAAAAACAAACCAGTATTAAGGACAGGTTGCATTCTACTAATAATGCAAACCCATAAATAGGGCACATATATTAGGATGTCAAATCAAATTAAAGAGAAAACTTTTCCTCCTGTGTTCTCAGAAAAGTAGGGATTTTTATGATCACAATGTAAGCACTTTGCATGGGGCACTTGAGTTTTGAACTAATCACATATTACCAGTGGAACTACAAGATCAACCGGTTCTTCATTTGCTGCTTTTCCATGTGTTAAAGAAGATGTTTACTGCCTGTGTAACATTAACATTCTCAGTATTTTTAGCAACATCCAGCTCTGGTCAGGCAGAAATAGATCACATTTCCTAAAATAATAAACAATTTTCCAGTGATGACAACTCTGTGCTCACCTTGATTAATTTCAAGGGGGTGACCATAAGGAAAGGGTCCATGGTGGGCTAGGAAAAACATGACTACTTGGATTAATAGTGGCTGCAGTGCTATATAAACACTTAATATACTGAAGGAGACATTTTAGCAGAACACACACAAAACATCACCTCTGCAAATATTTCATGGGTCATTTCCTCTTCTACTTATTTTCTACTCCTGTGGCCTATGAGAAATTTACTGCAAAATTTAAAATGCTTTGGTAGCTAAAGATAGCTCTCCAACGAAAAATGGTCTGATTGACTAGAAATTTTCCTAAGGAAGTTAAGAGTAGATGTTGTTTCTACTGGCTTGATATTTTAAGGCAGGAACCACCACTCTTCCTCCTTTCTGAGGTGAGGTTCCCATGACAAAGGCTTTTAGGAACAGCACAGAACCTTTAGCTGTATTTAAAGGGAAGTCCTAATGTCTAAATTAGAAGGTATTACTGCTCTGACATCTTAGCTGAACATCACCCCCTCCTTCCCCCTGTGTAGCAGGGGGTAGAACCAAAGACCTCTGATGGACAGCCCAGAACCTCATGGATGTGCAAGGTTTAAGGGCTGGCCCTAACCAAAGTCAGCTTCAAGGTGAGGCTGCATAATTTCTTGAAAACCTAGCTTATTAACAACTTTTCCCCAAAAATTTTTCAAGCAAGCTTAAAAAGTATCATTTCCTGACACCCCCCACCATTTCCTATCTGGAAGAACCCCATTCAGTCTGCCCCTAACCTTCACCCTCCTTCTTGTTAGCCCTGCCTCATGTCCCGCCACATCAGCAGTGTCCTGGATGCAGAACAGTCAAGACTCCTAGGAGCGCAATGCCACAGCCAGATGCTGGCATGGCTTTTGCATGTAGTGTTACTCCTACTTCTTACTGAGGTCCATGGGCACTGAAAGAGAAATCCAGGCTGTTTTCATATGTTTTCTGTTCTTACTGGTGTTCCCAAATGGCTGATTTAACTGCTCCCACAGCCAGAGTCAGACCCATGCTGCAGTCTTTGCCCTATCTCATCCCAAGCTTGCAAATCCCTTCCTTTAGAAAAGGGAAACAACACAAATAAAAAAACTTATGAGAAGCACATCTATATCGCAAAGTCTGCAGCCTGACTTCACCCTGACTGCTGACACATGGTATTTGTAAGGAAGTTGTCTTGATGTAGGTAGTTTGAATGACCTTCCATAGTTTTGTATACACAAATCCTGGAGACAGAATTTCTTTCTTTCTTTTCTTGTTTTTTTCTTTTCCTTCTGTTTTTATGTTAATATTTATATCAACACAGCAATGTTTCCCCAGTGCACTACAAAGCAGGAAGGATGTACTTTGGAGGTAGGACAGGATCTGTTGCTGTATTTTAGAGGAAATTATTTATTTCTCAAAAGAATTCACTTCCTTGCTTTACACTACCATGCTAGTTTGCAGCGTAACAGACCAGATTTATCAAACTGTATGAGACCAGCCAATTTCTGATGACACTCTGGCAACCCATGGGATGAGCACTAAACTTGTGCAGAGGTAACTACCCTTTGCTGGACATTCAGTTAAATTAGTCTGATTCTCCAGATCCTCCCTACTGCACTGTGTGAACAATTAAAGTGAATAATCTGCAGGTAGAAAAATCTGCTCTATTCCATTGTCAAGAATGTCTTCTGATAGGATTCATGCAACACACTTACCTATGCTCGGAAGTGAAAGACTGAAAGGTGATACAGTGATTGCTCAAGGCAACACAACCCACATTTTTTCCTGCTGTTAAAGATTTATATGCATTATTTGTTATATAAGTATTGCCATTAATATTTACAGGAAGACAACCTATCAGTGGGAAATTACTATAAAAATTCTGGAAATCTCCATCTATATTCAGCCTGCTAAAGGTACTGATCCTTATACACATATTTGTCATACAAACTTGCCATAGAAGTATATTTGAGATTTTTCTTTGATATACATTACAACTATTTGTGCTCAGCACCTACTTTCCCGACAAATTTTGCATACTTAGATGCCTGTTAAACTCTACCTGTTGTCAATTCACCTTTAAAACACATCCCCTGGTAAAGACATCCTAAAAAATCCTGCAGAACAATTTAGGATGGAAGGATGAAATTGTTTTGTTCAACTGAATACAGCTAAGTAGGTGGGAAATGGGATCTCTTCAGGATGCTGCTGCAGTCTAATTTAACAGGAAGTCAAATATTCAAGTACCGTTTTATTTATGAATCTGATGAAGGTTACTTGAGTACATTGGCTTGTGTAAAATGTGCTTTTATGCTTGGTGTGGAAATGAAATGCATAATGAAGAAATAAAATACAGTAGATAGATATTTTACAATGACACACAGACTACAGTTGCTGATAAACTAAAAATCCTACTCAGAGGTACTGCTCCACCAAGAAGACATTACAGGTAATCCCTGCTTCTGAGATCTCAAATTCAAATAGCTCTGGGGAAGAGATGAAACTCTTTTTGAAGCTTTGAAAGCATCAGCTACTTTGAGGCACTTGTTCCAGTAAGAAGGAAGTTCAAGTTCTCAGAAATATTTTTCCTGGAAGCAGCATCATCATCTACCTCTTAATATGCACATGCACATACTAACACACAAACAGAGAGATATATGTATGTATATTAAAGAAAAACAATATTTTTTCTTTAAACAAGAAATAATCCTTTTCTGTCTCCCAAGAAACTGTGCACTGCCAAGGACAAATGGTGTTAATTCCAGCCTCCTGGTCTGCAGTTGCAAACTTTCCAAATGGTACAGATGGACCAAGAGCTGCAAGCAGACTCCAGTTTTACTTCCTACATAACATTCTGATACAGATGCCACATCCACAATTCAAGAACAACCTGATGGGCAGTGGGAAACTGCAAGCAACAAGCACCACAAGAATGGGGTAGGGAGAAGAACTATGTATAAAATGAGGCATTTAAAATGTATCAGAAAATAAGACACTTCAGAAGAGTGTGACCAAGGGAGATTTGTAACAGGCTATTCTCCTTTCACGTTTATGATTACCCTGTGTATACAGAAAGTTACTGGTCGTGTGCTTTCTGTGATCTCATTATTTTTATAACTTACCAGTAGTGTTCAACAATAACTACTCCTCCTGTAGGTGATGTACTACCTTCTGTTATGCTTATCATCACATTTTAATACATACAATGAAAGCCTTACTTTTCTTACCTGGGATCTCACCCTAGCTATCCTGTTAATACAGCTCTCAAATCACACACATACCAAGTGCTTTTCATGGTTCTGGCCTACAGAGCTACATGAATCTGGCTGAGGCTGCGGAAGTATATTTCCAGTCCCCATGTACTGAAGAAATATTAACAGGAAGATGTACCAAGAAGGGCCATCAGGATAAGGCTCCAAGAGCTCAAATGACAAGGACTCAGGGTGCATTCAGACCGCGCAGTTAGACGCAGTATAAAGGGATTCATTGATCTCTAAAAAGCCGGCACAGCTGGAGGAAGCAAGGCCTCCATGTGTGCGTATTTGCTCATCTCAGTAGTCCAGCCACACGGCACTGGAAAGAGAGAGAGCAGCTTCCCGGAGCAGGAGCTCGCCCTTCCAGGCGCTGCCTCCCTGCGGGTCCATCGGCCCGCTGGTGCCATCTAGCGAGGGGGCCCCGCTCGGGACCAGCGCCGGCACCGGCACCGCGGAGGCGGCTGCGCCGTCCCTTCAAAGCACCGCAGCCCCCCTGCTACCGAGAATCGTCACGCCGTGGCTGTCAGGAGCACGGATCCCAGCTATGAGTTTCTTCCCTTTTCTGTAGTTATTGAAACCTTCTTAAATTTCCAGACAAAACTTTTAAAAGACGGAACAGAACCGAAACGTGCAGTTCCACAGAAATGACCCCACATGGCAGTGGTCCTCGAACAGCAAGTGTCAGAGGTCAGGGCATGGGTGTGGAGGAAGGCTTCATGGAAAACACCGGGTGATTTGACAGCTTAAACATGAATCTAAGAGGGAAATAATAGCAGTCTTCAAGCATGTAGAAAACTCACGCTTGGGGCAAAAAATTAAAAAGGAATAATCTGTCCTCTGAGATCAAGGTCAATGAGTCAAGTAGCAATAATCTTGCACTTCTGTAAACCTAGGTTAGAAATAATAATAAGGTTTCTGATTTGAATGGTACCAACACTGGAAAAGCTGCCAAGAAGGTTGTACGATCTTTGTCAGTGCAGGTCTTCAAAAAGAGGCTAGAAAGCCATCTGTTAGGAACACCTAACCCACCTCTTTGGCAGTGGTGTGCTAAATGCAAGTTATCTTCTATAGTTCCTTAAAGAACTGCGATTACACATTACTGAGGAATGTGCCCCCCCCACTTCCATCCATTGCTTTAATGAGTGATGCTAGTGTCCATGTTTATCAATGTGATATGGATAATGATACTTTGGGTCACATCAGAAAAATTTACTAGTAGACAGTAAGAGGAATGAATTCAGCAAGGAGCAGCAGCACAGCTCTGTTAATAACAGTTTGCTAACCTGAACAAAAAGTCTGAAACTTATCCAAACAAAAGAGAGAGATACAGACTGCTGACTTCATGCTACTTTCATTGCAGACCATCCCTTTCCTATTTGTACCAGCTCATTTGCCGCAGGAAGGTTGAGAGAGGAATGCTCAATTTCTAATGCCATTTTCATGAGCACAAAGACTCCATTTTTTATGGCAGAGTGATCAACTTGAGAACAAAGAAAAAATCTGCTTTCCAGAAATTTAACAAGATGTACAGTCTCCATTAAGAATGCTGAAAAAATGGCACAACGAAATTAAATTATTTTATGCAAAGCCTGTGTGTTGAGTTCCTCACTCTCTTGTGGAGAATGGAAAAGAAGAAATTAGTTAAAATTATACCAAAAGAGCTGTTGGAAAGGTCGTTGCTGATCAATCTGTCAGGAAAAATTTTGGAGTTTATAGTCCAGAGAAATCTATTTAAAAGTTATGAAGAACATTTTCCTGGGTGCTTTATTTGTGATTCTGTATTCTTATCTCTCCTGGTTTGATTCTTCATCTGTTCTATCATTATCCAAACAATGGCAAACAGGTGAAAAGTAAACTTGATGTAAAATAAAACCCAAATCAACAATGACTAACCCAGATTAATTCCAGGAGTGAGCATGAGGAAGAAAAACGGTTTCTGTAAGCATAATTGTGCAAGAAACAGCTATTTTTTTAGCTCACAAATTTCTCCAGGATTCCAGATTTTCCCCTGTCCTGCATCAAGATTAAACAGTAGCCCTTCAAAAAAGAAGTAAGTGAGAAATACACTTGCACATGGACTGGCACCTGCTTATTGCAAGTCCATGTTGCAAGACAGGCAAAAGTAGTTTCTGCCTTGCTGGAACACGGTCTTGCAGTGGCTGGCAGTTCTGGCAATGGGTGGCTGGGAACCCACCCTGCTCATCACAGCAGTGGGCACTCCTGAGCATCCTTATGCTGTTCTCCTGGGTGGGTAGGCTGTGGAGCAGGAGGGTTTCCACATACCTCCACCACCAACGGCCCTGCTCCAATTCTCTTGCCCTCTCACTAGAACTTCAATTAAACAGTTTGATGAGAAAAAGCAGAAAGCAAGAGCCAGGTTGCCACTCAAACCCTTGCTAGGCTGCACAGAAGGAAGTCCTGCCATTCAAATTCCACTTACATGAGGCTTAGCCAAACAGGATAGGGTATTTATGAAAGCAAAGACTGCATGAACAATTCATATTTATATATTCAAAATGTTTGTAGAGGCAGTTTTCACAGAAAAACGAAAGTCTTCCCTGAATATTTATGAAGAAACCAGATGACGCACAAACAGCTCTTCTGTTTTCCAGGTTGTGGGATTGGTTATTAAGTTCCAAGAAAACAGACCTGTAAGGAGACCCACTTCTCCTTTAGTCTTTAAATTACCATTCCTGCCAAAGGCAATGAGATATGCACACCATGTTTTCATTCAGCACCTCACATTCTGCAAAAATGAGACATTTTAATCCTCATTCACTTATTTTTTTGGACTGACATCTGAACATTAGTGTCAGATTCTTGTGTTAATATCATGTGTTGTATGAGCTTTGTTTTATTACTACCTTTCTGCTGAAAGAAATTAATTGAGTATGGAAATGTCTCTCGAATGAATGCTGGTTTTAGACAGTTTATAGTGATATAGGACACAAAGTATGTTTTTTTTCATTAAAATACTCCTATCAGGACCAATGTTAAATTATATCAGCAATAGTGGCTACATCAGAACTGCTTTTTAAAAGGAATTTCTCTTATGTATAAGGACTCATGATAAGCAAAAAGAAACAGAAGTAAAAGTAATATTTTCTTTTTCCTTTTTAAGTGCAAATTTTCAGTCATTAGAAACCATTTGATTATCAAAGACAACTCTGTCTGACAATAGTATAGCAGATATATGAAGATCTCTCAAGAATTTGCTCATATCTGTAGTCATTGCTAAAAGCTGCTATAAAACAAAATCCAATTTGCACATATTACATACATGCATGTAAGACGTATTTGTAGCGAAAGATAAATACACTTATATGGAAAATGTCATTATTACCATTATAGTTACAAGTTTATGGGCTAGTGGATAGAATAAAACAGTAACTATACTTAGAGAAACTTTAAATTATACATAAAGACTTCAAGAATCTTCAGAGAAAGGACTAAAAATTCTTATGTGCTCATTTAATTGTTAGGCATTTGAATTACTTATGTTTTTTTCCACATGTATAATCATTCTTCTACAGAAGTGCATTGTTAGAAAGTATGAGGACATGCTGCTATAAAAAGAAAAATAAAGAAAGTTTATAATAAAAGTTTTCCTGGAATTTTTATTTAACCTCATGCTCTTTCATGATTAGCTCACCAAAACATTGTGGTAATAAAAGTTCTTGGTTTATCCAGGATCTGTGGTTGCATTCTTCCATAAATGTTCTTGCCCAAAGAATGGCAGTGCTATATAGAAACAAAAGGTAACATGCATTAGGCTGTCTAAACAACTTCTATCTGATTCCTTCGAACTTTAGACACTTTGATATGTGTGTAGCTGTTGGTATTTGACCATAGCTGACTGTGTACTATAGTAAGATATTTTATAGCCTGAGAAAAGTATGCCTCTTAAGGATTTGTTCATAGTCCCGTGACAAAATTCACACTGACTTCAGTGGCATAAGGGTTTACAAGGATCTTATTCTCCTCAATAAAAGAGACTGAGCATCAGCTAATAGTACTTTATACACTCAAAAGACACAAGCTGATTTTGCTTCTACTCCTTCTCTCATTTTAATTTCTGTTGCAGGTGATTACCAGAGATCAAATAAGCAAACCTAAGCATCTGGTAGATGAGAACCTGTACCTGCTTTCTTTACTCCCTCATTTAGGCAAGCATTTTATTTCACTGTGGGGACAGGTTTAATGTGCACATATACAGTCACTCTGTCTCACCTGACAGGCAGTAACTTTTTATGCCATCTGCAAGCTCAGCAACACGCCCCATGTAACATGCCAATCTAAAAACACCTTTCACACTGCTCACCTGGGAAGTTTAAACTCTTCCTTTGAAGCTTGTTTAAAATATCCTTTGCTTGAGCCAAACAAAATGGATATAAAGAAGACTGCAGGAGTCCTAGACCGGGAAATGTACTCCAGCTTATTAAGTGCAGAAAGCTAAACCAAACAGGTGGCAGCATTTCCCCACAGTGCAGTAAGAAGCTCGTCTGAGTGACTTATGATCTTAGGCATGCAAGAAACATTTCAATTGCTATGTACAAATTTTGCCTACATGATAGGTGCCTCGTATTTTATCCAGTCAATCTTATTTGAGTAGTAAGAACATGTCCAAATTCTAATACAGCAGAACTGGGAATGATTTAAATCAGAAGCATGCTTACATGCCTTTTTTTTTTTTCCTAGCTTGATAGATACAAATAGCTTTACATTATAAAAAACCCCAAATTACAAGTGGTTTCTACATAAAGGTTCCAAAATCAGACAAATTATTTTTCTTTAATGCCAAAAACCTTGGAAATGCAATGAAATAATATAGTAAAATAAAAGGATTATAAATAGGGATTATAGGGATTAAAGGATATAAATAGGGCATTCAGACCAAGATAGGAAGATGTGTGTGTGGCTCTTTGCATTCACTGCAATGACACCTGAGTGTCTCTATAAAAACACTGACTGAACAAAATATATATTTTTAAGTAAGATACTGTAAGTTTTTATAACAATTTTACAGATTACAGATGCCCTCACTACTACAATGTAATGAAATTCTAACTCTGGATTTGAAAGTCACCAAGCAGTGGCTCTGCTGAAACACCAGAGGGAGCAAGTTTCACAGAGGAGTGAATGCTTTTATTGAAAACTCTCCCGGTTACTGTGTTTCATCATTTAGTAGGATGCGAAAGAATTTAGTCAGATTATCTGGAACGGCTGGGAATGCACCCTTCAATGCAAAGCCCTTCAGCTTGTGATGAAATGTGTAAAAAGGAGCACCAAACGGCAGAAAAAGTGAGCATGGGCATCATTTGGGCAGTTGCAGGTTTTCATTCACAAAGCTGAAAACTCTTCTGTTACTGACTATGGGAGGAAAAACTAACAGCCTTGATGTTTTTGCCTAATAAAGATTATTTTGGTACTGACTGATTTTTTAAAAATTGACTCACACTCCTCCTTCACAGCACAAATCACAGACTCAGTTGTGACAGACTCCTCTAAAAGACTTAAAAAAAGAACAATAGCTATGATCAAAGTCAAACCCACCCTGCAATGAACTGAGTTACCTGGAAAAACTACGTTCTCTTGTCCTTCATTAGGGACTAAACCTAGGCAGGGCTCAAAGAAAAAGCCCTCCAAAATCAGTTGTCTTTCTGATAACTCACATCTGAAAAACCTAGACCTGACTCAGAAGTGACCTTGTTGCTGAGTTTTAAATGGGAATTGAAACTTTTCAGCTGCTCTTAAGGACTGATCAAGTGGAAATGTACACCTGCATAGTTAATACAGTCTAAAATTTAGCAGTGATAAAACCCTCTTATGTCATTACCCTGGGCCCAGAAGACATTGCCACCCACTACACAGTGAGATCCCAAGGGATTCTTATCCCAGCTCATGTCCTGTTGTTGGTGCCCTGCTACTGAGGGACCTCTGAAGTAAGGAGTAGTCTTTACATTAAGATTAGTGCAATTTCTCCTCATAAAGAATTTTTCAGCATGCATGTCTTAGTACTTCCTGCCCTCTCCAGTGAATGGTGCCTGATCTGAACTGCTAGCAAATCATTATGTATACACAGAATGCACAGAAAAGGCTGTTTCAAACCAAAGAAAACAGTTTGTGGTGCTTTTGGTGTCTGCTTTCAACCTAAGAACAATGAGTTTCAGAAAAGAGGGAGGAGGAGGAGAGGAGAAAGTCATCGATCTAAGCCAGGGAAGGAGAGGGAGAAGGGGAAAAAAACCAGCCTCTTTGAGTGAGTAGGGTTTCTGGCCAGGGAGCAGTAACAACAGCTGAAAGAGGAATTCACAACAGGTTTTTTTGGACCTGGTCTGATTGGTACTGTTGTAGCAAACGGGCTCATATTTCTTTCACTCCAAACACATTATGATCCCATGGGAGAAAGGCATCCCAGGGACCTGATCACCACAATTACTACAAAAAGCAAAGATCTGGGTGCAAGGAGCAAGCAAAAAGAATGCCTAAAAGACAGAACTTCACAACATACCCTCCAGCTGTATCTAAGTCAGTTAAAAGTCTGTCAAACAAAAAAAGTATCAGAGAGTTCTTTATTGCCCCTGGCCAACTTCGGGCAGCATTTGGAGGATTTCTAATGCCTAGAAACAAAGTATTTTCCTGCTTCTAAAGTACACTGTGAAAAAAGGAAAACTGTCACAGTGAACTTTTAAAAATTGGAGGGTATATTTGAGAGAAGGAAATATAACCCTGATTTTGCAAACTCCCAAAGTGTTTTCCCCTCCTTCTGGTAAGCACTGCAATTAAGGAGTTTGTACTTCACCTGACCTTAATGGATAAACTTACTAGCTGTTGGATCACTTCACTCGTCCATTTTAAGCTCCAAGGAAGAGGCTGTCTGGCACCTCAGCAGGCTACTGAGATCCAGCAGCGCTGTCACTGCCTCCCAACTTGAAACAATCCTTTCCAGCTCTCTCACATACCACACAGGTCTCATAGTTCAACTCTCAAGCTCCTGGAGACCACAAAATATTTGGCAGTGCAAGAGGTCTATGATCTTTCCTGTTCGGTTTTACTCAGAGCTCTATAAGGCAAACAGTTGGTGCAAAGGCACAGGAGACTTAAAGGATTTCTGCAGTGTTCTCCCCTTGGGTTTTGGTCTCTCTCTCTCTGTCCGTGCAGGCAGCTGGCTGGTATCCTTCAGCCATTTGGAAGTTAGTTTGCCTCTGAAATACACATTAGTGCCACATACTGGATTTCATGCTGGAAGGTGGATGCATGCCATATGGCCAGTGACTGGATGTATTTCACTCAGTTTTCAAATCTACCAGCAAGACAGTTCAAACCACCTTCTAAGACTGATGTAAGTTACCAGAGTGATAATTCTGTGTCCAAGTAGTTATCTGGCTTCCTGACAGATGTATTTGATGCTTATAATTCTCCAAAAATAGCACATGATCATGTATTATTTTTTTTAAGTTTTGTCAGAAAATTGGTTAGCAGCATTAAAAACTGCACACAAAACTTATGCTTCCTTTTCCTCTTCAATAACTTCCTAAGTATTTTGATTTTTTTCAACTTCTTTTTAAAAAGAAGCTGATCTCTTTTTCCTGAAGTTTGATAGCAGTTACAAAGTGGCTGGCACCACACAGAATTAGCTAGAGTATCCCATCAGCATTCTTTGTTTTACATCCTCATTAAAAAGTAGTACAATAATAACACTATACATTCAATTTCAAATAACTTCATACATTTTACCATAAGAATTCAGTTTTATTTTTAGCAAGAAAACCTATATTTAGCAGGCAAGTTTTTATTTAGGAAATCTCTGCTTTGGACTTATAAAGCAGTTTTAGTAACTTCAAGCCAGGTAAATGCAAAAAATAAATGTACCTTAAAACATCAATTTGATAGAAAAGTTGTATGCAAATAACACTTTTTTTTTTAAGGAGGGGAGTTGTTTATATTGTTTAGCTTTTCTACACCAGTTTTCCTACTTTATTAATGCAGAGACTGAGGCAGATCCAGGTGGGTGATTTAGAACAAGAATTTAACACAGGTGCTAACTCTGTGGAGGGAACATCACAGAAAGCTTATTGCTAATGTTTTACTGGCAGCTAATTGCTTCTTCGGCGAAACAATTAGCAAACTGAAGTGTACTGAATAAATAAATGTTTTACAATCGAAGCAAGTCACCTTTTAAGTTACTCTGTGCATCCCAAGAAACCCTGAAACAATTCACTGACAAAACTTACCCAAGGACAACAGAAAATATTTTCCAGTTCATGAGGTCAGGAGCAAGTTGTTGGTGATCAAACAAACCTTTCATTATTAGTTTGTGGAATCTAGTAAGTATATTTTTTCTTTAGTGGTTTTCTTTTCCAGAACTGGGAAGTACTGGTTTCCTTCTCTCCCTTGCTAATGACTAAGATGCAGTGCTATGCTAGGCTGGCCAGAGGCAGAGAGACAAGAAGAATGTGTGTTGTCTCCCACAGAGATTCTTTTCTCTGGACAATTTCAATGTGGCATGAAAGCAAGTTCTGTCCAGGTCAGCTTTAATAAGAAAGAGAATTCTCACCAGGGATTGTGGTTACCCTCAAGGCTTCATTTAAACCTCTTGGGACCACAAATATAAATTCCATTAACAGCTTGCTATATTTTAGCTTTCAAAACCAAAGCACTAGTGTGCTTTATAACACAGATGAATAGCCAGGATATTGAGAATATTACTAGTTTTTTAATTAATGAAATCAACACCAGCAAGAAATCGGAATATTGTTTGAATCACAAAGGGATACTAAAGGCTCAGTATGTCTATTTTTTCTTGGTTCTTTTTCTACTAGGAAATATATAACTAAAAATTAATAAATCAAGCACTAACACTGTTGTTTTATTAAAATGATTTTTTGTCTTTCTATTTTTATTTACAATGAGAATATCCCCTTTTTGTTATTCCTGCCAGGCACCAGAACACTTTACTGTTTTCCTTAGAGGAAGAGAATACTACTGCAGTTGCAATACGAGCACCTCTGTCATCCTAATACCTTCACTAGGTGTTTTATTATCACCATCTCTTTATTCTCCTTGGAACAGGCAGATAAGTTCACGTAAGTGTGATGGGATAAAATCTAAGCTCCACAGACAATTATATCAGATCTGTCCTCTGGCAGATCACCCAATATAATACAACTTTGAAGCAGGCCAGGTGTGGACATAGTCACTTTTTTTTTCACATTTCCAAAAGCTCACTGTAATAAGCTCTTTATGCTGACATTATAACTTCATGCTGGTTTTATGCTAAATGTAGATCAAATACCTGATGCTTTATAAAGCTGAAGTGATGGGAGCCTCAAAGAAAGTCTGCTGGGACAAAGTTAACCTTGATGATATTTTTGGGGAGGAATCTTATCAGCACCAGTGCTTTATTTAAAAAATAAATATGTGTTATCCTGGATGAGGCACTAGGAGCCTTCAGCCAGCATCAGTTCATCACTGCATGTGAGCACATCCATTCAGGTTTAACTTAAACATAAGTGTTTGAAGATGTTCATTCTCAGCCACTAAGGATGTTTCTAAATGCTCCCTGCCTCCTACAGTTGTCCACAATTACACCAGTTTTGGAATATCGACAATGTTCTACTTACTGCAAACATTGTTTCTGTGAAAGCTTTGCTTTGTTTGAGTTTCCATATGGATTACCCCAATTTCTTTCCCTTTGCTGTGGGAACATTTGCAGGTGCAAGTGGAATGCTGGCAAAGTCCTGAAACTGTAGGAGATCACGGAGAAGGGCAGTGCTCTGAATTCCTGCCTGTGCCCCAGGTCTTGCAGGGCAGATTTCATTGCCTTGACCCCAATGCCATGAAAAAGAGCCAGAACCTCCCAAAGCAGTTAATGCCAGCACTGAGGGGTCCCTTCCAGGATTGGTCCTAAACAAGAGCTCTCCCCTGAGTTACATACACAATCCCAGCTACATAATGTACAGCTACGCTGTAATTGCTGGGTAAGCAAAGAGGGAGAGTGAGAAGTTTTTCTCAGGGACATGGAAATTTCCCGACTCTGCAAGATGAGGACAGGACTTCATCATGAATCACTGTTTTGGTAAAAACCTAGCCTAGTAAAAGAACAGTCTTTAAGGACGAGAATCACCCCACCTAAGGTTGACAACCCCTAAATCTGTGCAGGATGGCAAGGCTTCTTTTACAGTTCATGGAGACAAACGGGTGTCTCTAGCATGTTGCTCTTCCCACTTGAGTGTACACAGATGTCTAAAATAGACCATGTGAGTCACATGCTACAAATGCCTGTTTCTTTCCTTTGCTTCAAAAGAGGAATCTAGACAACAAATGCCTAATTGTCAATGTCCTGTGTTCAGTTGCAGGAAAGCCAGTCTGGCTGGAGTGATGTGATTTGTTCAGCTGGATTAATTAAACATGAACATCTCTGAAGCAGGACAAACAGCAATGATTAGAATTAATTGGATTGATGAATACCGAAGGACTAGAGGCATAAGAGTGTCTGAAAATAAATTATTTTTTATCCTCTTCGTCCTCTCTTTCATGAAAGATGAAAATTGACTCTGCAGATAAAAAGGACATGCCCCAAATCTTGACTGTCTTCTGCAAACATCCATAATCTGGGGAAAATGAGATGTCTTAGCTTAAATACAGCCAGTGTCAGAGGGCATGGGGACAAAAGAAACCCTTGAACTAACATTTATGCTAAGCAAAGTTATGTGGGCTTACTCCTTTTACTTACATTCACTCTTCTCATTAAACTTTGCACTATGCCTTTTACTGCAAATTCTGCAAGTAATTATCTTTTAGATAAAATGAAAATTTCTCTAAGAATAGGTCAAATTAAATTAAAAAAAACCCCAGAATAACCAGCTGGTCCCAGTCCTAAACATCAGGATACCACAGCAGGTAACAACAGCTCTTTCTGCTTCATTCCATAACCTGGATTAAGAAACTGGTGATGTCTGGCATGCAAAACCTTTTGCAGACAGCAAATGGTGCAGCATACTCCCAGTGGGGCACATAACAGCCTCCTTTAACATTTGCAAAAGAGAAGACTGGCTTCTCTACTTCATTAGCAACTTTCCAAAACCTCATTGACTAAACATTTGAACAAACTAGGTAAATAATTACCTTTCTCCCCACTTGATACAGAAGTAAAAATATACAGCCAAGGGTCACTGACAGTGAGGTATTTTAATTTCGTAAGAAAATATTCAGTTGTGATAGTCTTTGTAACTGTACTGTACTCCCTTATTTATTGAATTAGCTTGCTTGGATCATGGTCCACTCAGTTATGAGAAACAAATGAAGGAGCTTCAGTCCAAAATGGCATTAATCAATTGCATTTCTCCTTTCCTGTAAAGCAAGTGGCTCAACATGCTGGCATCTCAAAGCACTTCTAAATGTAGACAGCCAAAGACCTCATGTAATGGGAGAACCACATCCACGGGCATGGGGCATGTTCTTACAGGCACTTGCTCTTTCTTCCTTTCCACATCCATCTGGAGAACCTAGAGCACAATAATTCTGTGATTGTTACTGAGCAATGTGGTGCCACTGCAGTATTACCTTACATTTCCTTTGCAAAATGTCTTCTAGTCCATTACGTTTTAATGACTTAAAAGGGTAATTTTATATCTTAGACAAAGTGTTTTGTAAAAGATGTTTGGTCACTAATATCAAGGCCTTTTTCTTTCCACTTAAGGAATGATATAGCCACTGGAAACAAGCTTTGGTTAACCAGAAATTCTCTTAATAGTGTGCAAGTAATATAAGCTTGTTTTTACTATTGAAAGTGCATAGCTATTTATTTTACCAGGAAAATAAACTACTTGGCAGACAGGACATACTTTAAAACACTTTTCAAGAGCTCCCTTGAGATTTATTTGAAAATATTAGTCCACTCAGACAAAAGAAGAAAAAAGTAAAAAACACACTGATGAAGGACACCTGAATTTCTTTATAAGAAATATTCAAGTATTTATTGGAACTTGCATCTCAGTGTAAGGGAAATCCCTTTATATCATGTCTCCACATTCAAATGGACAGATAACAATATTTGAAAAAGCAGAAAGCCTAAAATGACTGGATACAAAGGAAGAATTTAAATGCCAAAATTAATTTCTCCCTGAAGAAAAAAAAATGCTCAAGGAAGTGCCAACAACTTTTTCACCTACCAGGGGAATAAAAGTAGCTCTAGTAAAGTAGCTGAAATACCACAGTAGAAATCAATGTGATTCCCAAATTAAATGGAAGTCTTCAGTGAAGTCAGAGTGTGAGGTAAGTATATATCCATAATCATAGTCAAGGAACAAGCAAAGCTTAAACAGCTTAATGCACTTGAGCCTACTCACAAGCTCCCTTTCATCTCAGAACTCTGAAAAATGGCCATATAATTAATACCAGACCCAACAGAAAGATTTTTAATGAAGATGTTAGGCAGAGCTACAAAATATGTTCAAGTCATAATAGGATTTGTGCCAACTCCGAAGAATAAAAAATTACCCAAAATCTTTTATCCTTTCACACGTCAGGCTCCATGCGAATCATATGATGAAATTTGAAGGAAAGAATAATTAATGGCTTGAGGTAAATGGACAATAGAATAAAATGTAACACGGCTTTAGTAAAGGTAGGTCATGTCAGACCAGCCTGATTTTTTGATAGGATACCTGATTTTCCAGACAAAAGAACTGCACAGAGAGATTAGATTTTATCTGAACTTCAGCAGAACATTTGGTAAGGTGTCACAATGGAGATTACTTGATAAACTCAAAAAAAAGGTTAGAAAAAGACTGTGAAGGTGCTGACTAAAGTGACTGTTGCAGAGGAAGTGCCAATGAGCTGTGCTAAAAGGGGAACCTCTGGGCTAAAAGAGATTACTCCAGTAGAGCTTCTCCTGAAGCAGTCTTGATATTAATTTTATTTATAATTTTACTTTTGTGAATTTGCCCCTAAAATAGGAATAAA
This sequence comes from Corvus kubaryi, assembly GCF_017639235.1. Classification (NCBI taxonomy): domain Eukaryota; kingdom Metazoa; phylum Chordata; class Aves; order Passeriformes; family Corvidae; genus Corvus; species Corvus kubaryi. The sequence goes on along the minus strand of NW_024582091.1, from coordinate 28,709,213 downwards.
TACAAGAAGTTAAAAAAAAAAAAAAAAAAAAGAAGCACTGTCAGGGAGAAGAACACCAGGCAAAGGAAAAAATAGAGCAGAATATTACTCATGGGATGAAAGTACAAAGTACAGTGTTCCCCAGCTGAGATAGGATTCAACTCATCCAATCCACCTAAAAACTTCATAACTTCACAGTTCTTTGTATAATCAATAGCAAGATGTGAACAAATCCACTTATATTTTATATTATCTACTGCAGATCCACGTCTAAATGGGATGAATGGAGATTCTCTGGAGATTCTTCCATCTTTCTATAGTCATTCATAAGGTATATTTGGAAGTCTTCCTTAGGTGCCTAACTTTAAAACAAAAAAAATCTCCCCAAGGACTATTGCAAATTTACTTTTCAGTAGCTCATCAGCCAGAAATCAGGTAAGAGAAAAACATGCGTTTTTCTTTTCTGACCCAGGACTCTATAAAACACAAGCAACTTCTTCAGACATACTACACAAGATAAATTCAACGGAAGCAGCAAAGTCAATACAAGTATATTAGTGGGATATACTAGATATACTAGTGGGATCTCATCTGAGTCAGTATCTGGCTGTCCATATTCGGTAAGAGTCTTTCAGAACACAGCTTGTCTTGCAAGAAAACACTCCAAGAGCAAGAATTATATGAATAGTCAAATACATCATATCATTAGACCCCCCCTCACAAGAAAGAAGGGCAGTTTAATCTTAAAACCCACAATAGCAGCAGGTTAGAAATTTGCCACAAACAGATTTAGGCTGGAAACTTCCTCAAACATGAGAACAGTGAGGCTGTTCGAGTGCCTTCCAGAAGAGCTACTGAAGGCCAGAAACCTCAAGAGTTTTAAGAGACCTGGACTGTTTTTATGAAACAATTATATGATGCGGGGCCTGAGAAGAAGAAGTGTGCCAGAAGAATCTTGCTAGCTTTATTTTGGCTTGAAAGAAGACCCCAAAAGCTAAATTCCTAACTATAATTTGGAAATTGGCTGAAATTCCCTGAAACCTTTATTTTACACTTTAACAGAACCCAAAAGACATCTTCCAAGCTCTTAAAATATTTTTCCAGTGTACCCTAGTATATTTATACAGATTTTCAAAGGGAAATGACAGATTTGTCAATTCTGATGACATTACCAGAACTAAATGTCTGAATTCAATGCTAACATTCCTTTTTATGGAGGCATATTAATTTATTCATATCAAATATTTGGTTGTTGGTTTTATTTATTGATTTATCTCTTTATTTATTTTTTAAGAAAGAAACAAAGAGTCATTTGAACAATACAAATGAGAAAAAATTTTCATGTGGACGGATCAAGCACATGGACTTTTTACTAAAGAGCTTTCTTCACTTTTTGTTTCTTGAGCTTTTCTGGTATATACACATTCCTAAACAAAGTAAATAATTAGTGAAATAATATATCATAATTAAAATAAGCACTACAACTTTATTTTGTTTCAGTAACTTCTTGCAATTTCATATAAAATAGAGGAGGTTTAGAGTTCATTATGAGATACAGCTACCTAATTTCTGATGTTCTTATGCAAGTTTGAAAGAAAGCTTGAAGAGTTTCATCAAAAAACATTTATTTACACAGACACCTGATGGTTTTGTAGCATGTACAGTTTAAATCATCACAGTGTAAGTAAAGAGTAAATGACTGTGAATAATCAGATTTTATTTCTTCCCTTAGGAACTGAAATCTCGCTTTGTCATTTTTGCCATATGCCTGTCATAATTTTAGTAGTATAAAATATCTGAGGACTGAATCTATTCTTCTCTTAGTCTTATCTTCTTGTAGTACAGATCTGGGGAAGCACATGCTGAAACATGCATTTATTGACAAAAATACTAGAACTATAAAATAAATGTATATAAAAAAAGATAATTGTTAGTCTTTAATTTCCAACCTTATACTACCTCACCAAAGAAAAAGCAGACAGTTAAGAAAAAGTTAACAATAATACATTACACTTAGTATATTGTCTATTCTTTCATGAATCTTTGAAAAGTCATTTGAAGCAAATAAACATTATCTCAAATTTATAAAGGAAATGGAAAAATGAAAAGTTTAAGTGGATTATCCAAAATAAGGCTTATCCAAATAAGCTTTCCACAAAAGCAAAAATACAGGTAGAAATCGAGACATCTTTTGATTTTTCTGTGCTGTTGTAACAAAGAAAAAAAAGTCCAACAAACCAAGGATTATCAATTAAAATATTCACAGGATATGTACATCTTAAAATTAATTATTTTAGCTGTATTTTCCTACAAACTATTTCAGTCTGGTCATAAAAAACCCCAAACCTCTTGATTTCTCTCTTTATTGTGGATCTTGCCTGCCCTGTGCTGAGATGCAGTAACACTGCGTAGTCAGGGCTGTGTGGATGCTGCAGGGACTAGGCCTACCAGCTCTAACTGCAGCCTGAACCTTTGCTCTCATGCAATAAAGCTTTCTCTATTTTCATAACAAAGTTTTTTAAGGAACCTTATTACATTTGAGATTGTAAAACTCCTTTGCAATTTCCCAAAGGTCTTCAGTTTACCCTGTGACATGGACACAAGCTACCCTTTTGTGTTCACATAGATTCCATATGTGTTTTCTTAGAAAGTCAGGCTAAACATTTAAAGATAGGAGAACAGACCTCAAACAGTGTCATCCAGGATTCCTTTGCCAATCTCAAAAGATGCCAAGGATCAGTATAATAGTGAAATTGTGATCTAAAGCCAGAATTGTATAGAAACGTGATATCTGCATATGATGATAAAGAAGAGCAAAGATTGCAAAGCAGGGCAGAATAGTAGGCAGAGGTTCCCTGAAAAATCAGTGTGAGAGAATTGTACCTTCAGAGATCAATAAACAGCAATTTAATGTTTTGCAGCTAGACTGTTTTTCCACACTGCATATTAAATAAAAATAACAAAAATGTACCATGTGAACATGATACTGATTGAAGAGGTAATAACTGATTTTAGAACAAACTTGCTGTGTTCCCTTATGTGAAGCTACGGTGTCATTTTTCATGGTAAAGACATAAAGATAATACATTAGGGGCAATCATACCCAAAACAGACAAAAAAACCTATTTAGACAGTCAGTTATTTGTAACTAGGTGTATTATCTATTAAGTGTATCTTTCAAAGACAAATTATTTAAAAATAGAGCCCATGCGAAGTTGTGTCAGAACAAATCACAAAACTACAGAATGTTCTGAGTAAGAAGGGACACATAAGGATCATCGAGTCCAACTTGTAAGTGAATGGCCCATGCAGGGATCAAATGCACAACCTTGGTGTTATTGGCACCAAGCAACTGAGCTACTCTCAGTGTGTCAAAGCTTAGTTGTAACACACCAAGTGAGTATGGATTTACGATTAATTTTTGAAGAAAAGCTGTACATTTTCTAGGAGAGCAGAAAATCACTGCAAGTGTCAATGTCTTCATATTTCATACTCATTCAGGAAAAAAATATAGTTTGCATATTTTAAATAAAAATATATAGGAAAATACAGGAATAATGGAACTATACATGCCATTACTATCTCATTCCTGTCTGTCTACGTGCCTGTATTTTCTAATTAGTTTCACGATGCTTCAATATCATGTGGTAGCTTACTCAAATGGTTTAAGCCTCAGCTTTAAACCTCTTTACCATTGACAAAATCGGTTTCAAGCTTCATGTGCTTTTCTTTCCTCCTGCTTATCTATCTGTATTTCTATGGAGAGTCTCACTGAAATGTCTAGGTTTCTTGTGAATGTTAATGCATTTATTTTCCAAACTTGTCAAGGGCTTTATGGGAGTCTGGCTGGTAAGAGGCACTGGGACCCTTGGGCTAGAAGTATTTACTGCCATGGTTGTAAAACCGTCAGCAGCCTGATCAAGAGATGCAGAGATTCTTCTCCTGAGATTACAGTCTTGCTCTTCCAGCTTTTGTAAGTTTGTCTGAACCTCTGTTAAAAGCTTATCAAACTTACAAGTTCCAGCCCAATATTCCTTATCTAAGTGCTCTCATTAAGCAAAGCAGAAGGTCAGAAACATTTTGCTGTATCATTCCCTCTTTGCAACTTTGCTGTTTGTAGCTTTTATCATTATGCAACTGGAAAGGATGAAAAGCAATGCTTGCACCAAACCAAGATTTCTTTTATTTTGCTCATTTCAGGTATTGGTTGTATAGTCTTTCATTCCTAAGCACAAGACTGTCCCCCACCCCCAGCTCTGTTTATTTTTTTGGAATTAATTGCATCTTTTTAATGGCATAAAGAATTAAGAACCTGCATAGGGCCAAGCTAAAGCCTGGGATCAAGTTAAACCATTCTAAATTCTAGGATTATCTACGGACCTAAAATATTTTTTCAAGCTATAATTTATTATGCATTTATAGCTTGGTGCTTGTTTGAAGGGGATATGGTTGTATACAAAGGAAATAAGGACATACATAAGGGAAGACCATATCTGATGGAATAATGAAGTTGCAGTCTTCAAGCATATGGATGAAAGAAGTGTCAGTTAAGTACAGGAAAGTGAAGTTAGAGAACAAAATTGCAACCAGAGCTTTAGAGAGACCACAAGTTTTTCCACTGTTGAAGAAACACCCAGTTCTCTTCCCCACAGAACAGAACATTAAATAATCTTTATTAACATGTCATTTCAACTTCTGTGCAAAAATAAAGACTCTTTCTCCACTGAAACAAAGAAGATACAAACCCAAGAATATTTGTATCATGATTCAGAAGTTTATTAAATCAATATTGTTTTGGTCTCATGGCTTTTTGAGATGTTAGGAATAAATGTTAACTTTGGGATAATGTTACTGAAAAACAGATAAAGAACTGAGTTTTGCTGCAAACAGTAAGAAGTTGTAAATATTGTTTTCTTAGACTATCTATAAAAGATAGTCTGAAATGACTTACTGAATAAAACACAGGATAAAGATGTAATTATTTGATAGTTTTAGACACACGGATTTTTCTCTATTTATAGAAGGAGATCTAGAAGACACGTGGGTAATTTCTAAGAAAAACCAAATCTCTATTAAAGTAGTCTACTGAAAAATATTTAAGCATTTGAATGAAATACCATCTACTTGAAATAATTACTATAGCTAAAATAAATACAGATGATGGCAAGGGTGAAAGACAAAACTGTGTACCTCAAGGACATTCATTTGTGAAAAACATTCTAGAGGTACTCTGGCTAAACTATCATATGATGGTGCAAATAGGCATGATGCAAAATATAACTAAAGAAGCAAACTTGAAACAAAATAAGTTCTTAAGCAAGAGCAGCATAACCAAGACAGGAAAGGATATAGAATTCTGGTATCTGCAGAAGACATAGAATCACAGAATCATAAAGATTGGGAAAGACCTCCAAGATCATCAAGTTGTGACTTTGAATGTCTTGTTTTGCTTCATTCCAGTTTCCCTGGGAATCCCTTAGACTTTCAAATGACAGATATTATGGAAAACTCATGAATAGTTTATATTAAATGTAGATGAGATATGAGGGAGAACCTGTAAGCAAAGGGTTCATCAGCATCAAAACTACAATAATCAACAATTGAGAAACCAATTAAATACTTCAAGTGGATTGATAAACTACAGAAAGGCTTTTCACTTGCTTTGGTTGCAGAAGAATTCTTATGGCAATACATTGTACACAGAAAAGAAATCTATTCATAAAATTCCATGAATGCAGCTCTGACAAAACAAAATCACTAAACTGCACTTCCCATCTGAGAACTTATTCAGAAGTCACGAAGAGAAGGACTGGAAGTTCACCAAGAGTAACCTGTATTGTCAAAACCCAAAAAGGTAGAAAGGTCAGAACAAGGGAGAGTAGTTTTACTTCCAGGACCCCTCCCCAAATAAGGAGACCACTGACCCAATTCAGAGAACATACCACACATGCTTAATGACTTTTAAGATAATTACCATCCGAAGCGGAGAATGGGAGGTGTCGATGTTAAAAATGTGCATTTGTATTTTGAATATTCAGAACTTTTGTAGATAAATATGATGCCTTAAGAGGCCTCCCAAACACAGAGACTAGACAGGAGTAAAGGATTAAAAGTAAGTATTTATTTGAAAGGCCTTCAAAGGTACACCCTGGGGAGCCTGAAGCCATTCTCAATATGGACCCCAAGATGGACCCCAGGTCACAAGTTCTTCACCCTTTTATAGGTTTGGTTCATTTGCATAGCAGGGTTAATTCTCCAATTAAAGCTTCAGTTTTCCCCTCAGCTTGCCCCCCCTTAGCAGCTCTTTGGTCTTAGGAGAGTCTTGGTGTCGTTGGAAAGCAGGGCCGGAGAGGCTTTGTTATGTCTACCCAGCAGGAGAGAGCAGAAATCAACAGGCTACAAGAAACTTCAGACACCAAGCAGTACAGAATTTGAAACATATAAAAAAAATATAAAAAATATAATAAATAAATAAAATATAAAAAATACGAATAAAATATTTAAAAATATAAAAAATATAAAAGTTAAAACCTAAGGCCTCAAATAGACTTTGTATTGGCTTGTAATTTTGCACTGCGTATTAGGGAGCTATCCCGCGGAGCTGCCCGGCGCTGGAATAAACATACACTTTCTAACTCTAAACTGTTAGAGAGTCTTTGTCCGTCTTAGTTGGGTGTCGATATTAGATCAATGCCCATATTTTGGTAAATCAGTACAACCACTGAAAAATGGAAACTCTCTTATATATCTTCTATACTCTGTTATATTTTCTCTTTCCTGTCCTGATGAGGAGGGGAGTGATAGAGCAGCTTTGGTGGGCACCTGGCATACAGCCAGGGTCAGCCTGCCTCATACTGATATATAATTTAAATGTTGAAACTAGTATTTTGATTCTTGTCTAAAAGAGTGAATTTTTAGACAGGAATCAAGATTGAAGATATAGAAAATGATGTATCAATACATCCACAAATCAAGTAAGAATCTCACTTTGAATACAAAGTTCATTGTCCAAAGCAGACCAACATGACTGAGACAATACACAGAATTCTACAATGAGTAGCAGAATCCAACCTCTTTAAATCTCTAATGGAAACAAAACTAAAAGCCATTAAATTCATTATAATCAGGTCAGTAACTAGGTATATGGAATAAAGAAGCACAGATTTCACATGGGGCCTGTGTGTTTGTTTTATGGTACTGATTTCGTGTTGATCAAAAGGTCTAATGATATATAGAAATTAAAGCAAAAAAGAAAATGTGTGGTTAAATGTCAACTAGAGTATGGACTGAGAAAAGAAACATGCTAGTACTAAAGAAAACATGGTTTGATTTACGATAAATAAAAGCCTATTAAAAAGTAATGCAGCTGTGATTGTTAAAATACATTTTACTGTGTGCAGGATTTACTGCAATGAAGTCTGCTTGCATCAATGTTTTGATTTTTGAAGCCCCTCCTAGTATTACAATGACAAGTAATTTAAGACAAGAACCCAGGTCTTGTTTATATTCAGAACAAGATTTGTAAACAGGATCAAAAATATTTGTTCTTCAAGAATATCCTTTGCTATGCAAAATGCATGAATAGAATAAATCTACAGATAAAGCACTATACCTACAAGCTAGGGTGGGTTGGCATTTCCACGCTTTAACTGAGTGATTCCTAAACATCTACCAGTGAGTCAGTATTTTCCACACCAGATGACTGCATCATAATCAGTTTCTTAATCTTTTGGAATTATTTTATTTGCAGCTAGTGTCAGGAAAATAGTTTGGCTACTGCCATGAATGCAAAGAATAAGTTGTCTTACACATAATAACAGGAACAGCAACAACAACCACCAGCACCTAAAAGTAATATTAATAAAAATCCTTTTTATAATACGAATCCTTGAAATTTATGTAACAGCACAAGATGTCTCCTGGTGTTAAAGTGCTCTGGTTTTACACTTCAGTAACAATCTAAAATACATGCTTAAATTTGCATTATGGATTTAGGTAATAAAATTCTTCAAAGATTCCATCCTTCCTATGTATTTTCTATTCCCACATAGAGCTGCTGTGCCAGTAGGATTACATAATTCACTATTCATGCCTAGAAACTCTCCTTAGCATGAAGGGGATTTCATCTGCAAGTTTGTCCCCCAGTGGAGAAGCAGTCACAGCTGAAAGCAACGAGCTCCTCAGTTCTCAGCTCCCTTGATTTACAGGAGAGGAAAGTCTCCCAAGATTACAAATCTTGCATTGAAGTAGGGTGAAAATTTCTAAGAAATTTCTAAGAATTTTCTAAGAAATTTCTAAGACAGTGGGACTAGGAAAACACGAAGGGAGAGGAGAAGAAGCAATGATTTACTGCATAGGAATGATGGTTTATCCTGTCCTTATCCAACCCATATTAACTACCCAGCAGTGATGGGTGAAGTAAAAGTGCATTCAATACAAAACAATTCACAGCAGACATAGACTGAACTCAGAACCATATACACAGAAACTATTTTATGAAAATCAAGAGTTCATCTTCTGCTAATTTCTGTCTTTACCAATACTCCTGCAACACTTATCATTCTGGACTGTAGATACTGCAGTCCTAAACTGAATTTGAAGGGATGCATTAAGGAAGTTCAGACACATGCCAAATAAATACAGGACAGGAAATGTCACTTTCATTATAAGACTTATCACAAAAATAAAGGCATGTATCCTTTAAATAACGCAAACTCCTGAGGCTGAAGTTCCAAAAAAATGATCTCACATTCCTTCCTCTTAATATGTCAGGTTCACTACCTTATTTCCATGTTTTTTTACATGCTCACATATACTTTGCACACAAATCTGTTAATATTGGCTTTCTATGACTGTCAGCACTACCACCCATAAGTTTTACAAACATTTATGGACATTCATTGGATTCCTATGAGATACTGGCATTTTATTACTCCCATCCTACAAAAATCCCCAGTTCACTGAGGCAGAGAGATGTTGTGGCACATATATCCACAAATTCTGGGTGCCCCTTTGATGGACATTTTTTCTTTTTTCCAAACTTATTAATTAAGAGAAATCCCATTCATGGGTACTATGACCTTTTGTTCTGCCCTTCTGCATGTCGAGCCCTCAGTCCCTGAACGATGATAAAACGTACAGCAGAAAATGAAGGATCACCTTCATTTGGAAAGAGATGTGCCTTGTGACAACCTTGTGCCTCTAAATGAAGCAGAGAAGTTCTGCAGTTCAGGAAAAAGCTTGTCTCTCCTGAACTCAGTGTCAAAAATTCCACAGAAGTGAATGGGATCACTGCCTCCAGAGCAGCAATGCTCTAACATTGGCATTCCCACTCCATCTTCTCTATGGCACTAAACTAGAATTTTCAGTCAAATGAGAGTTTTAGGTTTAGAGTTGTAACTGACTCTCAATTTGAATGAAATTAATGTTATCTCAGAAACTGGCTCAACCTTCAAGTGGGCAGACTCATATTAAACTGAACTAAATCAGGCAGATTAGTGGCTCTCAAAGAACAGATTCCATGTAGCAGGAGGATCAAAATGCACAGATAAACTAGTCTCATGATTTTGGCTACTTGCCAGAAAGAATCAACAGTAAAAAGTATTTCCCATGTCATTACAGGTAAAATCCAAGGCCATGGAGCTGACTAAAATTTTAATACTTAAAATATGAAGTATTTTGCACTAAGTTTTGAAAAATGTTTTGAAATATCTCTGAAGCTAAGGTGCAGGGAACATGACATTTAGAGTTGTCTATATACATTAATAGAAGCATATAACTTCTGACATTGCATTTTGAAACAACACAATAATGGCACACGTCACGTCATAGTTACCTGTCTCACATCACAGAAATACCAAAATGAAACAGTGACTGTAAAAAAGATGAATCTGTCTCAACCAAGGGATATGATGACAATTAGCATCCTGCACTGTCATCTTTAAGATTTATACTTTTCTCACATTTTTTTCTCCCAAGGGCTATGGCAGTGATTGAGTTTACTCCAAAGGCAAGGTTTTCATCCTTTGGTAACAAAGAACTGTTTAGGCTAAATGAAGTAAAATATCAGCATAAGAGATCTTACATGAACTCAAAAAAGCACAGCATAGTAATCTTTGAAAGTCAGGTACAGGATATCATAGCCATGAAACCAGTGTTCAGAAGATGGAATTTCCAAATCATCCAAATTCAATACCGGAATTAATAGATTCAGAAGTGGTGAGGAAAAGGAGGAAAATATCTTGATTTGAGATTACTCTCTTAGATTCCAGGAAACACTAATACTTTAGACTTACCCTCATTCCTTAATATGGAAAAAAAAAAAGAAATCACAGGTATTGCTATCTGACCTTTACATTAACAGAAGCAGAGAAATGGATGACAGACATAAAGGCAATTGTGTAAGATCTTCCAGAAAGCTTGTTTCCCCTTTCTGAAATCTGAGTTTTGCTACAAGAATATGAATAGACTAAAAAACTCAGGAAAATGCCGTAACTTTTTCTCATAAGAAGGAATTTTTATTGCTTACAGAACATAAAGGAATTTGTTCTTTACTCTCAAAAGAAGCCAATCCCATTAGAGAGACATGTCAAATGAATTTCACACCCCTCTTTAACACGGATAAATGAGAACATGGAGGTTAAACAAGTGAGAATCCCTAATCCCCTTCCACCTCTCATATGGAGTCATTTTCTGCTGGGAAACAAAAAATTATTCTCTCCTGGAACTGAATCAGAAGGCAGATCCATCAGTCAGTAGGCAGTATATGATTCAGCTCAGCTTTTCAATAAGTTAGAAAGTCCAAAAGTCACCAAAAAAGGGTTTTTGAATGAGAGGGCTGCTTCCTTCTAACTCTTTTGAATTGCCAGCTGAGCACTCCTGTGAATCACGCCTGATGCAAGAGGAACACATCTGAGTTAAGAAAGCAGGGATTTTCGGTGACAGCTGGCAAGCAGACACTCCCTCTATTGAGGGACAGCTTTCATTCAACTAAAAGGTAGGACAAACACCAATTCCTGTAGCTGGACACCAAAAAGAAATTAGATCAAAGATTAAAACAGATAGCAATTACAACTCTCCCTCAATTATATTGTTTTCTGTAAAAAGAAAAATGTTGAATATAGATGCTTCATAAAATATGCTGATTTTTGCTTATATTTTATAATTATACTAGCAAACACTGAATAATTGAGAAATAAACACTATTGCAAGTTGGAAAAAGACATTCCATTGAAGTGTTGGAAAATGATACAAAAGGTTAAAATAGCACTAAGTATTCCACATGTTAAATTCAGTAGTTGAACTGCAGAATGATTTTAGCTGAGCCTTCAAATGCTTAAAATATTCCTTCATGCAATGTACACAATCAGAAAACTATTTCTGCTGTAGTTCACTCACATTTCCAAGGCGATGCATTTTGAATAAGGGTTTTGTCCTACTTGTTAAACCAATTTAAAAAAATACTACTTGGCTCCCAGATTAATAATATGCTAGATTTTTACTAGCCTGATCATTTAACAAACTACTAACAATGAACATTTCCTGTGTGTTCAAAAGACTTCTGTTTAATATATTCCAAAGTAGCCTTGTAACACTTAGAGTAGCAGCAGGCAAAACCACTTGAGCTTTACAAAAAAGTGCAAGTTGCACAAAAGCAGTGAAAAATTGGATTGAAAACAAATACGTAATTTTCTTTCATCTGCTTTGATGTCTGCTCTTGTTTAAATACATTGGAAAAGTGTCTGCATGAAAAAGTGTAAGAACAGGGTTATAAAAACGAGCATCTTTTTTGAGGGGAAGCAGCTTACCACAGCTTTAAAACTGAGGCTACAATAAAAACTGTATTTAATTTTTTTTCCTTTAAACAAGATTTGAACAGATACCTTGCATAAAAGTTGGGGTTTTTTTTTCTACCTCTCAAGACTTCCTTTAAAATGATTTGTCTATTTTTAGGGGGAGAGAATGCTTCAGGTATTTTTCAGTCCGCACAGTGAGTTTTAATGAATAAATTTTACTCCATAATCCTACTTTGAACTTAGGCTCTCAGCAGCCAGTTCTGGTGTCTGCCTTATTTTACTTAAAAGTTTAAGATTTGAAAACTGTCTTTTGAAGTGACGAAAACTAACTTTCAATGACTATTCCAGATGACCCTTACCATGCCAACTATTATTGCTGCAATCTATGGACACAGCTAGACTAAGCTGAAATATTTTCAAAGCACTCACCTCAATAAAGTAAAAAATCCTCTTATCAGAGGGTTACTGTGTTATACATTAATAGAGAAGGGCCCAGATTTGGCACAGGAAACCACCAATACAACTTCTTTTGTGCCTTATCTTACAGCTCATATTTTAAACTGCAGGTATGGGCTTATCTTTGCCAAACACCTTCTTCATACCTGAAATTAAATAATGCATGGTGATAACTCAGAAGAATTACCTTGCTCAGTATTAACAAGTGTACTTCACACCTAATCTCCTTGCAGATGATTTTACTTTTTACTGTGTTGTATCTGTAGTGTATTTACTTAAACACATTTGACCCAGTTCTACTACAGTTTTCGTTATCAGAGGTTCTCAGATGTATCTGATTTGCATGCAGGAACATACACACAAGGACACACATAAATCGACCTGCCCCAAAACTCATCTATAAAAGCATAAAAGCTGTCACAGCTACAGCTCTCAATTGTGCTTCATAGACTTTCTATATAGGAGGAGTGAGGAAGGACAATACCAATGTTGGGTTGGTTTGTTAACTTAGCAGTTTAAGGAAAATCAGGATCTTAAAGCTGTTTGGTGTTTGTTTCAAGCAAAAAGTCCCTGAAAGTTGAAATATAGGGGTTTATGAAGGCAAAAAGTCAGGACAAAGATACTTCAAATCCATGCATATGTCTGGGAGAGAAAAACGGCCTCTGGTACCAGAAGCTGATATTGACTTGGTCTATTTTGGTGCAGAGCCTCCCATCTCTCCAGTCTTCCTCCCCTAAAGCCTATGGCTTTAAATCTTTTGTTCTAGTTCCTCACAGATCTAATCTTCTCAATCCCAGAGTGTCAATGCTTTACCTCCAAGTTCCACTCTCCTAATGCTCTCCCAAACCCTCTTGCTCTTCCTACTCTACATCCAGTTACTTTCCAATCCTTTTGGAATAGAGCAGAACTTACTACACTAGACTAGGCTAGTTCAGCTGATCATCTAGTCCACTGCTTTATCACTTCAGATCTGAACTAAAGTTAAGCATGTTATTAAGGGCATTTTCCATATGCCTCTTGAAAACTGACAGGTTTGGGACACTGACCATCTTTCTAGGAAGCTCATTCCAGTACTTGACTAACTTGGTAAAAAATGTCCTAATGTTAACTCTACATCTCCCCTGAGGTGTAACCATCACTCTCCCATGGAAGTTTGTGGCATTCAAGTTCCCACCCAAAATTATTCTTTTCCTGATCCACTCCTTCCAACTCCACACTGCACCTGAAACCTGCACACATCAAATCTCACCTTTCACCAGACTGGTCTTGTAGCCCATGACACTGGAATTACTCAATATTGCTCAATATGCTCACTACTTTTTGTGTTTTCACTTCTGTATAACAAAACAAAACCACTGAAGACACTTTTAGAAAGTGATCAACACTTCTAAAGTTAGGCATGTCCCTAACCTTAGTTGGGCTGATTCAGGGCTCAAGACTGAATATTAGTATTTGTGCTTCAGAAAAGCCAGTGAATAGTCTTTTTTCCAGACATTTGTAGTCACATTGATAATATTAATTCTGTAATTGCTCACAATCTCTTTGAGGAGGTCTGTTCTATCAGGTCATCCTGCATCCCAGCACGTTCTTAGAAACTCCTCAGTTATGAGGTGGAGGACCCAAGAGGTTTGCTGCAGGTAGTCATCACCTGCAAAGATCTACACACTGACCATGAGCCCTACCCCCATGCTTATCCTCACAGACCATACCAACAGGAGCAGTACTAAAATCAAAGAAAGCTGGACAGTACACCAAAGAAAATGTCCTTTCTTTATGCTTAAATTCGTATTGTCTTCCCATAGCATTAAGAATTTAAAAGCACTTACTTTTTAACACATTTTTGCATATAAAGCAGGCAAATGTATTTTCAAATCTGACAAAAAAAATTTTATTTGTGCAGAAGACCTAAGCAGTTGTTACAAAGAAAAGTCTTCCTTCATTTTAAAATGGATGTACCAGGAATCCCTAACATCCAAGGTTCAAATCTTCGTGGTTGGTAAAAGAAATCAGCATGGCTTACCATGAAAATTGGTAATTCTGCCACTTAAAAGCAGCTTGGAAGACAAAATTATGCATTTTGATAGCTGTGCCCTAAATTACTTTGTGACAAAAATCACAGGAGAATATCCTTAATAATATAAGATAGAGTGAGAGAGGAATGTACTAGACAATATCGTTTCTCCTAAAGACAGATGTTGCTGATTGAGCTTTATTTTCCCATAATAGTCAGTTAGTAAATACAATTTTTAAAGATTCAGCATATCTTTCATTGGTAGCTTAAAGGACCTCCAAAGTGTATGAGGGCATACATGAGTCAGAACTTCAGATTTTAATTTATATTTCTATTCTGCCAAGACCTGACTCATCTACAGTGCACTACAACTTCAAGCTATGCTCCCAATTTACTTCAAGCTATTATATGAGGATATAATGAATAAAGTCTTCTAATATATTTATGGAATGGACTGACATAGTAAAATTAACCTAATAGGGAGCTGTGTTTAGGAATCACCAAATTAACATCACTCTATCAAATATTGTTTGGCTTTGGACATCTTTTTTACATGACAACATTTTTCATTAAAGTACTTGCTATCTGGTATCCCTGTATTTTTTTTACAGCTTCTTTTCAAACTCAGTGACTTTCTGCTAGCATGTGGGAAATTGCAGATCTCTATCCTTTTCTTTGTTAATTCCATTTTCCAATGAACTTATCTTTCAGAGGTAAATTACTTATTAATGCCCCACATGTAATTCCTTACAGGACAGTTTCTTATTTACTACCAAGTAATTTTCTGGAGAAGTGACAGTATTGAAAAACTGACCATAGCCTGGAAAATGGTTCCAGAAAGCAAAAATAATTCAACCAGTAAATTCTGCAGCAGTACCTCATATTTACATCTTTCAGTATTATCTGCTCCCTTGCAGTCCAAATGGCATGGCTGGACCACATCAGCTGTGGTACATTCCTCCACTCTCCCACCAGCGGGGAGAAGCACTGTCAGTGATGACTCCAGTCTCTGCACTGGCTGGGCATGGATACCAAAGACACACAATGGCCCAGCAATAGTCATTTTATCAACTTTAGAACTCTCCTCAGCAATTTACACCAAGAAAGAAACAAAGAGCAATGACAATGCTGGGGGAAACAGAAGACATCTAGACCTTAAATGAAGAATATCTGCCTTTTGCAAAGACAAGCTTTAAACCTGTACTAAGTGATCCACAAGGACATAATCTTTTAAGACTCAGGCTATAATTAGGAAGTAATTATGGGGAGGTAATATTTCACAAGTAACACTGCTCACAGTTTCCTACCCCAGCATCAAAGGATACCTGGATTCTTTGAATAATAGAGGTTGTCATCCCCCATTATGTGGCAAAAAAGGTGAAAGGAAAAAGACTATACACAGTGGATTCTTTTAACAACAGAATAGGCCAGGGAGAGCAAAACTGCAAGCCATGGTCAACCCTTGAGCAGTCAGAATCAAAATGAGCCTAAAGTGATTCATTTGTATTTTAGATGATAGCTTGGTGTTTATTAGGAAGTGCAGTAGGCAGTGCTTGCAGTCAATGTGCTTGAGGCATTACCTTGAGTAGCACTGTCTGGTTATTTTTAGGATGGGCACCCTGATGGGTGGCATTAAGGACATCATAATCCTCTGTTAGGCCACTCTGCAGATGGCAGTGTATTTGCAAATATCATACACAGCAATTGGCAGGTGCTCTTAATTTGGGGTGTGGATGAATAGAGATTGATAGCTTATTCTGTTCTCAAAATGGGCAGTAAATAAGAGGCAGACCCCATTTTATGGAACAGAAGAAAACAACAAGCCACTGCGTCAAGGTTGTCTAAATATAATCTATGTAACTGAAATAAGACTATTACGTCCTTATTAGCGTATAAACACATCAGTTACCCAAGCATCAGATTCCTTTCAAAAAGCTGCAAAGGAAAAGACACAATACTGAAGTTAATTAAGCAGGTTTGCTCTTCTGGTAGAAAAAGTATCCCAATGTTCAAAATCTAAGACAGGAAAAATGCTTGACTCCTTCCTGCAACACACACCTCTCCAGTCTTGTTTTCCACTATGAAACAGTTTGAAATTGATTGGCCATTACACATCTGAACCAGACCAGTTTGATTTCCTGCAGAACATAACCTTTTAACTCAAGATGTCTAAAACTAGTAAGTAATCCAAAGTTTTCAAATATCTAGAGTGCTCTGATATAATCAACCTTTTAAAGTCATAGAAGATAAATTGCAACATGGCTTGCTTTCAGGACTTCAGTTTACTTTTAACCACATAAGGGAACAAATGTCTCTGTTTCATACACAAGGTGCAGGTTTATAACAAAAAAAAATTGTGTTCATGGCTAGAGTCAAATAACTGTATTAAAAACATGGACTGTGGAACATTCTAAGTGATTTATGGACCTGTTCCTCCTCTGGTCACTCTTACCATCTAATGCTGATGGAACATCCCTATAATGATCTTTCGATTTTCTAGAATGGAAGAAAATTAAACCAGTAAAAAGGTTTGATTAGTTTTATCTATCTCAGCTAAAGCAGATCCAAGAAGAACCTGACAACTGCCACACATGGCAGAAGGAAGTGAGGAGAGCACAGGAGGGGGACTAAAGGACAGAGCTAGGGCAGAGAAGCTGACCTTTGGGTGGCAAGCAGCCAAGTAGATGAGCTCAGCTGTGAAACTCTGGCTTAGCCCATAAAGATAATTAATCACTCTCATAATTCCACATTTACCATAGACTACTAAGCACATATACACACATTGCTATTTTGATGCAAGATAATTCATTACATGGTATGTCGTAGACTTAAAGCCCAGAAATAGCGGGATGACAATCAGCGTTGTGATTTGGGCTTTATCCACATGTGGCTTATCCTTCTGCCTCCAAATTACTTTGAATTAACAGACTGCAGTAGCATATATTACATATAAAAACTTAACCTCTAAGTACCTACCCTTGGAAACACACATAAACCATTCCAATGGCTGTAACAGTTTGTGAAGGGGGAAAAAAATTAGGGTTACTGAGTAAGAAAGAAGTACATATCTTGCAGAAATATAGGGGATACAATTTAGGAGGTATAAAAACATGGATTTGACAAAAATGCTGTGTAACATCTGGGAAATTATTTAACGCCATTTTTTAAAAATAAGAGACAGATGTCAAAATTGGAAGGAAGTTCTCCTCTTGGCATTTTAGATGTTAAGGTTAACTCTTTCAAAAATGTCTTTCAGTGTTACAGATTTCTTAGGTTTATTCCAGTCATTTCTTAGGCCAAACTTTATCTTGAAAGTTATTAAATTAGGAAGCAGGATTACATTACAAAGAAAAAGGGATGGAACACTTTTAAAATATGAAAAGTAACTTGAAAATGCTGCATATGCTGAAGATATTATCTCCTTTGGCTTCTGTTCTTTTCTTTTCTTTTTTTTTTTTTTTTTGTGAAACAAATGGCATTACTACAATTTAAACTGTGAGCCCCCTTTTCCTAGGAGCAAGGCTAGTACTACTCACAAGAATAGTCACTGGGAAAAAAAGGGCAAGAAGCAAGGGGCAAATTTTCTGTATGCAGTCTCTCTTGTCCCATGTAGATGACCTTTTCCGTGCTAGACTGAACACTTAAACTATTGTAGTAAAACATATGAAATTGTAGGCTGAGTTATTAAAGGTAACCATAATGCATCTGTGGGAATTGCTCAGAGACACCTTTGGTTTTAAATAGATATATTAGAATACTTTTAGCACTCAGGTATGTATTATTTTTACTCTTTACAAACACTTTTTACTTTAAGAGAGATTACTAGTCTGGAGGCAGGAAGATAAACCCTGTCATGTTTGTCCCCTGAGCTGACCTATGTATGAACACATCTTCCCTGTTCATTTCTCTTACTATAATGAGAAAGAATAATGCAAAGGAATATAAGGAATATTTTTTATGTTGCATATGAATATACAAATGCTACTGGACAGTGCTGAAGCTGCCTTGGAATGATGGCTGGGGTGCGCTGCCATAAGCAAAACCTCTTTTCAGCCATGGCAATCTTGGTTCACTACACGCCTTTGTCCAATTGAAATAAGGACATGGACATAAGGTGTTCAAAAGGTCATGCAGAGAAATTGTAGTGTTAGATTGAACCAAGTTAAACCAAAATTTCATATCAGTTTCTATCTCTCAAAACCACATTGCTCTTCTGATTCTTCAAAAGAGTTAATTTTCTGCTTTCATCAAAATATCTCTTGTCCATTACACATAAACCTTGACAACTAAAACCAATGGAAAGTAGGGGCAAACTTCTCATATTTGTAAAAGTGCTCCACACACAATTCCAAAAAGATGCCATTTCCATGCTACATAGTCAAATGGATTACAAGAGATATGCCGTGTTTCCATTTTTGAATTAAGCAGGCACGAACAGACAATGCAGTAATTACATACGTAATTATGTGACACCAATAGAAATATCCTCACATATGGAAAATGAGAAGAACAAATGTAGATTTTAAAAAAGGCTATAGTGAACTAAATTGCTGATAATAAAAATTATAATCTGAACAAAATTAGGAAAACCAGAAGGAAAAAAGATTAACAAGAAATGAAAGGTACATAACAGTAAGAAAGATGGACAAAAGGATAAATAGTGCAACTGTGTTACTTGGTTTTTGACACAATGCCTTGTTTCTTTTTATAAGGTGCCCTGTGAAAATCATACTTTTCTCTATTTCATCACATCCTTGTTTAACATTTAGGTTGAAACTGAAAATAAAATGATAAAAATACCAACTTATTCATGAAGATTACAAATTAAAAGCTATTTGTGATCTGTTGAACTGCAATTATTTGTGGGCTCAATCCTCAGGCAAACAGAAGAAAAACAACTGCATTCCAGCTGCAGAAAAACCAGGCTAAACTCAAATGACTGTTAATAATGTCAACATTTTTTCCCTCCTTAGCATTAATATGAATTTTACATTTTTTCAAACTGCTAAATAAACAAATAGATCTCTAGATAGTGTAAGATAATGATTTCTTTTAAGTCTACAAATAATCGACATCTGCCAATGTTATATCTCATTCTCAAGTAGGAAAAAGTATGCTTTCTCTACTACCACAGAATGCACTTCCATGTTTTAATACTTAGAGTTCAAATAAATAAGTAGCATTGTTCCTCCTTGGCCACTTTCAAATGTTTTAACAGACCTTTCAATTAACTTGGCACTGTCTGCTTCTCATACCACGTCTGCCTAAAGGTTCTGTAGCCAAAGTAAACACCTTGTGTTTAACTAGCAAAGGCCAGTTTGGAAAGAGAAATTTACTAGTTGACCATAAGTTGGAATGGCTAAATTAGTGATGGGGAAATAGTTTGGATTTATTTTTTTAAAGTAAATCTTATCAAATTCACTCTTAAGTCCCAAAATTTGTCTTTTAAAATATCTCTGGTAGATGCCACTACTTCTCCTAACCCATGTTTGGAGGTTCCTCCTGCCATAAATCAGCCCCAAAATAATGCTTCTATGAGTACATCACCAAATATTTTTTAAAGATAAGTTAAACTGTCTTCTGTAACTCCTGATCTTTATGGAGGGAAAAAAACACCATCACACTTACCAAAAAGATAATTGTTTTGTGAATCATATGAGCAGTCTGTGCAATTCTATGGGGCTGTTTGGGTGCTGTAAGCAGAACCTGCTCAGCTGAATCAGTAATTAAAAGCATGAGTCAGCTTTTGAGCTAAAGAAGGTGGCTCTTACACTATTATCTGGACTAGCCTTTATAGGAGACAAAGACTAATACTACCTAATGTCACTTACACAAATATTTAGCTTTTCACATTGTCTACATTCTAAAGCAGGTCTTTTGATACACCTACATTTCCAGAATACTAATACAAACTACATCTGTTTAAAATGAGGAAAGATAACAGCTCTGGAGTACTTCATGGGAATGGGGCTCTGTAGTCTTAAATTTTTGTTGTTATGGTTTTTTCAATTTCTTCTTTTCTGTAAATTTATGTGAATCAGAGATTATGGATATGGTAATTTCATATGCTACCTTGACATATGAAGTTAAGGTAAAATCTCTCTTGACACAATATAAGTGTTTATATTCTATATAGAAGGGGACCTTTAATACATAAGTACTCTTGTCGTCTCTTCAGTCTTTACTGTTTGTAAAAACAGCAGTTGCTCTGATTCCTCAGAAAAAAAGTGTTTCATACATAAGTTTAACTACAACAGATGTTCTCTGCTAAAAGGAAAATATCTGCTTTTCCAATGGGTGTGGAAGGATTTATCTTTCGCTTTCTTTAAAATCGCTCAATCACCGAGTGAAGTTCTAGGAATGCACTGTAACAGACACCGAAGCTGCTCTCTCTCGATCCACTGCTTCACAGAATACTCCACAACTGGTTATGCATATTTGTTACAAACCTGACCATTTGCCATACACCAACCACCGTATTTTGCAGTTCAGAAGGAAGACGTTCTGTTCAAAATCATAAGCACACAAAATAGGATTTCCAGCCTCCTCACTCATCCAGCTCCAAAGCCACTTTCCCCATAGCATCCAATGGAGAACTGCGGCGTGGAAGAGGCTCCTGCCAAATCGTAGTTTTGTGTACTCTGGCATTTTGATGGAAATAGTTTGGTGTAAGAAAAAGAAATTCTTTTCCTTTTCCAGCCATGTTCTTTTTCCACTCTCCTTGTATTCTGCAACAGTACAACTACTTCTTTTGCTGTAATTTGATAGTTTATTTTAGGTGACCAGAACTGGCAGTTCTAGACAATCTGTTGGACACAGCAGTGGTATCTGTGCCGGCAGGTGCAATCAGACTCTGCTTATACTCTGGTCTGGCTGCACACAAAGCTGCATTAGCATGGACGTCCCCTTGCAAATACATGTCTTGTGCTGCACCACTCCAGGATGGTCACACAGCTTCCAGTGAAGGCCTGCCTCACATCCAGCTGGCTTCTGCAGGATTGCAAAAGTCTGGTGCCAGCCGTATAGACATGTCCAATGTGCTCAGGGGCTCAAATACAAAAAAGCAGAATTTGCTTTGTGTAGCTGGCCAGAGGCATGAACCACGCTGAGGAGCACCTTTCTGGAAAGCTGCAGCTTCTAGAGAAAAGATAAGCTCTCAAGAACTCAAATGCAAGTACAACAAATCTTCATGGGGTCAATTAGACATTAGCAGTGCAGTGGAAGATGTAACACAGCACTTGTGAAGAGTTAGTAAATGACAGTCAGAGGAAAAGTACAACCTGCTATCACAGACTCAAATAGAAATTGGCATCTCAAATTTGCTTGTGTACATTTGGCAAGTCACAGAAAGGGTTTTATATCCACTCTTCTGGTCAATAAAAAAGGAGCTGCTTTGGTGTCTCTCAGCAGGACTTGCCAGATGCAAGTTCAGTCATGCATCTGTCAACAGAAACATTCTGAAGGGCTTCACGTAGGTCATGTAGGCTTTGGGCCTGCCAGGCCTGCCAGAATTCCTTTGTTGACTCATATTTGCAGTCACAGCCTTATTTTACTTTAGCCTTTCCTGTTTAAAGTCATTTTCTGGCTTGAAAGACACACTTCAGACTAATTTTGCAGACTACCCCAACAGAAAACCTTTGACAAGAGCAGGGCTTTTGTCAATACGGATGAAGTTAGGATCCAACAGACTCTACTTACAGATGCAGGGGACCAGTCCAGACATTTGCTCTGGTGAACAGCACAGTCTGTCATTCTGCTCCCCATCATTTCCAAAGGAGATGAATGCTGCTCTGATGCATAACATATGAGTTAATTGAGCTCTATACATAAATGCATCAATTAATATTTCTCAAAAGACAATTACAGTGTTTAAAACTACTTTGGAAAACAGGAAATTAAAGACACTTGAAAAAGTAAAGATTTTCATGCACCTAAAGTCTTGAGAACAGTTCAAGGAATGTTCCTCCTCTGATAAGGAAATAATGCTTCTCCTTCTTTAGAATTTGCAAAGAATCATATTTAATAGAATTTTTACAAAGATTTGCTATAGCTTACCTAATTCTGATAGATATCTCTTGGATGTCAATTAGTATAAAAGTTGAATTTTTAAGTCAGGAACTAGTTGCATTCAGAGATTGGAAAAAAAATGGTTATATATTTTCATAAAATTTCATAATTTTACCTGGATTAATTATTACATTACGTTTCAAAAATTAATGAGTATTTTGTAATAAAACGTATGATTTTTATGTATGGCCTGAAAACTCTGTTGGAATTAAATTCTGAAAATTAGGTGATGCTAGATAACTTTTTATCTCCAAATATACAAAAGATGTTTTACAGAAAAAGCATATTTTTAAACTTTATTTGTTCAAGTCTGTTATCCAAGTAGTGAGCATATGATACAGTTTATGCATATATATGCACATATATGTTCGTAAGAACATTTGCTGTATCCAAAAGACAGAATATATATCATATCCAAACAAGCAAAAAGATGACAGGATAAGAAATTGATCAAGAGAAAAAGAAAGATATGAAAATAAAACCACTGAACTGAGAGAGAGAAAGATGTTCTCGAAATACAAAACTAAAACTAATCAAGTTCTTTTGGAGATGTAGGAGAGATTGTGTCTGCAGTAGCCATCTATGACAGTTCCTGATGCTTAGATTCTCCCAAATCAAAACAAACTAATATAGCTCCTTGCATGCTAAAGTGATATTGCACAACACTCCAGTGCAGAAAAAAAAAGAAATAAGGGGAAAAAAAAAACCCAGAGGGAATAAAAGACAAGAAAAAGAAACTTCTGACAAACTGACAGATGTGATAACAAAGGGAGTTCTCCTCTGTGGTGTGAAGAAGGATCAGGAGCAGTCTGTGAAGTAACCAGAGAAACCCACAACTACATAAAGGCCAGGATAGAATGTTACATCCTTGAAGATATGCTTTGGGCAGAAACAGAAGCTACTGGGCAAGCTTCTTTGGCTTGTACTATGACAGTAGGAATGAATTATTGTAATGATCCGGTTTGGCTTTAGACATTGAAAATTTATAACTATATTTTGCTCAAGGAGAATAAGCTGTAGACACATGTCAAGACTCCAGAGAATTATTTGAAAACCTGGTATTGATTTCTCGGATAGCAAGAAGACTCTTCAGTCTCAAAGAGTTTAAATAAAGTTGAAGAAAACAAGTACTGAGCAACGACAAGAAGGAACTTGAAACGAGTGGCATATCATAAAAATATCCATATTTGTTTCCTGCTGTAAAAAGCTCCTTTCAAGTTCACAGACACAAACAAAAGAGAAGTGCCCTGAATTCCAAACCTGACCTGATGGAGTGGAAGCAGGTTTTTCATTTTGCATCTATACATATACAATGAATGGGAAATTTGAAACTTTTTTTTTATTCAGCATGTCCAGGCTAGGACTCAAACTCAGATGATCTTCAGTTCTGTTGAATAAAAAATATTGTATTTGCAATGAGACAGATTGAAAATTCTGCTCTCAGACAGCATGATAGGAATCATAATAACAAAATTAGAAAATCCAAAGCCTTCACCAAGAGTAGATGGTGATTCTGTCTGAAGTTTCAGGACTGCTGACTTTTGTCTCAGGTTGCATTTTTAGAGGAATATATTTTAAAGTGAGTCAATGGACAGACTACCATTTTTGGTGGTCTAATACTAAATATTGAGTTTTGTATATAGTGCTTTTGAAGAGAAGTAAAATATGACCTTAATTATGTTCTAGTTAAATTTTTCTATTTAAAAGCAGTGATTCTACATCAACATGGTTGGACAAGTTGCAGCAAGAACATTTTGTACAATGCAGCAATTTTGTGCTACCTAAAGACTCTGTTCTAGCCAGCTTCATAAATGTATTTCCTTTTCTATTTTGGCCTTATTTTTCTAAAAAGGACTCATCCTACTTATGCTGCTTGGCTCCATGGAACCTCTTCTTGAGCACCAAGAGTTGATATAAGGAGCAGCAACAAGTACTCCCACCCACGCCATGGTAAATATGTAGATAGCCCACAACAGCACAAGCAAGCATCAGACACACTGAGGAGCAAAGCTAAAGATATGGAAATTGGAAAGAAATGCATAGAAAAAAAATCGCTGAAAAACTGAGATAAGCATTCAATTCTATATGTAGTTGCATGTTTTATGTATGAAATGTGCAGTGTTCATATTTCTAGCTACAAGCTGTCTTCTCCCTTTACACCCACTTCCATCAGACCAGAGAATCTTCAGGAGAAGAAATCCTGCAGCTCTAAAGGGAGCAAAACCACCTCCTGATGTGGTATTGGAAAGAGGATAGCCTGAAAGCAAAACAGATTTCTGTTGTTGTTTTCTTATGGTTTGCCATTTTGCCTTTTTGCAAACTTTGGAAAGCAACTTTCCAGCACTGACAGGCTGAGAAAAAAATCAGCAGTAATAGAAGTAAAGGGAAAGGGGGCTATTCTTAAAATGTATTATTTTAGTATAATTATATTCCATTGCCCCCCTGCCCCAAACTACAAAACTACTACCCGACATCATGCTGAAGTCCAAAGATATAAAACTAACCCCCCTATCTTCCACTGCCTAACTGTTCTAAATAAGAACTATAATACAAACGTAGTCAGCGGTACGATCTCATCATTCTCCATCAATGAAGGTATTTACAACTGCATTTTAGGAAGGTTTGACTAAAATGTGGACAGCACCTGGCCTGATTTAGTCCTTTTGGCTGGTTCTGCCTACAGGGAGTAGATGCCATTCATCATCATCAGACACTAAGGGCCAGATGCAGAGAGATGCAGGCATTACAGAGCATTCAGTACTGAATAATAACAATACATATAATAAGTACTTAAATAATGGACACAATCAGATACCTAAGGATGAATTTCTAACTGACAGTATATTGAGTGCCAGAA
The DNA here is from genome assembly GCF_017639235.1 of Corvus kubaryi. Taxonomy (NCBI): domain Eukaryota; kingdom Metazoa; phylum Chordata; class Aves; order Passeriformes; family Corvidae; genus Corvus; species Corvus kubaryi. Next base: position 28,684,048 of record NW_024582091.1, on the reverse strand, counting down.
TGCATCAGTCAGTCACTGGAGAAAATCATGAATTCTTATCTCCAGCCTCATCTGAGGACAGCAGTTTGTTGTTGCTACAAAAGCAGCACTCAGAGGATGCCTCACCTAGGATGAGGCTATCTGGGGCATGAGCATCAATGTCTCACTGCCTAAACAGAGCTAATTTTGTGAATACTTCAAGCACCTTCAAAACTTAAGCCAAAACGTGTGGTGGCTAGCAAGGCATTTTCTAAAGGAATCAGTTTTACTGATGTGAGACAGCACTCTTTGCAATAGCCATACCTACTCAAATCCCTTTCAGTATTGTATTTTCCACTAGAAAGTAATCCTCACTTTGTTTCCAGAATTAAGAACTTCAATGCTTAGAGGAAATAATTAATGCCTACACAGTGAGTTTATTTTTATGAACATGGGGCTGAAAATTGTCTTTTTTAACCTTCTCACAGCCTGACCAAACTAGAATTGATTTTCTTTTTAATTTCTCTTCTGCTTTTACCATTTATTGCTGAGCAGCCAAGACTCATGCTCTTGGAGTGACACCCGTTGTGCTATACTGTAACCTTTGACACTGGCTCCTTTGTGACTGGCAGGGGAGGTAAAACATATCCCTGATTTCCTGAATTACAGATCTTGTCTGACAAATCAGACTGTAGCACACAGTAATGCCAAGGTCTCTAAGAGAGGACCCTCACTTCAGCTTCTTTAGGAAAGAAAACTTCCTGAAAGTCATCACATTTACTGCATATGAGCACCATGAATCCATAGTGCACAGTATGAAGGCAGCAAGGCAAAACCTCTTTGGATAGCAGTGGACTTGTGGGCTATGTCTAAGTAAACTAAAAAGATGACATAAGTAACTGAGCACACTGATATATGATCATATGTATTTGTATTTACCATTTTAGCTACTGCCATTTAAACAGCAGCAAACATACATATCTAAATATATATACGTGTGTGTGTGTATATATGTATGTATGTATGTATGTACGTATGTATGCATGTATGCCTTTGGCAGGCAAGGTTGCTGTCATGAGGACACTAAGAAAAGCTGGAGGTTTGTGCAATCACAACAATCCCTAATACCTGCCTAACCACAATATCCAGAAGGAAACAAAGAGCAGAGGGAAAAAACCCTAAAAAAGCCCTAAAAATAATTATCTACACACACATATGCAGCATTTAAAAAATCTAATCCTCTCTCTGTACTTCCATGTAATAACTAACCAGTTTCAGAAAGCATCCCCACAGAACGCACCCCGAAAGATCTATTGATATTCTTAAACATATTTATAGTCATCTACAGATTATTGTGATATACACAGGAGGGTAACATTAACAGTCCAATCAGCTCCAAACCACAAAGAATACAGAAAGTTTTTCTAAGTTTTTTGTCATCTAAAATGACAATAACTGAAATTCAGAGTAAACATTCTGTTCTAGATTAATAAAAACAAATGACTGACCTTGGGAAAACAAAATTTAGAAAAACAGTTCTTATGAACTTTGCCACTGTTTTTTATACTTCAAAAGAAAAAAAAATCCACTCTTTTTCAAAAAGAGCCAGGAACATTGCAATACTCATCTTTAAAAGGTTCTCCAAATGAAAACTTAATAAATGTCTGGGATGAAGATGGGAAGAAATCCCTTTGGGAAGAGATGGCAAGCCTGAAACTAGTTTAGTTGTGAGTTTCAAATTTTCCAAAGCACTGGTTTCTTACTCCTAGAATCTGTCTAGCAAGAGGATCTCAGAGGGACACAGTTACCAGCAAGGAGAGAGAGAACACAGAGATAACAAGTGATCATGCTTTAAATTACAGTACTATAAAGGACACATATGAAGCACTTGCATTCTTGGCTTTTTTTTCCTCGGGAAGATTTCATTTTAATCTATAGCAATTGAGTGTTAGTAAACAACTTTCAATACTAGATTTGTAGATCAAACAGCTTTTAATAACAATATGAAATATTATATCTTTAAAAATAAAAAGCAAAGACTGTGAAAATAGTTTTTCTTAAAACAAAAAGCTGATGCCCTGAATTGTAAAAGCATAAAAGAGCTTAAACATTAAAATAATTATCTGATGTTATAACATGAAATATATATAATTCACCTTCAGTGTGAACTGTGAGGTTTCATTAGGATTAGGTTTTCAGACAAAATGCTGCCAAATTTTCACCAGTCCAACTGCAATTTCTTATACCTCTTATACCTCATGCTTTTGCTTTTTCAGAAAGATTTGTTTAAAACTGTCTGTTCATCCTTTAATAAAAATATCAGGAAAAAGAATCTCTACCCTAGTCCTGTACATACATCTTGCAAAGCAGCTTCAAGGAATTAACTCTTTACATAGGTTTGGAATTTGGGACATAGTGGTACAATGTGCAAAATATCCATCTGCCACTGCCACGAGGTTTTATACAATTATTACAAATTTCTAATTGCATTTGCACAATAAAGGCTTGTTAGAGTTTGGCAGTTAAATGCCCCGAAGAGCTTATCTACACCTTCTGCCTCAAGATCTCACACCTACTTAGTTGCTTAACAGACCACTCTCCAAAAGAAACAGACTGTGTTTCTTTTGGAAGAGGCAGTGGCAGAATATAATCACATATGCTTTGTCCTCCTAGCACAAGAACAGAAACTTGAGATGCTTCCTATGTGCCTTCCAGGCATGTGGCATAAATGCAGAAGTTGAGGAAAAATGCTGTGTTGTAGGGGTACAGGGAGGTGATTAAGCTTTGATGGGCCATAAACTTGACTGCAAAAACTCAGAACTTGGTTGTTAGACTCTGTTTATAAATTCATTTTCTTTTAAATACAGACTTAGGGCATTTATCTCCTTGAAAAAATATCAGAGGCCTGACCCACATTTGCATAAACCAGTGCAGGCCCCACTGCCAAAAATGGAATATTTTACTTCACAGGCCACTGTGCAGTCACCTTAAATGTAATTAGATGCCATCAGTCCTTGATTATAAGATATTTGTCGAGACTTGGACAGCCTAAAGTCCTTTCCTGAACATTAGTACAACTTGGAAAAAACATGTTTTCTTCCAGCAGACATTGTAGATTAGGCCCTAAAAGAACTCCAAACACAAAAAGCAATCTTGTTAATCATAGCTTTTTTGCAGTTGTATGCATGTAAGTATGCAAACTAACTTCTCCCAACTACTAGACACAAAAAAGCACCTGCATCTGAGATGTCATATTTGTTCTTCAGGTAACTTAGGATGAAGGATTCCAAGGAGCATTTTAACAGCTTGGGAGAGAGGCTTCTCCCAGGGCTTTGAACAACACCATGAGGCAGTTTTCCATCAGAACAGCTGGATGGTAGTGCATCCTGCATTATCATTCCATAGAAAAATGGTTTAAAAATACTGGGATTTTAACCTGTTCTCTATTCCTGGATTTTCCAAGTCTCAACAGAAACAGGTCATTTACCTCTATGATTATATTTGACTTTCCTTGCCAAAAGACCAAGATCCTGTGTTCCCATGAGACCATTTAGCCCTAACTGTGAGATTCATAGGTAGCATCACTGTGACAGCTTCTAATCAAATTCTCTAGAAACTTCAGATTGTTTTCTCAGAGAATACAAATTTTTGCAGTGAGGTCTTTCTCTGCTTCTGAAAGATGATCTGGTAGAAGTTTAAATATTCCAAAGCAATTTTAGAAATATCGTAACAAAACTGTGTCCGCTATCCCAACTAACTTTGTAAAATAGATCTTGCTTTGTCAATGCAAAAGTTCATCTTATCTTTATTTGGCATTTTTAATCTCTAGAAACTGGTAAAGGTAGTAAAATTATCCTATACCAGTATTAAATAGTTTGTAAGATTGACCCGAGATTATTTCACATATCAAATAAATTCTACTCATGCTCCTGCCAGCTCTGTTTTCCAACAGTATTGGCACTCCCTATGTGACTAGCCTAAATATACTTTCCCTTAAAGTACCTGCAAGTTATTGGTGCACAAACAAACAAAAACCCCTGCTCTAAATGATTTGTATGTCTCAGGGATATAGCACTGCAGGAAGGCCTCAGAGGGAAAAGTCTTCCATAGTTCAACATCCTGCGGTCATCGGCACAGCCAAAGGTGGAATCCAACTCTGAAACCCAATACAATTTATGTACACAGGACATACCAGAAAAGATCTGGATTTAGACAGGTACAAAAAGGAAACAGGAGGAAAATATTCTAGTGTTTTAATTTTACTTTTACTTATTTACTAATTTTAATTTTACTTACTTACTAATAGGTAGGTAAGCAAATACATCTCACCACAGGTCTATAGACACAGGAGGTCTATTTTCTGAAACAATAAGCTCTCTCTGAATGACCTAACATGCATTCCTGGTGACCTAATATTTCAACAGACAAATAGTGTTATGTTTATGTCCTGAAAAAAGGAGAATGTTTAAAGATGTTCAGCTTTATATAAAAATATTTCAAGCTGGCAAATGAAAGGGTTTCAATCAAAAAAATCAAATTCTAAATCTCATTCTTGTAACTTCTAGTGAATTTGCAGATGGATCTTCTGTATATAAGGCTTCTTTTTGAATCTAATACATCTATATCTAATACTGACATCTATTGTTGGAAAAATGTGAAGTACCTTTAAAAAAAAAAGAGAAAGCTAGCATGCAGAATGAGATTGCAAATATAAAGATAGAACCTTGCCTTATTTCTAGTGCAAAAATGGATAACCAGATACTGATTGGATAAGCCATGGAATTGGCTCTACCAGATTTAACGTTAAATGATGTGATGAAAGTAGCATAGCTACCATATCAAGTAACAGCACTCATTTTAGCCATAGCTTCCCAGACTCCACACTTTTTCTTTTGGTTGAAAACTAATTTAGAGAAACCCTTATTTTCTAATGTTAAAAAGCCCTCCCCAAGACATCATATGAAACCTTCTTCCTCTGCAGACAAACAGATATACTAGCTCTCAAACTGGAATCTACAGTTTGTTGGAGGACAAACCCAAAGGTTCTACAAGACTTCCTTGAGAGAAAGGTGTCATGAGATAATCATATAATTCAGAGTCCACATCACAATTTGGACTATGTGACATGGATTCCCTCCTTATCCCTTTTCCTATCCCACTTCTGTATGCAGCAGAATTCACTATCTGTGATCTGTTTATCTGTGATCTGTGGAGATCACCATCAACGGGTGCAGAAGTCATTTAACACCACCTCCAGCAGGAGTCCAACCTTCAGTTTTGGTTTTTCACCATTTAGTACAGTAGCAGCAGGGGCAGCAAGTATCACCACTGGAAACAGGATGATGTTTGGTCAGATTGCCTGTCATGAGTTTAGGAGTCCCTATCTTTCCTGGTATCTCCATATGTTTTTGTATCAGCAGTTTGGGAAGTATCTATCTGCTTCACATATGTCTCTTTTATATAACTATCTTTTGATCCTCTTTTGAATGCAAAAGCATACTAGTTAAAGTTCATAAAAGAAGATCATCCCTCACATTCATGTGTTTTTCCTCCTATGAAATACAGGAGACATTGAAACTTGTGATTTGAGTCAGGTAATATGGCAAATATCACCTATAAAACTTTGTAGCCATGATGCATTTTCTGTAATAGTAAAAGCTGCAACTGCATTAGTACTTTACTAAAAGCAAGTAATTATGACTCTCCTTTGTGACAATATAATGCTTGTAAAAATTCAATTTCAACTAATTGAAATGAAAACTAGTCCTATTAATATTCATCAGGAACATTTAGGCTCCGTGGATGCAAGCTTATTTCGCATAAGTGAGAGAGTATAAAAAAATGTATACAGGATCATAGAATCATTTAGATTTCAAAAGACTTTAAGATCATCAAGTCCAACCATTAACTCAATGCTGCCAAGTCCAACCATGTCCCTAAGAACCATGTTTACAGGTCTTTTAGATAACTCCAGGAATGGTGACTCCACCCCTTCCCTGGGCAGCCTGTTCCAATGCTTGACAACCCTTTTGGTAATGAAATTTGTCCTAATATCCAATCTAACCATCTCCTGGTGCAACTTGAGGCCATTTCCTCTTGTTGTATCATGCCTTACTCAGGAAAAGACACTGGAACCCGCTCCAACTTCCTTTCAGGTAGTTTTAGAGAGATATAAGGTCCCCCCTGAGCCTCTTTTCTCCAGGTTAAACAACTTCAGCTTTCTCAGCTACTCCTCAAAGCACTTGCATCGACCATACGCACATGCACCCACCAAAAGAATTTTCCAAAGTTTCAATTTAAATAAATTAAAACAAAACAGCAATATTTTAAATGCCAGACTTAATAAAACAAACAAATCCCTTATTTTTAAAATGAACTCAGACAACTTTTATTTGTTCTGGTTGTAAAAGTCTGGATTTCCCCCTTTGGCACCTGTTTTTAAACATGGGAGTTTAAAAACAACTCTGTGCCAATTGTCCAAACCACAGCAGGTAGTACAGCCCGTGAATGAGACTATTCAGCAGGCTGACTACATACTCCACTGGGTACACTTGAAAAAGTAGCTCAGTTACACCTATTTTTCTTCAACTATTTGGAAGATTCCCCTAATTATGGGATACCAAAGGAAGCTGCATGAACTTTTTCACCTTTGGGAAAGTAGAAGTGGTTCCCACTCTTTTTTTTCCATGGTTTCTACTTTATTCACTGTGGTTCAGGGCAGTCCGACAAAAACCTTGAGTCCAGCAGGCACAGAGGTAGAGAAAGATATTAAATAATCTAATAAAAATCAGTGAAAAAAATAGAGCATGAATTTAAAAAAAAAGTGAATAAAAATAGTCCTCGCTGGGAAAATATGACTGCTTAGCATTTTTACATTTCTGTGTGAATGCTCTTTTTAAACAAGAACATCAGGTACTTACTAAAATAGAAAGAATACTTGCAGTAATTTTTAAAGACCAATGATCTATTTAGTGTGTTAAAAAAAAATTTCAACATACTGTGAAATGACACAGACCTACAGAAAACAAGCCTCCATCCTCCATCACTCCCAGAAAGTTTGATTGATTTTAATCCAAATCAAATTCTTAAAGAAAAGCTTCATAAACCATTGTATTGACCCAACTGGGAGTGGAATCAGCATCAATCAGCAGGCTGGAAATGAGCATCTTCAGCTAGAATGAATCAAAAAACTCTTTATCTGGTTATGTTTAAGTAGCTCCAGGAAAAGTTTTGTGGTACTCCACTGTCAAAATCCAGAACAAAATCTTTGCATTTACTCAGGATATTTAGTGACCAGGCACCTGGAAATTTTATTTTCCCGAACTGTGCACAAAGTTAATTGAATACTTCCACTCTTCCTCTCCATGGAAGTCCTGCCATCAGCTGCATGTTTGCACTTTTAAATATAACTAGTGAAAATACAAAACTTCATATAATTAAACATTTACACTACTTAATCTGAAAAGCATTTGTGAAAGAAAGGATGAATATTTAATATATAAACCCAGCTTTGTGTTTTCAGTATCTTGAAACTGATCGGTTTTCAATTAAATCCACATATCTGATAGGAGTTTCAAATTAATACATTCATTTAAACAGTAGTTGTTGTTTTTACTTTCAGGAGCAAGGGAGGGAGAAATAAAAATGAGGGAGGAATAAGGTCAGGCCAACAGCATACCCAAGGAAAACATCTTTTCTAAAACCAGTACTTCTGTTTGGTATCTTTTACTCAATTACCAGAAATCCTCCAAGATGGGTGAAGATTATCTTATCTTTATACAAGCATAATGAACATGGTGATAAACAATGTAGTACTGTTAGAAAACAATAATCAATAATACTTTCTGTCTCAGAGGATTGTTTCATCAAAAATTCATGTCAGTCTCAAAGCTTTCTCTATAAGCTATGTGGAACACATCTTCTCTTGAGGTTTCAACATGGTTGTTCAGTGTCCCTGCAAGTTAACTCAGCCAGAATACAACTACAAATATTTAACTGGGTGTCATCTATTTAAATATACTGCTATACTAAATAGAGCTCTTGTGATCAACAGTTACTTGAGCTGAACAGAATAAACTGGTCAGCAGTCAGTTTTGCAGTGCCAGAAAAAATACAGACCATCTTTCCATTACTACTTAAAAGGAGGACATTTACTCAACCACAATTACAAGTGCTAAAAGAGTATAAGGACTTATAATCTATAAAAAGAGTAGTACAGGACTGTAGGAATAACAGAGTTTGTTTTGGTTTGTTTGTTTAAAGAGAACTCTTTATTATACCTCAAAATATGGATACAGATAGGGCTCCACAGCCCCACACATCACCTCAACAAGCCTCTTAATTAAAAAAGACAACATGCATTCTGAAACTCAAAATAAATCTTATTTATTTTTCAATTAGCAAGGTAAATATTTCCTTCAGCAAGACATTTTCTAGTCCTGTGCAGCCCAAGCAGCTAGTGTTGGAATAGAAAATGCCCTCCATGTAACTAGAACACTACAATAATTACAAAACAAAACAGCAACAAAACAAACAACCACCCACCCAGATTTCCCACAGCTATCGAGTTAACAAATTTTCCCGTTTCCTATTCCTTTGGGTCCATTTGACTGTGAGTAATAAAAAGCTGAAACCCCTCTGTATTAGTTTGGGCTGCCAGCTACAGTGGAACACTTTGTTCCTCTGCACTCCCATTGAGGACTTACCTGGCTGCTATCGTGGGAGCATGAGAACACACTTCACCACCATGTGACAGAAAGGGATAGAGGACAGCTTTAAACCATGGAGTTGACATGATTTAGGAGTTTCCAAAGTGCCATAAAGCACACCACAAACTAGGAAACCCAATTATTCCTTTAATTTCATGGCAGGCTTTTGAATTCCTCATGGAAACTCTTAAGCACCTTTCTCTGAAAACTTAAAATTGGAGACTGGAGAATTCAAAGCTGTTAAGAGTCCTTTGCTGTTAGAGTCCTTTACAAAACTACCATGAGTTTTGGGTATAAGCATTTTAACTTGTCACAGACTAGGGCAGTCTTCAAAGTTACTTCAAGCAGGTAAGAAAACTGGACCTGAACCAGAAGCAGCAAAATCATTGGGTCCTGTTGTTGACAGTGTTTTGGTTTTATATCATCAATAACAAATGACTCCCCATTTTTCAGTCCACTTTTTAAATTAAAGGAAAAGTCTCCCACAAGCACATTCTTGACTCTTTCTTCTCAACTGAGCTTACCTAGCCAAACAAAGGAAGTAAACACCTCTCCATACACCAGGCTCCTTGAGTACCATATTTTACCATAAACAGTTATTATAATCCATATAATCCATAACAGTAATTTTAAGAAAAAAATCAGGATTAAGACTAAAGGCCAATTATTAAAAGTAAGATAAATTTCAAGTTAAAGCTGTGAATTACTACTTTCCGAGAACTCTGTTATTTGAAACTAAACCCATGGTTTGTGCTTAGATGGTGCAAAAATCAAGATCACAGACTCCTTGTCAAAACAATAAATTAATCATATTCACGCTGAAAATTGTCAGCATCAAGAACATAACTGGCCAGTTCCCAACTACTGCAAGGACCTAGCACAGCCTTTGCTGGAGTTTTGCTTCTCATCTTTTTTTTTTTTTTGAGGTGTGCATGACAGGGAGTGGTTTCTTGTTTCATTACAATTCATGTTTAATTAAGATGTTCCATGCTTCTTCCTTGTAAGCAGTTACTTAGTGTGGGACTCACTCAAGTCACTTTGTGAGTAACTTGCAGGCTTGTGGTGAAAGTCAGTTGCCATTTCCCAAATCATGGTGTCCCTTCCATGTTACATGTGTTTTCACTGACTCTGTAGGAGTAAGAGACTGAAGCAAAAAGGGGTTTTGGAAAGCATGCGTAAGAGCTTGCTTTCCAACAACATGCAACAACAATCTGAACAGCCAGTCAGCAAATATGATGAAACACTGCAGACTGCTGCAAATGGCACTGGAGGCTTTGACTTCAGTACCTAATTAATGAGGTGCATAGAGACTCTATTTTGAGTCTTTTTACTGCAGTTAAGCTTAGGAGTTAAGCTATTGCATTGCCACAACATGACTACTTTTAAATGGGAAGATGCAGCCAGTACACTACTAAAAAGCAAGTTTTGGAGTAGCAGAATGGATCAAATTTTATTCCTGACTATTACATTTGTGGGGAGGAGGGAGTGAAGACACCTTCATCTGTAAGTAAAGACAACTTTCTAAACATATAACTATAAAACAAAAGCATCTGAAGGTTTATATTTTGAAAACAGTTTTGCAAACAACCTTTCTTGTGTACAATGTGCTGTTACTGTAAATAGATACGCATGTGTGCCTGTTGCATGTATTTTTGCAAGGGCAAATAGATACCGCAGCACACCTTTCATATGCACGCTACAGCAACAGGGAGAACATACAAAAGCAGTGAACTCCAATTCTACCTCAATTTCCCACACCCACAAAAAAAAAAACCTCAAGCCAAAGAAGTGGCATAAGATAGCACAATAGGGTGGAGCTCAGGTTAAGCACAAGGACAAGGGGTTTGCCTGTATATACCTTTTGACCCCACAATCATCTCTATTTATGCAGAGACACATAGAGATTATTCACCTTCCTGCCCAGAGGGAGCCAAGGCAGGAAGCAAGGCTGCTGGGCAAATATCAGTGTAAATTATTGGTGCTTTTGTAATATAAGCGTGCCTGCTTTGGGGGTATTTATGAATTAGGTAAGAAATTAGCACAAAACTGTGTGTGCATAAAACTGTCGCCTGCTGTACTTAACCAAATATTGTCAAATTAGCAACAACCACACTTCCCACTGAGGGCTGTATATTTAAATGCTTTAAAAAATCGAAAGCTATTTTTGGATTTATATGAACCAAAAAAGGGGCTGCAGTTGTGTTTTTTCAAGGAGGAAATAAACTTTATGTCTATACATTTGCTACCTCTGTCAAAAGTGGATTACTGGATTCTCATTTGAGTTTATAGAGACTAATTTTTTAAATAAAGTACCTTGAGAAGTTACACAAAAAAACTGAGGGACAGTGTTTCCTTTTCTGAAAGACTAAAACAAACTGAATGTATATTTGGGGAGTAGAAGTGCCATCTCAGACATGCAAATATTCTCTGAAAATCACTGACCAGGTTAGACATGCAAGCTTAATGGAGAAAGCAGGCTTAAGTCTGAAGACCCCTGCAGCGAAAAGGGTTATTTAAAAAAATAGAACATAGTGTTGTTTAGAGGATGGCTAGGAAGAAGAATAGAAGAAAAGAACTGTTCAACAATACATTGAATAAATTATTGCACCAGTTTAAGTTAAAACATTAATCCAGTCCTCTAGTAAGCAAAGGTATTAGCACAATTGGAAGCAGAACAGACTTGATGGTCCACTGGTCCCTTTCAGTACAGTAACTTGTGTTCTAGGATATTTGCCATAATACATAAAAGCCAAAAAAGCTGAAGAGTGTGGACTTAAACAAAGACACATAGCAGGTAAAACTCAGCCCACGTTAACCTGTCATTCCACAGGACAGCCACAGGGTTCAGGGCCACCAGCTCAGTCTTTTGGTTGGAACAGTAATAGGTGTTCCTTCTGTACCTACCATGCATGAGAACTGACAGTAGTATGCATTATTTATTAGTATTCTTATAACTCCTACAAAATTGAATACCATACATGAATATCAAAGAAGTCTGCAATTGGCAAAACAGTTTTAATACACAGATAATTTATATGTAGGTATTTTTTCTGAAAGCAAAGTGCACTATATATTTAATTCTACAGTTTCACCCTAAATCAGAGAAGTTTGTTTCTTGTCTCTTACTTTGACCTTCAGTTTTAAACAATTTTCCAGAGTCACAAACAATTCAAGGACTTAGAGTTACTGCCTACTTATTACTGAACTTCAATAAAGTGATGCTGAATCACTGTAAGATTTATTAAAAAAAAAAAAAAAGAAGTTGCAATCTGTGGATACAGTCCATTAGGCAAGACTGGTTTAACAAAATCTCTTAAGAGCTAAAACCATAACCAAGTTTGATCCATAAATAGTAAAACCAGCAGCAGTTTAAATTTACTAAACTGAACCCCCCAAATATCACCCTGTGTTAACACTTGCAAAATTAAGTAGTGTGGATTTCAGTACATTTGTTATAACTGGACACAATGAAGTTCTCATTTTGTAAGGTGAACTTGCATTTCAAGACTTCATAACACAGAATTATTACTTTCATTATATGTGTAGTAGTGTACCTCCAATATCAAAACAGAAGTCCAGAGATATAACATGAAGATAATCTCCTAAAATAACTGCTTAAAAGTAACCAGGTTCTCTCACAATTCACTTATTAGCATCTTAATTGATTCAAAGTTCTTCACGTGTATCCCAGTGAACAATTACTCATGTAAGTAGTCTCTGGTTACTCACATAAATGGTCTCTACAAACTTTTAGTGGGGTTACTCCTGAAAGTAACAGCTCACCAAAGTTCAAAATGTATAGGTCTTTCCTTAAAACATTTACAGAGAAATTTAAACAAACACTTGGAATTACTAACCTTACTTACTAGTTCTTGGTTTTTCCCAATGTTACCTGTATCAATTCTAAAAACAGAGGGGCCATAAAATTTTAGAAAAAACAAGCTATGAGCAATACAATCTCATAAACAATAAGAAATCCAGAAAATAATAAGAAAAAAAACCTAACAAAAACCCCCTTAAGAGAATCTAAGATGACTGCCCAAAATAGTTCTCCCCCACCCCTAAAAAACACACTTATACACACACAGATAATTGCTGCTTACTGATTTTGGGGGAGGAGCTTATGTCCAGCAGTCACCCAGCTAAGGGGAAAACCAGATAAATACTCAAGGGTGGCACTTGAAATCATCAGCTTCTGCTCACTCACCAGTGGCAGAAGAACTCCTCAATAGAGGAGGATTCACTCCTCTACCACTCTGCATTGGAGCTCCACAACATTTTGGTATGTCATGATTCCATTTTATTCTCTTTGGTTTTGATGGTAACTTCTTCAGGATGCCTGTTTTCTGTCTGGGGAGGGAAGAGGGTTGATATTTAAGAGCCAGTGACAGCATCCTCACTGCCACTGGAGCTATTTGTAAGGCTACGGGTAAAAACCAGGTTTCAACCTTGGTGAGATTTTTGCCACTGATGCTGAAGCAGCCAGGACTTCATCCTTCATTTGCTATAGCATTAGACAGAGGCAGTAAGGTCATGGAGGTGTTTATGTATTTTCAATGAAAACTTTTCTTCATTTCAGGGGTTTTGATATATGGAACTCCTGAACTTACTTTGGAGCTCTAGTTTAAATAATCCCTGTTTCTGAATACTGTTGTCTTGAATAGGCTGCCATCCAATCAGAATTATTCTTTTCCTAAGAGTGAACTATTGCCTCTAATCTATCTATACAACAGCTCCATCATTCAAAGTTATAGCAATGCTGATTCCCTTTTTCTTAGAGGATTTTTCATAGCTAGTGAAAGCAGACGGAAGTAAGCACAAAATAATGTTACTTGTAATACCAATAACCTAAGAAAACTCATTTATTCATGTTCCAGAAATGTAACCAAACAGCTTTTCCTTAAAACAAACTTTCTCTACCTTTTCTAACACAGAACAGATTTGGAAACATGCATTTACAAATATCTTTACTGCTGCTGTTTTGTCTGAACATTGTCCATGGCGGTGATGGATATTTTTCTGAGAGATATCAGAAACAATCCAGCATCAAGGGGCCACATTTTCTACCATACAATGTAAAGAGTCAAGGTAAGTTTACTATTTTTTCATAATAAACCAACACAATTATTCCTAGAGGGTCAATACATGAACAAAACCTCTTGCCTTATGCTACTGGTAGTCGAATTTCACTAACAGTTTAGGTTTACTAAAATAATTTTACCACTGCAGAAAGAATTTGCAGTGGCTCTGGAGTTGCCTCCCACTGACAAAGATGCACACCTGTCAGAAAAATTTTTTACATGATAACCACCAAAGGCATATACAGCAGAAACAAAGTAACAGCTCAAAGAAACAACTCCGTTTCAAGAGTGGGAGTAACACAACACGATTGTGTACGTAATGATGTACAACATGTTAATTATCTTCAAATTTCTTAATTCAACCCTGGGGTTTCTAGCAACAGGCCTGTCACCTACAACCTACCTACATTCAGGAAGAACTTTTACATATTTTGTCAGGTTATCTGTATTCAAAACAGATGTTAGGTGTGAATTTAAATATATTTATGATACACATGGGCAAATGAAGACCCATTTGAAGCCTAGAAAGACAAAATAAAATGATATATAGTTGTAAAAATGTGCCATAAACTTCTACATAGTTTTTCATGAGTGATTTAAGCTTATGCTTTAATTATCAGAATTAGCACATAGTAATAGAACAATTCCAGCTTTAGGATATAAAAACAAATCTCTTCATTGCATAAAACAGTCTTAGGGCAGCTTGTGTAGGCAATATGTAACCGCAATGCTACATTGTGGCATCTTATTTCTGGTTATCCTCTCTGTCCCTTTAAGTCAAACTGGTGGCTATCCCTAATGTTTGAAACTATTTGAGTTCTGTTTTATTTTTCCATGCCTAGGCCAACATCTTTTTAAAAAAACTTGAAATCAAAGCTTCTGATCCATAATGTCTACTCAAAATTGTCATTACTAAAATTAAGAGAACTAAATCTTCCTTGTAAACATCCTGCCTTCCCCCCTGAGAATAGCATTACTTTCTTTCAGACATCACCAGGATATTCAAAATAGCATTGTTTTTTGCTGTATCCCATCTACTTTTAGTTGTAATAATCACACTTGGGCAGAAATGAGGAAACTGAATGAGTGGCTCAGAAAACAGCATTAGCAAAAAAGCTTCTCTTCACCAGAAAAAGGACAGGGACAAATCTGGAGAGCAGAATTGCTGCTCAGGGCATTGCATCCACATTACCTTCATTCAGGGAGTTTTTTTCAGATTAGTTCTGCAGACTGATTCTCTGGACTGTCTGATCACGAGCAGCACACATGGAGCCCAAAGAGACTCTGGTCTCGTATCAGCTGGTGTCAGCGCTGGCCCCATACCAACCAGCTCTGACACACATGCTCCAAGAATCTCTGCAGTAAGAACCAGCTGAAAGCAGCATGGCTGGGAACCTTACCCCCAAAATATTCTTCTGGGCTGTACCAAAATACTATCATAGTTTCATCCCTTGTCTTCAGCACAAGGACTTTCTGGAATCCTAACAGCATTCCTGGATTAAATTTAGGTACATGCACATAAACAGCCACTCTGAGGACTTACTAACTAGAATTCTCACTGAATTAAATGCTGCATTTCCTCCCTCCTTCCTCATTAACTTTTCATAGTGTTTTTCTATTACTTTATTCATAATAATTTATATATTTATACTATTTTAAAGTGAAGTATAGTATTTACTTGGCTATCCTCTACCATACTTCATTTACTTCTCCTCATAGTGTTTCTTCTTTCCCCCTCTATAGAAAACATCTGGGAAGGGGGAAACCAGCAAAAATTAAGCAAGAATCAGGGTAGACAGAAAATGGCGTGAAAGGGGGAAATGAATTGTCCTGAACTAAGTTTTCACTTTATATACTAACACAGAATCTAATGTGAGTGAAAATCCATATTTAGAATGAGAATGACTATATCAAAACCTGAGAAGTATAAGATGCTCTCGATTTAGGAAAGGTAACAGAAGACTATATACTAGACCTCAAAAGCAGAAACAGCCTACAGTTATATAGACATGTGACTCCAGTCATTCAAAAGTGCTTTTACAAATTTTCATTTGGTGAACAAGCACCAAAATAGAGGACTGTTATTCTTGCATCCTATAGAGAGTTTTTAGAAGAATTTAAAGAGGAAAGACTGTGAGAGATCATCACTCCTAATCTGAGATTATCTCAGAAGAATAAAACAGGAGCCTACAGAACCAAATCAATCCAGCTTTTGTCTAGTGAGTTGTTCCATACGCAAACAGCTCAAGTAGCAATGGCAAGCTTTTCATCATAGCTTACTTTTCCTATTTGATCACCAAACATTGACTTTTACAGATACAGTTACCAATAAATTATCTTTTTGCTTTGTTCAGCTTTGTCAAAAAGCAGCCTGGGACTGAAATTTCAGTCTAAACACAAACCGGTGACTCATAGCAACATATAACAGATCACACAATTTCTGTTGACAACCAAAGCCTATTAAAGTTTGGTGAAATTGTTTAAAAAAATCTTGGTCTTGACAGGTCTCCAGAACACAATTTTTAACCAGTATGTCCTTGGCTTGAAATATTTAAAAAGTCCAAGTTGAAAACAGTAATTGAATGAGGTCTCACTATTCAACAATGTTTAAATAAGCCATTACTGCAGGTTATGTTAAAGTCTACATATTTAATTCAATACATATATGGGGTTTGACTGCACTAGAGAATGTAGACCAATTTTGCGTCAAGGTATGTGCTGAGACATGTAAAAGAGTAGCCAACCAATACTTCAACGTTCTTGGTATAAATTCTACTTCATTAATGGATTTAGCAGTCCTTTTCTCAGAGGAATAACCATTGCTTTTAGACAGCACAATTAAAATTACGATTTTAATCTAAAAGCAGCACAACTTTGGAACAATATAGCTCACAGAAAAATCTCTATAACAACATGAGCGCTGACAATGCCATTAACATCTTATCTAAATTGGCAGATACCCCGACTCTGTGAACCTAGGACCAATATATTTGCATCTAAAATATGGTAAAAGTAATAAGGAGATGCACTCTGAGCTAAAGTCTGATGCAATCTGCCACCAGAAAAACCCAAAAAAGTTTGTCTATATATCACAAATAAATCACATGCTTGTATCCTATGTGTAGGATTTTAACAGCTATCTTCCTTTTCATGGCCTTAAGAAGGATGAGATAGGAAGATGTGCAAAATAAGTTGATATGCATTTGTGCTGATTTTATGCATCAGCAGAAAATGCACTCTCTGCACTTTCTAGGTAAGAGCAATTTCCCTGTCAATACAGGAAGAAGGCAACCTTGCAGATCCAAAAAAACCCCAAAATCAAATGTATTTCATGAGCATACCTCCATTATTTTTTTACAACAAAACAATATGTAGAAGAATAGTTTCCACCTATTTTTGGTCCAACACAGACTGGAAAATGCAGTTTATTATCTAAGAGACAGCAGAATAGCAATTGCATAAACTTTCATGTGTATATATGTAATACATATACTGGTCTTTTTGTGAGAGACTGAAAGGAAAAATTATAGCTGATACAATTGTTGATAAATTATTAACCTTTTCTAAATAATATGTTGCACTATAAAAAACAGAGTCTAGGCTCTTTTTGCATCCTTCACTTTTTATTTTTAAAATTACTTTTAGAATTAACATCCCTCACAGATATGCCATTTTGTTCTATAATGCTGCCAGTTGTTGCAAACTACTGAAGTAGTCTCACAGTATCTATGTTAATCTTATAAGTAATGTCCAACAAATCAGCATTCTAATTCCAACATGAAGCTGAAGGCTCCTCTAAACACACAGAAAACTAAGTAGTGAGCTTGTTCGTTTAGTCCTCTATTTGTGACATTTGGTTAAGTGGCTCCACCTGCTGTTTTGGTAACCAAGAAAATGAAGTAGTATTAAAAAAACCTGAAACAGTGCCAGAATTCTGACAGCAGTAAAGTGAATTATCAGTTGTGACCTTACCACTGTGTGAAATTTTTATGACAGACAGAAGTCTTTCAGACAACATTTGAAAATACAACAGGCATATGTTTACAAAAGAACCAGTGCCATGGCCCACTTTTGAAAGTAGGGGAGAGGGAAGAAGAAAATTCTCACTACTTAAATGTAGCACCAAGTAGTTTCAGGGAAACTGTTACACCTGCACAGACAGCTTTCTGCAATTTCATTCATCAAACTGGTGACCTGCTAAATCTGTTA
Source organism: Corvus kubaryi (assembly GCF_017639235.1). Lineage (NCBI taxonomy): Eukaryota > Metazoa > Chordata > Aves > Passeriformes > Corvidae > Corvus > Corvus kubaryi. The sequence goes on along the minus strand of NW_024582091.1, from coordinate 28,666,092 downwards.
CCTGGCTGGGGATGTTCTTCCTTACTTAATAGTCTGCATCTGCCTGCACAGCATTTTTTAAGCTCTCTGATGACCCTGAATCAAAAGCAAAAAAATTATAAAATTCTAGGGGCCTTCTATTTCTCATTTCCAACAAATTTGCACTTGTTACTGGTAAGGGCTGTGAAACACTTTTACTCTGAATGTCAGGTTCTCAGTGACCAACACAGCAGCTGAAATTTGACTTCTACCATGTTCAAGTTAAACTAGCCCTTTATGCATTTCACCACCATGCTACATTGCCTGCAAGTATGTTGTAGATGCCCTGGTTGATCTGGTTTCCTCTCTCTCACAGGTGTGCAGGTAAGGGGGGAACAAGGACCCCCTGGTCCCCCAGGCCCCGCTGGACCAAGAGGACAACCAGGTCCTGCAGGAAAGCCAGGGTTTGGAAGTCCGGGTCCCCAAGGCCCCCCTGGTCCCCCAGGACCACCTGGATTCTCTGCGGTTGGAAAGCCAGGAGTGCCAGGTCTACCAGGAAAGCCAGGAGCCAGAGGACTAAATGGTGAGAAAGGAGAACCTGGACCTGTTGGACTCCCAGGAGCAAGAGGGCCACAGGGGCCCCCCGGCACTCCCGGCCCCGCAGGACTGACTGTCCCTGGCAAGCCAGGACCACAAGGTCCTCCAGGAGCTCAGGGGCCAAGGGGACCCCCTGGTGAGAAAGGAGAGCCAGGTATCCCTGGTATAAATGGACAAAAGGGAGAAAATGGATTTGGCATTCCAGGCCGTCCGGGTGGCAGGGGTCTTCCAGGCCCACAGGGACCCCGGGGCCCCCCTGGTCCTGCTGGGATAGGGAAGCCTGGTGAAAATGGCCTGCCAGGTCAGCCAGGTCTGAAAGGTGACCGAGGTTTTCCAGGTGCACCTGGAGCAGCTGGTCTCCCAGGTCCCCAGGGCCTCCCAGGTGAACCTGGCGAAGTTGGCATTGGCAAGCCTGGGCCAATGGGACCACCAGGAGCAGCAGGCATCCCTGGAGCCAAGGGACATCCTGGACCTGCAGGGTTGCCTGGATCCCCAGGACTCCCAGGTTTTGGAAAGCCAGGATTGCCGGGGATGAAGGGACACAGAGGGCCTGAAGGTCCTCCCGGCCTTCCAGGACCTAAAGGAGACCAAGGTCCAGCTGGTGTGCCAGGAGAACCAGGGCCAGTCGGGCCACCAGGGAACATAGGCCCTCAAGGACTCAAAGGTTTGCCTGGTGAAAACGGCCTTCCTGGGCCCAAAGGTGACATGGGCCCTGCAGGCCACCCGGGATTCCCAGGGGCCAAGGGGGAACGAGGCCTACCAGGATTAGAGGGAAAACCGGGATACCCAGGTGAGCAGGGTCTTGCTGGTCCTAAGGGACACCCAGGTCTCCCAGGTCCAAAAGGCGACACAGGCCCTGCTGGGCTACCTGGGCTGCCTGGTCCAATGGGTCCACAAGGAGCCAAGGGAGTGCCAGGGACCAATGGTGAGCCAGGCCCCAGGGGGCCCTCAGGAATACCTGGGATCAGAGGCCCCATTGGCCCCCCTGGCCTGCCAGGAGCCCCTGGTGCAAAGGGTGAGCCAGGAGCACCAGGACTGCCAGGCCCAGCAGGCATTTCCACAAAAGGCTTAAGTGGACCCATGGGACCACCTGGACCCCCCGGGCCCAAAGGCAGCAATGGTGAGCCCGGCTTGCCAGGCCCCCCGGGTCCTCCTGGTCCCCCTGGCCAAGCTGTAATCCCACAGATGCCTGAAGGCTATGTTAAAGCAGGAGAGTCTCGGGAGCTGTCAGGGATATCTTTCATAAAAGGAGGAGTAAACCAAGCTCTGACAGGGATGCCGGTGTCTGCTTTCAGTGTCATCCTCTCAAAAGCCTACCCTGCAGCAACAGTCCCCATCAAATTTGATAAAATCTTGTACAATAGGCAGCAACACTATGACCCCAGAACAGGAATCTTCACCTGCAGGACCCCTGGACTGTACTATTTTTCCTACCATGTACATGCAAAAGGAACAAATGTTTGGGTTGCACTCTACAAAAATGGTTCCCCACTCATGTACACCTATGATGAGTACAAGAAGGGATACCTTGACCAGGCTTCTGGCAGTGCTGTCATCGATCTTATGGAGAATGACCAAGTATGGCTTCAACTGCCCAATTCAGAATCTAATGGTCTCTACTCCTCTGACTATGTTCACTCTTCTTTCTCAGGTTTCCTGTTTGCTCACATCTAATATCCCACTTACCCTGTCCTGACACACTCTCCTTCAGACCATTATAACCAGGTACTGATCTGATTTATCAATAACAGGTCATGCAATTTCAGTGTTGCAACAGGAGGAGGGAGTGAGAAGGTGGAAGAGAGTGGTTCAAACCTTGCAGAATGATATTGTGTGTTTTTAGAAAATTGTCATTAAAAAATTGTTTTGAATGATGATTGTCTGACTGAATGCAACATTAAAATTTTATGAATTAATGTAATGTACCAGTCTCCGTCCTTTTTTCTTTTTTTCCTTTTAAAAGGAAAATCAGAATTTCTAACTATCACACTGGGTTCCCCAAGGTCCCCCTGGTCCTAATACAATAAAGTATGCTAGATCATACTTCACTATACTTGAATTACCTAAAGGTATTTTATTCCAAGTAAATGGTCTCAAATACACCACAGTCAGCTCAACAGCTGGACAATACACTTCAGGAACATTCTACATCCAGCTTCATCTGTAAGCTATCCAACAGAAGACAAGAATGACAACTCTATTAGAGTGCATATCAACATCGCAGTTTTTGTTTAGCTCTACTGTTCTTATTAATGAATAACTACCTTGGAGAAAGGTAGATTTACAAATTATTACATGTTATTGAAGATCTACAGTTTCACAATATGAAAAAGCAGCCCAATTTGAAGCCTTGAAATCCACTTGGCTTTCTTTAATGCACATTGATGCAACAAACTAGTTCAACATTTTAAAATCTCCTAATATTCTGTAAAACTACAATACTCAGAGTCCTATAAAACAACATGGACCAAATCTAAAATTTAAAAACATATCTTCACAAGATGCAGACATTTACAAAACCAGAACAGCTTTACCACCCCTAAACTGGAGATAATACTTGCCTGGATTTTTCCTGAACAGTTCATTCCTTTAAAACACAGTAGTGTGAGGAATTTATTTGGTAAATTTATCAGATATGGCAGTAATTAGTCAGTAGACATAACCATATTTACCATATCTACATACAAACATGTCTTACAAAAATTAGTCATCTCTTCCATTAGTTATGCTAAAAGTTAGCTTATGAATTGTTATGAAACCGTAATAGATTGATCACACATTTCTTCCAATGACAGCTGCCATTCACGTGCTTTAAAAGTATCATATATATCAAAACCTTATGAACCCTTAAAGCTACTATTGTTAGCTTCATTTTTTTAAGCAGAAGCTTTTAATCACTTGCACTGAAAGTCTGTAGGCCTATGCTTAAAATTTTTGTGATATTATCATTTCTTCATGAAAGCAGAACTTGAGGCTTGTTATGTTGTGTGCATTTGAAATCAGCAATGTCCTAAGTACTTGATAATACACTGGGATTAATAAAAAAAGCTAGGATACCTTTTGCTTGATAGTTGATCCATCATTAGGAAAACTATATAATGTTTTGGAAACTGTAAAGACCTACCATGAAAGCAACTTTAAGATTTTTTTTCTTCCTCTTTTTAAGTGCTGCTGGATAAGGAAGCCTGTGGTTTAGGCTATAATTCAGTGAAATAATAAATGCTTAAATAGTGTAACATGAGAGCTATTTATTTTAGCAACCAAGTAGACATAGTCAAGAAAATTGGAGCTACTATTATAAAAACTACACACAAATGTTTGTATGGAAATAATACAAAGAACAGTACCACCATTTATAAATAGCAACTATGCAATACTTTTCTTTCAAGCTAAAATAAAACTCCAGACACTTGAGTCTGATTGTCTACTCCCACTTTTCTAGCTTAATGTTTTAGGATAAATATTAATTACAGATCTTTGAAGAATAATCTTCTTTTTGCACTAAAACTGTTTGCCCGTGCAGTCACTCACATTAATTCAACAGCACTTCCCAGTATTCAAACATGTGCTGCTGCCCATCCACTCAACCAGCCTGGAACTTTTGTTCCAGAAACAAATAGAGGGACTGGATATGGGAGCTGGAAAATACGACTTGGTAGTTGTGAGACTCTGGTCTCAACATCTGGTCTCTTTCACAACATGAAATGTATACCAAAGCACATGCTTGAAATTGTTGTAGATGCTTGGTGCTCAGCAGTATACTACTGCCCTGTGATTCCAATGAAGTCAGAAGAAACTGGGCCCAGACAGCATTGTTAAAAGCATAGTGCACTAACCCTTATCATCCATCCATCCATCCATCCATCCACTTTAAATCAGGTTTTGTCCTTCATGTCTTTATTCCTCGAACATGTGGGGCTTCAAATAAGTCTACAGCTTGGTACCTCATGCCTGGTTTTTTTAAGTCACTAAGTTTTTCATAATTGCTCAGATATTAAGTCACCGAGAAAGCACCTCTTAAAACTGAAAAGCTAGAGATGATACAGCAAATTGTGGCAAAAGCACAACTTATACTTTGATTTTAGCTTTGGATTTTCAGTTTAGAGGGGACCTTGAGATGGTCTGTAGCATTCTAAAGCTTGTTTTTTAATATTTCCTCCACATGAATATGAGCAATCTATCTAAAGATAAAGCCCTTCCAAAAACCCTATTTCTTCTGGATCTTGGATATCAGAGGAACGAAAATCCAACATGAGATTCAAAGGAAAACTTAAAGCTTTAAAACTTAAAAAATAGTACAAAATCACTTCCAAAGAAGTACTGAAATTTCTGAAGCCTTACGTGATAAAAAACATGAAGCACCCAAACAATCCCTTCTGTATTTAGCTGGAAAGCACAGCAAAGAAATGTAACAAATTTACTTTTTACTTGCTTCTTTGTTGCAGTTTTCACAATTAAAACAAATAAAGATATCTCATCACTGCTACATCAGCATTAGGAGCTACTAATATTTTGCACAACTTTTGGAAGATTGGTTTTTTTGGCCAGAAAAGCATCTTTGCTTTTTGTTTCTTATATTTGAAGTTCCATATAAAAGATAAAACACACATATCACAGACATCTAGATTCATTATCTTTTGCCAAGACCATAAACTTGTGATCAAAAACATGTGTATCAATCCTTGCTATGGGCAATTTATGAAGTCTGCTGACATATCAGCCATGATTTTTTTACTTCTGAAATGAAATATAATCTTATAAACTGGCTGAAAATATTGCAGATATATAACTTTAACTATATAGCCACAGATGCTACAGTTTTCAGAAGTCTCAGGAAAATTACAGGGGAAGACAAGTCTTCAGAACAGAGGAAGTAGCCTTTAAGGTAAGGAATTTTACAAAATTCTGCTTTAAGAAGTTGTATTTGGCAACATTTCCCTCAAAAAGCTATTGAATTTTCTGTCAAGAAAAATCATCAAATCTGAAATTTTTCACAAGGAAATAATGATACAGTACTTCAAGCTCTTATTAGTCCTCTGAAGAGCACACGTTGTTTCCACAATATGCTGACAGTTTAATAGTGTAAAATACATTGCCCCATGATGTTTTCTTTAAAATTGCTCTTTAGTAATATCTATAAAACATTCACTAAATCCAACACAGTCAAAGTAATGTTAATCACTTCACAGTTGCAAAATATTCCAGTAATAAAAATAAAATATTGAGAATAAAATGGATTCTCAAGTAATGTGATTCTCAGCTTGGATATCAATTGCAGAGAGCACCTTTGCAGGTGTTACTTTGTAAGCAATGACCACATAGCAAATATCTGTGCTCATTACTATCTGACACCACGCTTTTCTGATAGTATTTTTTCATAGATTTTCTTTTTCTTTCTTTTTTTTTTTTTTTTTTTTTTTTTTTTTTGAGTTATTTTTCACTATGGAATGTCTAAAATAACACAGGGCTATTTGGGAACCCCCTTAATTTCCTTTTGCAAGCCTCAATTCTTCACTTCTTTACAAGTAGAAGAGTGGGTTAATACCCTTCATCAAGCTGAGTCAGGACAATTAGGCCTATCTGAAAGAGCCATCCAAAAAAAATAACATAAGGCAATTATCTAAGGCAATTACCATAGCTAAGACAATGAAAAGCAAAATCCGTCAGACACCTGATTATGATCAAAAAAATTATGTGAGAAAGAGAAGGGACAATGAGACACAAGGGCACACTGACAACAAATCAAAGTGAACTGCAAACACTCAGTGGATTTCAAAAAATAAAGCGGTCAGTCGTTCTGCTCCGCCACTGACAATGGCACCGCTAAGACGGCGTTTCGAGTTGGGAACTTTGCGTCCCCTCAACTGACCACTTAATAAGTTTGCTTTTGAAACTTTACCTTGACTAACTGTTAATGAGCACTGCTTTTCTCTGAGGGGTTAAACCCTCTACAAGACATGGAGTTAAGTCAAAAGCCTGTGGTTTTCTGGCCAGACTCTGGGCTATGAAAGACACTGGGGCTTCCTGGTATGTAGATGTTGGGAGCCAGGTTTAGGAGTTTCCTCAGGAAGTTACATTAGATGTGAAACTGAGAAAAATAAAATCTCTTTGTCAGCAGTCATAGAAGATTAGTACCATTATTCTTATATCACAGAGGGGCCTGAAGCAAAAAGAGATGCTCCATGGGAATATCACTGGTAAGTGATACAGGAAGAAATTATCTCTGGTTCTTCTGACTCATGTTCAGTGCTTTAGCTACTGGACCATGTTATTAAATGGAAAATAAAAACACTGTGAAGCCTTTAAAAGTGATTAATGACAGAGTATATCACTTTCTTATATTACAATATTTAAGTGCATATAATTTGTATTGTTTCACTTCTAATATTACAGAGCTTTATCCAATAAAACTCGTGCCTCAGTTACTATACTTTTCTGTATTTTTAACGCTCTTATGCATGTGCACTTTGACAGAAGCTAGAAAGGATTAAGTCATATCACAGATTTTATTTGCAGATTCCAGATTTACATATAGAAATAAGTACCTGATAGGTATAAGTGTCCAAATGTACACACAAGCAGACACTTACATATAAATAAAACTGAGTAATTATTTGTATGACTTCAAAGTTCAGACTACCTTTTTCCTGGATCTCACTAATTTCCAAAGAACACTTGTAAAAATTTTTTTTTTTGCTTCATGATCCCCACCTTTTTGAAAAAAGAGTTGTCATGGTTTGAAGAAAAGAATTAACAAAAATTCTAAAAATATAGTTACAGTTGATTAGGGTTGATTTCATATCAGCAGAAAAGAAAGGATATATTTATTTTGTGTACAAATGAGTTCCTAGGGAAATTCATATCTACCAATCACACTCTAAGCTCCAACAGAAACTCAGCAACAACAAACAAAGCACTTTGGGAATATCTTCCTGGTTTTTACCATTTGCATCCTGGTATCAACTTCCATTTTTGTTTGGAATCTCTGAAACAATTTTGTCAACTACATTTGAAAGAAATACAGCAAGTAGGACAGCTCAGGTGAACAAAAAGTAGGCTTTAAGAAGGCCCAAACTAGACAGGTGTCTAGTGACTGTTGCATCAACCAAGGTAATTCTAATAGTAGTTCAGAATTCAGAACTGAGCTGCATATAAATGTTTTACAAGAAATAAGGTTAAAAATAATTTCAATTAACTGTGTGCACCCACAATGGTTAGCCTTTATTATCAACTTATTATTTTATATTATATTTAGTAGTAACTCTGAAGTTATGTCCGTGAAGAAAGGAAAATAATTTCTTGGTGAAGGGTATCCAAGATGTTTTCCAATTCTAATTTATATTACAGTATTATAAGGTTGGTTTTGGTAGGAGAAACACTATTATTTAAAAAATGGTCCCCTGCAATTGTTAGGAAGTTCAAAATTGCCTCTGTATTGTGTCAATACCACATGAGGAATTCTAATCAAAACTAGAGCACTAAAGAAATTCATCAAATATTAGTTAGTACTTGAATTTCTTTCCCCAATGTATTTCTGATTTTATATATCATTACAAGATCATAAGGAATAGATTCAAAACACAGTTCAAGGATGTCCACTTTACCATACCAATCATGGTAAGAAACCATTTTTCTTCTAAAATGAGTGAAATAGCACATCACAATTGTTATTAAAGACATCAAAACAGTGAAACGAATCAGAAATAGTAATGATAAAGATGTTTTATTACAGGAAAAACATGTGTTTACTATACAACTATTTATGAACGTGAAAAGTAAAAGCTGTGTTGAGTAGCCTACAGCGTACTTGCAAACATCTTTGCTCTTGCAAGCACATGTAATACTTTCAGCTGTTATAGTGATTCTTCAGTGAACCCACTTACCTTTAAAAGCTGATATTTTATAATTATGTTGGATAGCAGCCACCATGTCCTTCCAGAAGTCATACTTTTTCTGACCATCATGCTGTAAATGTCAAAAGGAACCTAGTCATTATATCAAGTATCAGCTATTACAAGCTTTCATAGTGAAACAGTGACAGAAATGCCATGAATAAAGAAAATTATATGGATTAAGACAATAGTAAGACAGCAGGATTCAGGACATCAAGGCTCAGTAGTACCCAGCTTAACTTTGGGTAACTGCAGACAAGTTATGTCCCTCTTAGAGGATTATGATGGGAGGAGGAAGGGAAAAGGAGAAATGATTAATATTTGAGAGGAACTCCAAAACATTAAAGCAAAGAGGGGCATCAGAACAGCAACTTACAGAATGAGCATCCCACTGACATTTGGGAAAAAGAAGTGCCTAGGGCTGCAGATACTGAACTTAACAAGCATGCTGACATTATCCACAGCCTGGCATTGATACCACCTTCCCCCTTAAGGACTGGCAAATCCCTTTGCTATAATTTAGAGGTAATGCCCTTCTGCCAAGAACCCTACCCCAAACATGGTATAAAATACTCATCCAGAAGCCTGGCTGAGCAGCACTTGATTGCATTGTGCTCTGAAGACTGCCAAACCCCAGCTCTGGCAGAAGAACAGGGGAAGGCAGTCCATGATTATGAACAGTCTCTGGCTATTCCCAGAAAGCTTCCCCAGCATAGCAGAGCTCCAGTTGACCTCAGCTGCCCCTTCAGAATCTCACATGGGAGAGGAAAACCTTCTCAACCAGCTGAGCCCCACAGCACTCTCAAACTCCACAAATTTTAGTAGTGATGAATGAAACAGATGCAATTACACAGCCAGCCAGTATTACAGAGCAGAGGATTAGCTACAGAGCCTGTAGCTCTATAACTTACACAGTAACCTGGCAGCAGTAAAGCAGGTGGTATAGTCTTTATGTGTCAGGGAAAGTATTTCTGTAATGCTGTTACAGGCCTTCCACATCTGCTTTAGGATACATTTCAAGTCAACTGTTAGCAGGTTTCAGGGCACTGCTGCCCTCTGTGTATTGATATCTGCACCGATACCCGAATAATGACCCATTTTATAAGCATAAAGCTTTTTGTAGAGAGGGAAACATTCAAAAACTGAAAAAAACCCAAACTCAAACCCTTATCACTGCCAAACCAAAACCATGTATTTTATATATACTGAAGCAAACTGCTATTTCAGGCCAAATCTGCCATGGAGGCTTCCAGAGAACAGTCTGCTTTTACTTTCACAATCAGCAAGTCACACAAACAAGGTCTTTTGTGCATAACTGACAAGCACTATGGCAGTTTGCTGATAGTCCATCAGCTCTACAGTTTAAGGGCAGGAAAGATATGGTGCTGTGTGGCTTTCAGAGGTTTTTTTTTAATCCATTCCTATAGTAAACTGCCACAGAAACACATAAAAGAGCTAATAAAGAGAAAAGGTTTCATATGTCAGCTTCAGCTAGCCAAGGATGCTAACCAAGGGTGATTATTCAAAGCCATGTACAGGAAATACTGGGGACCATCTGTCTAGCAGCAATGTAAGCAGCCTAAGCTAGCACTCTTCTCAAGACAGACTCAACTGTCTGCTCCCCTCATACTCCATGTGGCTGTCTTAGTCCTTAGTTTGGAGTTTTGGATTTTTTTGCTTGTTTCTCCCAAAAAAACCCCCAAAAACCAGTGCACTGAACAGAAAGTTCCTCAGAGTGCTGTTTTGAGGACAGATGGATACTAGTTTAAAACCGGGTACACTTCCTTCAAAACATTTGAGCTCGGGGGAGACTAAAATAACTTAAACAAATTTCTTGCAAATCTTCAGGCATTGCACACAAGATGTAAAGGAAAACTGACTGATTCCCGAAAAGCAGAGAGAAAACTGTATGCATGGCCATGCAGTCCACCATGATTTTGGTATGATTACAAAATGTGATTTTATTAGCTGAACCATCAAAACAAAGCAATGTGTTGTTTAGCTCATCAGTGTGAAGATCAAAACCACTAACCAGCTCCCATGCTTTGTCTGAAAACACATTAAGAGTTCTGGCTCTGGACACAGCAAAAACAGACACATTTTTAACAGTGCAGGGTAGTCCAGCATCCAGCTCATGTGTAAACCTATGTTGAACCCAAACTTAGCAATTCTTGCATCTGCTTCCAGCAGAAAGCTTTCTTGAACCTAGGATGGTGTCTGAAAATGGTAAGAAAACAGCACTTACTAAGCAGGCTCACAGAACAGGACACAGAAGGCTCTATTTTATTTTAGAAACGTGAAAGAAGAAAATGCAATGGTTTCTAACCCTTAGGATGCAGCATTTTGCAGGCATGAGTTCTGGGCTGGAGAGGCTGACCACCTCCTGCCTTGCATCTTTCTCAAGTGGCTGATGCTAACCTTCCAGGGAATTGCTGTAGCCCTCCTGTTGAAAGGGGGCCGACATCCAGAAAAATACTCTAGAACTGCTAGGAGATGAAAAGGGTGCATGACCCACTTCTTGTAGCTCTCCGGAGAAACGGCACAGCTTTAATTCCCTTTGGCTGAAGATGGCACTGACCCAGGACCAGTGCTCCAGCCTGCAAACTAGTAATAGGATGTGAAAGCTTATTACACACATTCTATGATGTGCTTTCTCTCTTAATAAGTAGGTGATTTGTGCTGAGTCTAAATTAAATATAAAGTAAATACAATACAGGTGTCACAACTGCAACAGGTTTCTAAGCTGTGAACAGCTTAGAGGAAGGAGATTAATCAGGCAGAAAGTTAAGAGTCTTACTGAGCACCTGTCCTCCATGCTTCCCTGATAAGCTAGTTTTAGCTAACTCTTCATGCAGCACTTGGACTTAGGCAGCAATCTACTCAGCATGCTATTTTGGAGTGAAGGCTAAAGCAGCAAGTCACCTAATATCCAAAGAGACCCCAGATACTCATCTCACAGCTCTGACTTTCACTCTGCAGACAAGGTTAAGTAATTTTCAGGCCTGCAGCGCTTTGGTACCTCCGGCCAGAAGACTGCCTCAGTACTCTTTTCACACCAATATAGTTACTCTGTGAGAAGAACTCTCTCCTATTTCCAGCTGCACACAAATTAAACATTCAAACCTACTTTTATACAACAAAACCATTATCATCAAACTTCAGAGGTAGAATTTAGGAGATTCTATCTATTTAAAAAGCACTGAAAAAGGTTCAATTATTTTCCACCTTAAGAATTTGACCTATTGTTTATCAGAGGAAAAAAATTTAAAAGATACTATGCCAGAGGTGTATTTATATCTGTGTACACAGATCAACATATTTAGGACAAAAACAAGCTTAAAAAATGATGAAACAAAGCTTTCAAATCATTAACGACTTCCAAATTAGCAAATCGAGTCATTCAGAAAACTTACACTCTATTTATTTCAAGTACCATCAAGCATAATTGAAGATAATTGAGACTTTAAGAACTGCATTCTGCATATCACAGGGTAAACTTGAGGAAACAGCACATTTCTATTAGTATCCTAGTTATTTGTGCCCTCTGGTGGAAGCACTTTTATTTTGAACATGCCATGTAGCTCATAATTATCTTCAGAGACTACTTTAATACAGTAAGTCCAACATGGAACAGTCCAAATAAGAAAAAGACCTTGATGCTGTTCAATACCCAAATCATATGCATTTAATAATGCATGCAAGAGATGTGGTGGTGAAAGAAAAAGACAATGCAATACATAATTTTCAAACAATCCAGTTCTTACCTGATCTAAGCTGTCCACAACCCTTGCACACAAGAGAGCTCCTGGCAGGTCAAAATAATTATCATACAAATAGTATTTAGCTGGAAAAAATAATTTGAAAAATATACTTTAAACACCCCTGTATTGTATGCTTTAATCACAAACAAAAATTACTTTTGAATAATAATATAAGCTCCTATTTGGATTTTACTGGTAATAAGCATTATCTGTTTCCCAACCTTTGTTAGCCTTTTTTTCCACTTCTGATTCTCACAACTGGCAACTAAAAGTTGTTTATCTATATGAAGACAGTGAGGTTTTAATAAGACATTTTAAGATTCTAAAATCCCAGGTGTAAGAAAAGGGGGAGAAACCATGAGTTTTAAGTCAGGATGGTATCTTTCAACTCTTCCAAAATACCTTTTTCCCTAGCAGCGAAAACACAAGAGAAGTGTTTGAGAAGTTCAGAGACATTTGGACAGGTCTGACACAGTCATGTCCCTTGCACCCACATGCTGCGGACAGTGCCTTGGACCAAGGGGAAGTGTGCTCACATTACTACACGAGTCCGCAAAACAGAATTGTATCAGGAGGGTGCCAGTGTCCCCCCAGACTAAGGTCATGCTCAACAACTCTCTCCAAGGAGTGAAATGACTTAACCAGTGATTAATTTCTTTTTCATGATCTTGTGTGTCCTGTCTCTTAGGTATATTCAAGAACAAGTCAGCAAAATGGGGATTAACATCCACAACAGAGACCAAGTGCATGTTTAAGCAAAAAAGAAAAGCACATTTCCTACATGACCAAAGGAAACCTCTCTCTTCCTGCCTTTTGCAAAAGATTACCTACAGTTTAGAATAAGCCTTACATTTGCAGTCAGAAAAATCTCAAGGAAAGTATCTCCATTACATAAAAAAATGCACCTTAAGTGAGCACTTCCTGTGTGTTATTTGCAACTGCCAAGATCAAAGTAAAGCAGAGAGGAAACACAGAGCAAGAACACAAACCTAGCCACAGTTCCTTCAAAGTGACTCCTCTCTTAAACACAAGGAACTTCAACTGCAAGGAACTTCAAAGTTTTGTTTCCAGACCCACATTGTTCTTTGCACCTGCACTGAGACCTCCAGTAACAGCACTGATGGCAACAAGTCAACAATTAAGAAAAATTTAAGATTTATCCTGAATGAGATAGGAGATCAGTCAGCAGGTATTCAGTAATTTACTGTGCATCAGCTGTTCCTCTTGGGTTCTGAGGCTCTGTCTCCTTATCAATACAATAATTATTAGTAGTATTATTAGTATATTTATTATAATATCATTTTGTTTCAATTATAAGTTGTTCTCAACGTGAGATTTACCATTCTTTCTGATTCTCCTGCCCACTGGGCCTGGGCAGGGCGGGAGTGAATGAGCAGCTGTATGCTCCTCAGCTGCTGGCTTGGGTTAAATCATGATACTGGCAGTATCAGTCTATTTCATCAAGGGACAGTGTGCCCACCACTATAACCAAAACATGCCTATAATGTCAGCTCATTTGTCTTATCATGAAATAAATACCATGAAATAGATTTAAGGTGAAGTCTAGTACTAGAAGTTAAAAATACATAAAAATCAAGTTTCCCCCAATACATTTACCTATTCTGGCAATTTCCAGTTCAAGCATTTTTACAAATCAGTGTTAAGAACTAACAGTATGAGACACTGAAGGGACCAGAGCAATTTCAAAGAAGAGGACATGCTAAAGCATAGCTACCTGTGCGTGAAACCATTCCACTGACTGTATTAAAATGCTTCCACTCCCTCCTTCCATAGTTCTCCAGGATCTCTTCGAATGTCATGCTCTTTGTACCATGGCTTGCCCTATTCGATGCATTAAGTTGTTTATAAAAAAACAAAACGAAACAGAAAAGGGTTGAAAACATCCAAACATTACTACTTGTGCAAAGTAACACACTGCAACTGGATATTGCAGGGGATGCAAGCTGATCAAAACTGACTCTCTTTACAGCTTAGAAGTTTCCCAGGACCTACTAAGCTTTTATCATATACATTCCAGTTCTTGATAAAAGCCTTACTACACAAAGGTTTGGTTGGCTGGGGCACAGCTACCGTGCCTCACCTGCTAACACAATCACTCTGTGTTGCTCGAATGTTTTCAATTGTGTGAGGACACTCACTATACTTGAGCTATCAGTATACACTGCACAATAAAGCACAGTGCAGAAAGCCTATACATCATTCTGAAGCCTGGTAACACTCACAGAATGCAGGGCAGGACTATGGAAAAGTGCTAGTTTGAGCCCTGCAAGCAGCTCTTTAATACATAAGTACACACAAGCCTTTTTAGGCATTAAAAATCAAATAGTTGGGACCATCCAATTGGGTCCCATTTTGAAGCAAACACAGGCAACACCAGAAGAAGTAACCCTGTACCACTCTTCCCTTTAATGAGGTATATATATCCCTTAATCTTGAATTCTGCATTTAGTACTCCAAAATTCATGCTATTTAATGAATTTTGGGATACACAGCGATGACTCAAAAGTATTTCTTTCTTCTTTTAATGAGATCTGATTTTCCTTAGCATCTTCAGGCTCCTTCTCCCACATGCTATCAGAAAAAAAAAAAAAAAGTAGAGTCTGTCTTGCATACTGAATTACACAGATTTTCATTCTGGAACAAAATTAGGCAGAAATGGGACTAAGATTAATATACTTTAGATATATTTGCTTTTCAGTTTTTGATTCAAAACAGCAGTCTTCTATATTAAAAAAAAAAAAAAGGAGGGAAAGAAGAACTAAGGATGTACTGAAACGAGGACTGAAAGCAAAACAGCTTTTAAGAGGAAACCCCCTACAATTCTGAAAGTGAATGTATCAGTTTCTGTGTTTATCTCAGGCAATTTAAATTATATGTTGTAAACTTGCAGAATTTTGAATATCTATGGCACAAAATAATAGTCATTCCAGTCATTAGTGACAGTCATTAGCACTGCCTCCCAAGCCAGGTTACTCTCAATCCAAAGAAATACTTTACTCTGGATTTTAGCAGAACTGGACAAAGAGTACATTGGTAGCCACCAAAGAAAATGAACTCACTTTCAAGATCAACATGTCCTCAGAGTCTCAGATTTTATTAAAAATGAGATATTATTTACTACCAGCTAACACCAAAACATCCCCAAAAGATTCCATACGTAACATTAACAAAAACTGAGCACCACATTACCAAAGAGTATTTAAACTTTTACATCTAATAAATTAATGCATGCTTAAATTAATATTTTAAATATTTATAAAATTGAGAGATGGCATTTAGAAAGGGGATAAAATGTTAATGTATTTAACAATATAACTTATATTTAACAATATAGATTTATTATCAATATTACCTTAAAACTGTTCCATCTTCTGCAAGTTTCAGGAAGTTTCCTTCTTCAATGTCCAACACCAAGCCTTTGCAACTAAGAATAAATTAATTTTACAGAAGAAACAAAAAATTAATGCTTTCAGAGGACTGTCTTCATATCTATCAGTGATATGCAGTTACAGAAGCTATGGTGCTTGTAGCTACAATGCTACAGAAAACCAAACAAGTCACAACCCTTCAAATACTTCCATGTTTGAACAATGCTCTCTATAAGAAAGTACACATTATTGCAATGAGGACTGGATTTTCCTTACATAGCAAAATCCTACTAAATAAACCCAGTTCCATGTCCAGTAAATTCAGTGACCGTTCATATAGATTGATTGGAGGTTTAAGGCCCAAATAGTTAAAACTAAGAAATGTGATATTTAAGTCACTTCTATTAAAGAATTTTTTTTTTTTTGGTGGCAACTCCTCTAGCTATTACTAGACTGATAACACCAGTTACTACAGAAAAGAAGGGTAGAACGTCACTCTAAATGAGGCAACTGAACAAGCAAAGAACACATGAAGCAGAAACATTTCCATGTTAGTCATCACTAACAAGGGAAGAGTTGACAGCATTGGAGACACTTGGTAAGAGTTTCTAATTCTCCCTAATAAATCTTTATCTTTTGGACAATTGAATCTAAATTTGCTTAGGTTCTTTGAAAAATTAATTCAGAATTCAGTGGTTAGAATACAAATGAATAAATGAGACTGAGGAAGTAAAGGCACCTTCATCCTCTATGAGGCACCCAAAGGAAAGAAGGTATGCCATGAAGGCAGCAAGCAGATCCCAACCTTTCATGAATGACTCCTGGGCAAGTAGCAATGACACACTGTTACCAGCACTGTAGGCATGCAGGTCAACGTTAATGAACCTCCTGCTTCAATAGGAGACCAAACCCAAGATCTCTAGAGCTGAACAAAGGATTTCTTGCACCATAGGCCTCAAAATATAATAAATAGATAGAGTGCTCATCTCACAGAAGTTGAAATCAATCTCATTGGAAACTGTCCAGTCAAATATTGAATTGTAAAAACGATTACACAAGAATGCACATATTATTTCAAAAAAAATCCGTGTGTTTTTCCCTAAAAATATCTAGTGATTATCTGCCCTTCAAATCTCCACCCCCACGGCCTAGATAATAACCTACTGAAGTTAAAAGATAAAGGTTCAAGTTCCTGCCCAAACACCACTGAGTTCAGAGCAGGAACTTGTGTTTCAGTCTTTTTTATCACAGCTTTGCGCCTAATGTGCGACCCAAAGGCTACCTCCCGGCATTTAACCTTCTTGTGGTTTCTCAGAAGGCTGTTGGGATTATTCTACCTTACACAAACACAACAACATCTGTTGAGAGAAAAATGACTAAAATCTGATGGTTACTGTTGAATAGAATGTAGAAGACAAAGAAGATATATAAAATAAGAGAGTGACACTAAAAGGCTCCTGTCCAGACAGCTGGAAGCACAGACAAAGCAAGCTTGGATGCTCAGTTCTCTCTTCGAAATACCACGTTAGAAGTATCTCATAACAAATACTTCTTAGAACAAGTATTTAAAACTGTAATTTTTGATTTGTCCTTTGGACTTGACAATCACGACACCAACTGCCTAATAAACGAAGCTATTTTCCGGGCTTTGTAAAAGTTACAGCTCAAAGGAATGATGTTATTTTCAATGTACTCACCAGAAGTCTAAGCTGTCTGGTGCTAGAATCAGCAAGTCTTCGTCATAGCCCTTCTCCATTACCAGATACTGGGCAAAGCTATCATATATTAGCTACAAATGAAAAAAACATATGCATTCATTATATCGATTAAGTGAGATCAAAGACACTGCTTCCTTGGGAAGTGGCAAGATGCGAGTGTTAGCGCCTCCTAAGTGAAATCACACCAGGGAGCTACGGGCCCTGTCCCACTGCCTCCACTGGGAAGTAGTGCCTGAAGTTATTTCTATCACAGCTGGAAAACACACAAGAGTTCTGCTGCAATGTGTCCAGCACAGCCCAGATTACAACATTTTACTTTACAGTCCCTGTGCTTCAAGACTGTTGGGAAATCAAGATAGCAAGTAGTTAAAGACTAGTAGTAGTTAAAGACTTGTAAAGTAGTTAAAGACTTGCCCCTCCCCAATCCTTTTTGTTTTGTTCATTCTTTTAAATTTTAAATGTCATGGTTACTGAGATTCAACAAGCAGCTTCCAAACCAACAAATATTTATCTTTAGGGGGCATTTTAAAAGTATTTGACAGAATTTATTTTGAAGAAAATCAGCAACTACTGAATAAATGGTTATTATTTCTAAGTTCAGAAGACTTAGCATGACACTCAACAATTTATTAATGTACTGTGCTGGTAAAGTTTTACAAGCAGATCTACGGAGATGCTGCCATGTCCTTAAAGACCATCCAAAAATACTAATTGCTCCCTTTTTCTCAAGGTTCTTTTATTGAAGTTGTTCCCTGCCCTTTTTTCTTTAATTACAACATATGGTCTTGGAATTATTATGATTGATATCTGAGAAAGACAAATATGAAGGCCAACGCTGAAACAGTAAGAACTAACTACATCTTCAGCTGGGCCTGTCAGCCTTTTAAAGTACTTTTTATTTCCAATAGGTAAGGAGGCATGCAATGGGCATGTGTCAGTCTGCCTCTGTCTTCTGTGAGAAGATGAAGAGCGAACCAAGTTTAGTAAAAGGTTTTGGGATTTTTTCTCCATTTTGTTCATTGGTTGGTTAGCGTTTTTTAAAAACTCTTATAGTTATCAATTGTCTAATGTTTGCCATCATCGGACAAAATTTTTATCAGCAAGAACGTGCTTGTGTAAGATGTGATGTGTGTGGCACAACAGAAAGAACATGGAAGGTAAACCTACTGTTACACAGTTTCCACCTAGAAATTTAAGAGCTCATGCATTTTATTGCTACTGTTGAACCCTCTTTTGTAAGGAAGATGCTTCTCCACGCAAGTTCACACATAGCTAAGGGAAGCAATGCACTTTTTCAACACTAGATGCACTGCACCATGCCTATTAATAAATGGGACAGCTCATAAACATTTGTTCCTATACCAAATTCTGAAATATCTTGCAATTAGCGTGGGAGTCCTGTGTAGTGCAAAATGTACTGTAGGTGACTGTAGGCAAAGAATAGGGGAGAGTGAGACACCAGGAGCATCCACGACACAAGATAGCTCCTGGACAGAGTCCTGACATCAACAGAGAAGGACAAGTCAGTGTAAGATTACCAGGGGGTTTAAAAAAGAAAGTGCCAAGGGCGGGAGCGCACAGCACAGGACAGCACTTCCTCTCCGAAAGAGACCACAGGGCCAAATCAGAGGTGCCGCGTGCCTCTAAACTCGGCGTTTTACTGTAAGCACCAGAAAGTTCGCAAAGGTCTCCTGTCCAAAGTGCTGCGGACTCCTCACTCTGCAGCATCTCTGGATTTGGCGGGGAGGCTCTACCTTTTCCTCAGCGCCGCTACGGCCAGGAAAGAAGCACCATTTTCAAGGAAGGAGACATGGCTGTCCCCTTCGGTCGAGCAGAGGCCTGCTGAGGAAGCGCCCAGCGAGAGATGCACTTGCGTTTCTCTTTTCTTCCGTGGATGTCTGAGGGCTCGCTGCCCCCGCCGGAGGGGTCCCGGCCCCGCGCCCCGGCGCTTTGCCTTTGGCTGGGCATGCGGCGGGAGCGGGGCGGAGCGGGGCCCCTCCCGCGGCTTTCCCGGCCGCCCGCGCCGCCCGCACTCACCCGTGCGCTCTGCGGGAGGTGGTACCGGCAGAGCGTGTGGTCCAGGTCGAAGCCCACCACGTCGCAGTCAGCCAGGCAAAAGTGCGGCTGCATCGCCGAGCCGCCGCCGCCGCAGGCGGGCGGAGGAGGAGAAAGAGGCGGGACGAGGAAGGAGCGCGGGCGGCGCTTCCTGCGGAGCCGCGCCGGGCAGAGCGGAGCGGGGCCCGCGGGACACCCTCGGCCCGCCCCGCCCGGCGGGGCCGCCCTCACCTGCGGCACAGCCTTTCGGACAGCCCGGGGATGGAGGGGCGGGCACAGGGTGGACGGCCGGAGGCGTGTCCAAGCGCTCGAATTCGAAAAACGCGCTTCCCGCCGAGGCTGTGTGTGCCTGGGAACAGGCGTGGGAACGGTGGGCTCCTGCTCCTCTGACAGACCGCAAACGCGAGTCATCGGGGGTGTTTGGTGGGACCTGGCGAGCAGAGAGCAGGCGGGGAACAGGAGTCAGCCTTGGTTAGTGACAGGACAGCCAGTGCCACACCGCAAGGGCCCTATAGGGGACAATTAGCATATGTAAGTAGACAAACACTACTTACTACCTCATTATGCACCCTCAGCGCGTTTGCGATGATACCAAGCTGTGTGGTGCAGTCGACGCGCTGGAGAGAAGGGATGTCATCCAGAGGGACCTTGACAAGCTTGAGACGTGGGACTGTGCAAACCTCGTGAAGTTCAACAAGGCCGAGTGCAAGATCCTGCACCTGGGTTGGGGCGATCCCAAGCACAAGTGCAATGGACAGAGAGCAGACCTGAGGAGAAGGACCTGAGGGGTATTGGTGGATGAGAAGCTCAACATGACCCAGCAATGTGTACATGCATCCCAGAAAGCCACCTGTGTCCTGGGATGCATCAAAAGAAGTGTGGGTAGCAGAGTGAGGGAGGTGATTCTGCCCCTCTACTCTGCTCTTGCTGTGCCCAGCTCTGGGGCTTCCAACATAAGAAGAGTGTGCACCTGCTGGAGCGAGTCCTGAGGAGGGTCACAAAGATAGAGGACCTAGAGCATGTCTCCTATGGAGACAGGCTGAGAGAGCTGGGGTTGTTCAGCCTGCAGAAGAGAAGGCTTCAGAGAAACATTACAGCAGCCTTACAGTACCTAAAGGAGCTTATAGGAAAGCTGTAGAGGGATTTTCTACAGAAGCATGTAGTGATAGGACAAGGGCTTTAAACTGTGGGTAGGCTTGGATTACATGTAAGGAAGAATTCTTTCCTATGAGGGTGATGAGGCACTGGAGCAGGTTGCCCAAAGAGTTATGGATGCCCCATCCCATGAAGTGTTGAAGGTCAGGTTGGATGGGGCCCTGAGCAGCCTGCCTAGTGGAAGGTGTCCCTGCTTATGGCAGGAGGGTTGGAGCCAGATGATCTTTAAGGTCACTTCCAACGCAAACCATTTTATGTTTCTATGCATCAAAGTCCCTGCAGGGTATACTGTGTACAGTAGACCACACTATGCTGTGAACCAAAATTCCATAGGTAATTCCATAGGTAACTACCTTTTAATTTATTGACAGTTTTGGTATATTGACAGTTTTAGTATAACATGCATAAACAAATGAGTTTTTGATAGGTATCTGCTGAATAAATAATGCCATCGTGCAATTAGAAAGGAAGTGCTGTCTGAAAGAAAGTATGGTATTTGGAGAAAAGCACACAGATGAGAGTTGCATTGGGGTAGTCTTGTTCTCTGTGGTTGAACTTGAATAATAGTGTCCAGCTAAGGCTGGACTCGGGATGCTAAAACAACTGGGCTTGACATCCTTGTTTGAAGGACCTCCTAATTCTTCAGTTCTTTTCTCTCAGTAGACCAATGACACCATCAAAACTTTGCTTTGATTCAAAAATATGAAAAATTCTAGTTCAATATATTGTGAATAAATATATTTTCTTTTAAAATTCTTGTATGGCTATAAATGGAATACTATAAAATGTATTTGAATTGAGAGCAATTGTTAAAAAACATTTAATACAAGCCTTCTTTTCCAGTGTTGCCTACCTGGCAACAGCTGTAAGTGTTGTGCTTTGTAGGTGGATAAGCTGGAGTTCAGAACCATAGCAGCAGTGTGCAGCAGAAATTTGGATTATATCAAATTATGATTTGATTTTTGCAGGATGACTCAATGATAATTTGGTATTACAGAGCAAAATGCTTTTGAAAATACATTTAAGTAGTTGAAAGAGATAAAATGTACTTAATATATTAAGATTCAGTTTGTTATATTCAGGTAGTCACTGAATGAGAGGAATTTAATCTCATGACCTGTCACATGCATTTAAAAATTCTACAGAGAAGTTTAGTATCAGATTAGGAAGTGGACTAGACAGGAAAATACATAAAATTAGGAATAAAATTTAAAAATGTTAGTAGTAGGACAAGATGAGCATTTAAGGTGTCAGAGCAAGACAGAAATGGATTACATAATTTTACCAAATCCCACTGTACAGCAGCTTCTTTCAACAGTTCTCAGTATCTCCCATAGACATTAATATACTTTTTAATGTTGTATATATATATATATGCATACCATGTATTATATATACATTGCATATTATACACAAACCATACATTATATGTATGTACACACCATAGATTATGTATACATAATGATACATACATGTGTTTTAGATATATGTTAAAGAAATACATATATGCCTAAATACATAAAAATTAACATGTGAAACCTGAGCATGCAAAAAGATGCATCCTGGACCTCACACACAACAGGGATGATAACTATCCAGATGAAGCAGCAGCCTGGGAACTAAGAGCTCAAGATAATTTACCTTTCTAAAGTTGCTCACTTCAGAAAATACAGAGCAAATTCCTGTCCCACTGAAGTTGATGGCCACAATTTTGATTGACTTCAGAAAGTCCGAAAGTTCACCCACAGTTGGTGTTTCATGCTACTCTCACATAAAGTTTGTCTGCCTTGCAGATTATAGCAGTACAGCTATCTTATTCCAGTTACTTTTTTATTTTTTCCCCTGAAAAGGATTCACGTAGCTTCCAAAACAGGGTTTAGGTTATGGCATTTAAAAGGTATAACTTTTCTTGCTATGCCAATAAAACATTTAATACAAAAACTCACCAGAAAAGCAACTTAACACACTGAAGTATTGAAACATCTGAGCAGATATTGAAAATTATGTATTCATTGATAGAATAATGGGATGGTTTGGGTTAGAAGATCAGCTAGTCCAACCCTCTGGTCACTGTATTCACTGCCAACTAAATGTAATCTTGAACATCCAGATTTTGTGAATACTGCACAATTATATTGATAGCAATGACAAGCTATCATAGAATTTACAATACAGAAGTACTAATCATGCTTATCTTAAACCACTTTGTGTAGGGAACAATTTTCACCCACTGAGAAATTCAGTAAGTTAAATTTCAGGTATGTGAAGCTGAAGATTAAATCAGAAGTTTGGCAACAAGAAATAGAGAAAATACTGATGAAGAAAATTGGTTTTCAGTTCTGGAGAAAGAGAAGATAAATGAGAATAACACCTTATCTTCAGTATTCGCAGCACAAGCCTGGTAACAGGAAAGTTTTGTCAGTCTACTTTCGGCACATATACCCCACATTATATATCTTTTTCTTTTGTCTTAAAAGTGTTTTGTCTCTCAGTTTGTTCCTTTCAGATGAATCCTTTAAATATACTGACATCCCATTCTAGGGACTTTCTCAGAAAGGAGCTGCCTTTAATGAAAATCATCTGCGAAAACTGAAGTACCTTGTTGTGCTAACAGCACTCTTTCAGCCTTGTCCTTCAGGTTTGATGGCACCATGAGCCACTCAGAGATGTCCACATAACTGAAGTTGAACTGTTGGGCTATCAGCTCCTAATGGAATTTATTTTAGGTTTCCCCACAATTAATTTATGCATCACAGTAATTGCTTTTATGTTGTAAATACATGATAATTGGCAAATTTGGAAAAATGATAAATCCTGTCCAAGTAGGGGAAATTTCTAACTAGTCTAACTAACTGTAGGAGGTAGAATTGCTTGTGGTGTGGCACACCTGAGGCTGCAGGATCCCTCAAGCTGGGGCTACAAGGCTGCCCAGAGGGACATTCCCTCTCCGGCCCTCAGCCCCTGGCACACAGACACTGATGGAGCCAGCAGGAGAGGGCAGCGGTTTCTACACGCCCTCAGCCCCCTAATGTTTAGTAACCTGCAGGAAACATGTGTGAAGTGGGAGATTTGATGTGTCAAAGCCTTTTAGAAATACGGAAAGGAGCATTTTGGTTTCCATCGTGCCTCATCATGCCTGCTTTCCATGCAGAACAGGCTCCTAACTCCGGGTAGTTTTGCAGCACAAGAGTGTATCAACATGCCGTGGAGAACAAAAGGAACATAACTGAGTGCGGTAACATACATAAAGACGTGAGAACCGTGTCAAAATACCTCAAATGTATCCTAGCTGTCACGCAGGAGTGGCAGGCCTCTGGGCAAGGCAAGTACTGCAGCTCCTCGTTTTCTTTGTCCTTAAGGGGGCAGCAGTACAATACATTGGAGCATCTCTCTGAGTTAGCTGTGAATCACCCGCACCTTCGTCTATTTCACTTTCCCTAAACTTCCTACTGTCCTAAGACTGTACGGCTTTGTCCCAACTACGCAGTTGTAGCCTTTTGTCTATATTTGGCAAGGGTTATAAGACTTTTTAGTTAAAAAAAAGGAAGGGGATCCTCATATTGCTATGGAAGAGTATGCAATAGTGATACGTGAAAATAAGAATTTGAACAAATACAGATAGTTTTCATTTTAGACAAGGAACACCCTCTTATGCAGAAGTAAGGTCAGAACATTCTCGATTTTTCCCTGTTTCTTTTTAAAAACAAATGAAAATTACTCTGAAGTAACATCAGTCAAACAAAAAAGTGCTGGGTGGTGGTTTTTTTGTTTGTTTGTTTTTAAATATATTTTATTTTAACACACTGCTAAGAGATGAGTCTCGGGATTGCATTTGGTTTAGCTTTTAACCCATGAAGTTATTCAGTGCACAGGTATAAGATTGCCTCACAGCCCAGCATCCTCATCCTAAACCATCCTATGGTGCTTCAATGGGATTCTTCATGCATTTAAACAGGATTGATGGATTTGCTTCCTTGATTTCAAGTTTAGGACACTAGGAAGGAAACATATTTGTTTAGGAACCATCAGAGGAATAAGCTCAGGATATACAGAAGTAGGGCTATGATTTATTACAGAGTGATACTTTGGGAGACAGATCTAGCAACACTAATTTATTTTAAGGATAACCTTTGTCTCTGCAAGACAGTGAAATCTGTCAAGAATATATTTTCTTTGAAAAACAGTCTCTAGCACTTAGTATTTTTTCAGTAGACTTTTAAATGTTGAGCAAAATGCTAAATAATCTTCAAGGCATCCCTCTGTGGCACACAGGATACCTTGTTACGAGGTAGAGGAAGCTGTAAGAATATCATTAAGTATTGATCAGGATTTAAGATTTGATTAAATTCCAGCGATTTCAGAAGTTTTACTGTTTATTGGGATGTTTAGGAACATTTTTATATGGTACAAAATATGGACACGTCAACTTTTTAGTGGAATTACACACATAAAATTTATAGTGTCCTGCTGGGATTAGGACATCTGATTGCATCTGGCACCTCAGTACGATTTTCTTTACATTCTGTCTCACCAGCATAGAAACAAGACTCAGGCTGCTAAAGACACAAGCTTCCCAAAACTAAACCCAATAGTTCATCAAAAGGTTAAACAGACAGTATTCCACTAGGTGCTCAAAGTCTCAAAATCCTTCTTACTGTCCTTATCATCTCTCAGATCTTGTAATCTACCTCAGGCTGTTCCCACGCAACATGAAAGAAGGAAACGAAAATCAATTTTTTTTGGTCAGAATGATTAATAACCAAGACTGATTACTGGACCCTTGGTGAGTATATATTTTAAAACTCTGCAGAGTTGTTTAAAGGTACTTGGAAAGATTTTTCTTTTTTGACCTCGATGAATGTTACATTTAATCAAAAGAAATTGCACTAAAAATATGGACTTTTGGGGAAACTATGCTTCCAAAGTAGACCTTTTTGTATTTAATAGTGAGAGAACAGTGCAGTTTCTATGATCTATGAGACACTGTCTTATTTTTCCTATGTTTGGGTTTTTTTTCTTTTTCTTTTGGACCTGCTGTTATTTTATGATTACAATATTAAGCATAAAATCCAGAGGACTACTCAGTTCTCAGTCCTCATTTCCTATTCACTTGTAGTGTATTCATGGACAGATAATATAAATTGCTTATGGCTTCAATTTCTTCATGAGTAAAACAGGAATATGTCTAATTCAGACATTCTGAAGATTTTGGAGTTGTCCAAGTGGGTTACAGGTTTGCATTTCAAGCCTGACACTTGCTGGTGATTGCATAAAAAAAAAAGTCTAATGTATTTCAATACACAGTCTTCTCAAAAGAACGGACCTATCGAACAGCCGGTGGGAAATGCCTCAACTACAAAACTGCAGACTCGAGGATAACAGAACTCGGAAAGACCTAACAATGGCCATCTTCTGCCCTGGGGCAGGATCAATCCAACTACAGACATCCTTAAAAAGTCAATTGTCTACTTCTTTAAAAGAGCCACTGAGGCAATTTCTTCCAGTGTTTAAGAGTCCTTACATGAAGAACAGTTTTCTCCCTTCCTTCATTTCAAAACAAACTCTCTGTTGCGCTAATGCATCTTTTTTTCTTGTGTTGTGTCCTATTCCTAGAAGATGTGAGAACCACATCATTATGCACCTGACTTCTATTTATTTGAAGGCTGCTACTATGTTTTCCCACAGACCACTTTTGTTTAATTATTTAAGGTCTTTCCTTAAAGGCTTAGGGGTTTTGAGCCCGCTTATTTTTGATTCTCAATCTGGATGATATTCATTCATCACTGCTTCATTATCAAATTGGTCATTATCAAATTTTCTTGGAAACAGGATCAAAAACTGGCACGTTGCTCTAGTTTTGGTCTTACTAGGACTAAGTGTAGAAATATTTAACCCACTGTAATGTAACACAGAAATTTGAGTTTTCAAAGTAACATACGAGTTACTTAATTAATTACAATCCTCACCATGTTAGGATTTTCAAGATCAAATTTTATCCTATTGCTATGATGAGTAGAGAGATCAGTTTTTTCTTTCTTTAACTGTAATCCATTTTTCTAAAGGACTGTTTGATCTTCTATTCAATACATATTTTCTTCTGTATGTGTTCATTGCTGATTATAATGAGAGTTATATTCCTTGGAGCTGCAATAATAAAAAACCTAATATTAATTCTTACACATCTAAAATATAAGAGCTTATTTTGAATATTAATTGCATTTGATATTTACTGTTCTGCTTCTGCCTCTAGAGGGTGTCTAATAGTGGTCTGATGGAAAAGTTAAAAAAAAGTACGCTGGATTTTGAAAAGAAAGAAGTGATGTGGAGGAATATATACTAAGCATCAAGAAGAGCCCATCATGCTGATATAACTGTTTAAATATCTGTACTTTAAGTATGTCTGTGAAGCAGGTCAGAGCAACCTCTTCTGTTTTGAAGGTTGTATGTCTGCATTTAGCTGCTCTTGACAGGGAGAGAAGCAATTCTGATAAGGCTTAAAGCTGTGTAAGAAAAGACAAAGGAATGTGACTTTGGGGAAATTTTTTCAGAGAAAGGAAGTGAATTACTTTGTCTGCAGCAACAGAATTCTGTATCAGAAGTCCTTACTGAAACTGAGTATCACTAAAGCTGCTGGCTTCCTATCCCCTTTCCCCATGTTTATAAAGATCATGTCTTGCATGTTGGGTAACATTCTTTGTACAGCATCTCATTGCATAGCTGTGAAAGACATGGAGCAGAAAGAAAAGAGCATGTAGGAAACTATATAGAAACTGTCTACATCCTTACAGAGAGAGAAGAACACAGAAACAAAAGGAAAGGAAGAAGAGTAAAAAGATACATATTTGCAAGACAAGTTGCATCAGTTTCCTTTGTGAAACTTTGGATTTTGAACAAACAGAAACAGGTCAGACTGATGCTGAAACACAGTAAAGAGATAACTTCATATACTCCTGTTGCAGCCGGGATTTCTGCAACATGCATCAGACAGTAAGGCCTGTGGAAAGAAATAGGGAGTGATTCTTGATCGAGGTTTCAGAGATCTTTATTCTCCAGCCACATGGCCAGGGGACTGCCCAGGAACTGAGCAATCATGGGACAAGCAGGGTCTGAAGTGGTCAGAGAGATGAT
Source organism: Corvus kubaryi (assembly GCF_017639235.1). Classification (NCBI taxonomy): domain Eukaryota; kingdom Metazoa; phylum Chordata; class Aves; order Passeriformes; family Corvidae; genus Corvus; species Corvus kubaryi. The sequence continues at coordinate 28,638,439 of NW_024582091.1, read as the reverse complement.
CATTGCAGGTCACCCCCAGCTGAACTGTTCTATTCTGTTCTGTTCTATTCTATTCTAAAATTAACAGCTAGTGTTTTTCTATTGGTTTTGCATGCCATATTTTAGTAATCTAAAGTAATTAGTAAGACATGTTCCTTTATATGGTATATCAATATATTCTATTAGTAAATTTCAGCTCCCTGTGAGATGCTGCCTTTTTGAGGTACAGTGAAGGTCAGGAGAGTGTGTTGGTTTTATTTTTAGAAAAAAAGCCCTGAGTACTTTCACTCACAGGTGAAACAATGAGTACAGTACTTTGACACACTACTCCTTTCAATCCGTCTCTCTTTGGATTTCTCTGCTTCTTTTGATGCAATTCCAGCTTAAGATAAAAATGGTAAATCATGTTCACAAGTCATCTACATCCTAGTATGCAGACTTTGATAGAGTTATGTGAGAAATGATCTTGACCCATCATAAAATCTTCATAAATATATACACATTCTAAATTTAAAAACTATTCATAACAGGGTCAGGTTTGGAATACATTTTCTTAAAAGAATGGCAAAGTCATGTTTGCTGATAATTCTTTGTCATCCACTTGCCATATTTTTTCCCACACAGAGATAGATTTGATAAGAAGTATTTTTCATGCCTTAGAGAGCTACAGCTCTCTGGTTTTATTCAGAGAGGCTGCTTCATAGAAAGCAAATTAAGTTACAATTTTTAACACTGCAGGCTGTATATCATTTAGAATAATGTACAATGAAATAAAAAATAATGGTTGAGGTCTGGTCCCATTGCAGATAATGGCAAAACTCACATTAAATTTGAGCAAAGTGGGATCTGTTTGTTTGAACAAATAGAGAAAGTCTCTATTCTGTCAATCCTTGACAGAACCTTATTCCTCTCTGTTAATTTGTTGTCAGATGTATTGTGTTGCAGGCCCAAATTTGGCTAATAAATAAGCAGCCCTCATCACCAAAGCACTTGAAAGTGTACTTTTAATGTTTTCTAGGGTAGAGATGGATTACTGGATCAGCCTTATGGAAATAAATAGCCAGGGTTTTCTCATTACAAATGCAAAAAAATTTCAAAGTTGGAAAATGCAGAATCAAATATAACTCTGTGTCTTTGTGGATTTATGGTTTAAGATAATAGACAAAACCAGGAAAGTGATTCATCAATAAGAGTAAACAATTTTGTCAAGAGTAAAATTACACACATAATTTATTTCCACTGAAAAAATGGCAATTTGCAAATTAGGAAACAAAATGGAAGTGCTGATTAAAAGAAATATAAAAAAGCTACAAAGTGGTAGTAATGTGTTCCGTTTTAATGTGCAAATGGAAAGAAATACAGCTGAAAAGACAGCTGTAATAAAAAAACCCGCTGTGCTTTATTTCAGTTTGTTACCTTAACTACATAACTTTAAAATGGTTAGTCATTTAAATTATTTCCCAAGCACAGATTCAAAACAATATGCTTTTGGTTTTCTGCTAATTTCTTTAAAGATCACATTATTTGAATATTTTACTTTGCTGAAAGATTTGACTTGCTTTATCATAATGCATTAAGAAGGTTTTCTAAGCAAGGTATATAATGTCAAATATTTAAACTAGCATACATTAAATGCAGCAGTATAGCTTCTGGCCTGGAAAAGATTATACAGTATAGAAAGTGATATTACAGGGATCATAGATTATTTAATTACAATTCTTGTGTTTTATAGCTTAATTTCTCATTTCCTTGCATAGAGTTTTTTCCTTTTACAGAATTCAACACAGTTATGAAGGAAAATGTTTGTTTCTGTTGTGATCTCATTAAGAAAAGCCACGCTCTTTTTCAATTTCCAATTTCAACTGACTCATATGTCTTAACAAAACTGTTGGTGGATATTGCCTTGGAATATTCTTTTTTTCCCCAGCAGGGCGCTGTTCAGACTACAATTCTTCTCTGCATGATGTAGGGGAATGGTTTCAAACACCATGTATCATCAGTACCGAAGACTGAGTCTCAGTGATGTTCACTTCTTGTCTCTGAAATATGGACCAGCATATTTATGTGTTGAAGGAGGGTTCATTTTTTCTGAAACTCCAAGTTTTTATGTATTTATGCCAATAGTTCTGTACAGAGCACATACAAACTGATAATCATAGGAAATATCTGTAATGCAAACTCATACAAAATAATGAGCGTGGAACACAAATAGAACTCATATCAAAACAAGACTTTTGAAATATTATGGATTCATATCTTATCTGTACTTATTTAATACAACTCAGTCTGATACCTTAATTCATGCAGAGCAGGACCTGATTCCAAGATCACTTCAATTTATATCAGTGTTGCAGATTAGTTTTGTACTAAGTTTACTAAAGGATGTAGTGCTAACACATTATTTTTCTGTCCATTCAGTCAGCTAAGAGAAATATGTTTCAACACCATGTTTAAACATGATTGTTTTGTAGAATAAACAAGGCCTAAGGGATATTGACTCTAAGTTAATTAGAATTTGATTTAATGGATTTAGAGGACTTCATATTAATCCTTTAAGCAGGTCTAAGGCTCCTTGCAAGAGTCTTACTTATACCGGACTTTAAAGGCAACGTATAGAATATAACAAGTAACTTCAGATATCTGTCATCCTCAAACCTATAGCATCAGTGTACACTCTTTTCTTTATGGAACAAGGAAATATACATTAAAAGCAGTGGGAAATTACCTAGTTTGAAGTGGAAGTACTACTTGACTGAATATATTTGCTCTCTTTTCTAAAGTCTAAGTTTGTATAGTCCTGTCAGACACAGCTTTTAAATGATCAATCTTTGTTTCAAGGAGTTGCATATTTTAAGAAATTACTTGCAATATTAGTGTTTGGTGTTTTTTTATAATACAGGGACCAGAGTACTAAATTTCAGTATTCATACTGTAAATGTGCCATTCTGGTTATAATAAATTCATCTTTCTCACTAGCTAGTGCTGGCTGTAAGAATGAGGTGAGACCCTTGTATCCTTCTTAAAGCACTTTTGCTGATAAAATTTATCAATATCTCTGATTAAGTTTTTTACAGTCACTTTACATCCAGTAGCTTATTTTTTTGAACAATTTCTGCTCTGATATTCAGACCCCCCAAAAAATTATATAAAGATACAGAAGGCCAATAAGCAATGCAGAGCTGCTTGGCCTCCTTTTGCAAAAAAAGGAAAATATAGTGGGATGCAAGACAAAAGAAATAAACCAAGGAATAGGTAATGCAAAGATTATTCTATTAGATTACACATAATACAAATGCAGAGGACTTGGACAACAGTTCATATTGAAAGCTCCTGAATATACATGATTATCCTCATTTGTTCCAAACTGTGAATATGAAAATCAGGATTATGGGATTTATCAGATTTTATGTTTTTCAGTAAAACCAGCAAGAACGTTTTTATTACATGCTAATTTTCTTTTCTTGCCTGTGATAAAATTATATAGTCTCTAAACCATTAAGAGTACTTCTTTATTTTCAGAAATGCAGTGAATCCTCAATAAAGTCACCAGGATGGGAGCAAAGACCCTTGCAGTAGCTGCTGCAGTGTGGCCACCACAGCTCACTTACTCTCCTTTCCCACATGGGATAGGAAATCTGCTCAGTGGTTCTCAGCAACTCCAATCTTCTCTCTTTTTGAGAAGACTTTTAAATCTGATTAATTAATTTAATGGCTATTTGTTAAAGTCTACTTGTTTAATACATAGAACTGGTCCTGAAGATCAGGATGAAAATAATCTGATTTATAGTTATTAATTACTTCAAGCAAAATTCTTTCCATTCTTGTAAAGCCAAGGGGCACAAATTGAGAGAGAAGATGAATTTAATGCCTGGCGCTCTTTGAGATAAGGTAGTCATATACACAAATATTTGTAGGCTTAAACCCTGTTGTAGCTACAGTTATAAATACTTATCTGAGTGGTCTCAGTGAAGCAGTGTGATTTCCAATGTGTTTGTGTATTGGTTCCTGAGTGTAAAGGTGGGACTTGATACTGAAAAGAGTTGTGCATTTTACAGATTGATTCTGTGTGATGCAAATGGCTTTGATGAAACTATTCTGGGCAGTAAATGTGTTTGCAAGTATTTGCCAAATCAATGCCCAAGTAGCCAGAACCACAAAATATTACAGGAAAAGTCAATCAAATATGCAAAATGAAAACTACCAGATTACTTAGTAGTAGTTTCTAATATTCTCTGCTTTCAGTAAATGTAGACAATTCCTTAAACAAGACTAATGAAGATAGTTTCTTTATCAATATAGGCTTTTCCTTCCTTTGGATATTGTTTTTCACACCTAGGAAAAGTAAATATCTCTTGGATATTTGTCTTCTTACTATTAAATGATTAATAACTCCTGGCAAAAAATCATCTCCCGTGGTGCTTCAGAAGCTAAATACGATTATCATAACCTGCAAAATCAGCATACCTTTTCTTTATCAGACCCAAAAGATGATGAGGTTTAGTGATAACTTAATGGGTATGGTACTTTAATGGGTATGGCCTTTATTTAATTTCTTTTTCAGTATTGCAAAAGTGTGTGCAAGCAGTTCCCATTCCTCTTCAGTGGAGATGCACCTGATATTAATACTATCACTTTCAGTGGAGCTATCTTTTAGTCATCCCACAGTGCCTAGTTCACCAGTAGCCCTCTGCCTCTGCCACTGGTCTCCTCATTCAAATGCATGAGAGCCATGATGAAAGCGAGTTTGGTTTCTGTTACTTAGTTATGTTCTTTCTAGTAAAGTAGAGCAGAAGTCAGCAGCTCTAAATGGAACTGAGAGATGTATAACCGGTTTTGGAAAACAGCACCATATTCCTGACCAAAAAAAAAAAGAAAAAAAAAGAAAAGAAAAGAAAAATATTTGACTCAGGTGTTTTGATCACTGGTAAGTTATAGGTCTATGTGTGAGTTTTGATTGATCTCAATAAATAGACTCTGATCTGTAAGAGTTTGTCTCTTACTGAAAGGCCACCACTATGTGCAGACAGGCTTTCTCCTGCACTTCCTGCTCCAAGCACTGCGTGTCCTCGAGGCTGTGGCAATTTCCAGGAGTTACAAATCTTGGGTTGCACCACTGAGATATGGCAGCCAATTCTTCAGCCTGCTTTGCCACAGCAGTATCAGACACCCATGGGTCTATATGCTGGGTTAGAGATGCTTTAGAAATGGGAATATACTGGTCAATGCAATGTCATTGTTTACATGGTGACCGGAAAACAGCCATTATTTTTATATAGGGTTATCTAATTAGACAGCCACCTAGAGAAATGCTTTCTGCTAGTGCCTTGGTTTCCTTAAAATGCAGAATAAGGAATGCATTAAAATATACTGCTTTATTACTGTAAGCCACAGGTATTTGGTTTTCTTTGTAAAAAGAGCCCATCCCAGCTGAATAAAGAAAAGCCAGTGGATTGGTTTGAGGGGCAGGTATTTGGCAGGGAATGTGCCCAGGTGTGAGTGAGGGCGGGAGCCACAGGTGCACTCCCGGTGAGGGCGTCTGCCAGTCTCAGGTGAGCAAAGGCTTCCCACTGCAAACTGAAACCAGTAGAAACCAGGAAACAAAAAGAAATATTCATTCAAGCTGTCCGCGTCAGACTGCTGAAGAAGCAGGCAGGTCAGTTTGGTTAATCATTGCCAAGACAGACATTCACCACTGATCATATGACCAGACCACATCTGAGATAAGAAAACACCCATGCCCAGCAGAAGGAATTGAAAAGCCTCCCTTATTTACATGTTTTGACGTTATTGTTTTGCTGTAACAGAAGGGGCTCCACACTTTCCTGTTCTCAGAGCTCAGCACAGCTGTTGTGTTGCTTTCCTGTTCTGAAGAGGAAGTGAGAAATTCCCTCCACACGTGTGCTGGCACTTGAATGCTCAGGTTTCACTCCCTAACTGGGAGTCGTCTGTAATGAGCTCTCCGTGGGACCCAGAGAGGAGCTTCCAGCTGTGCCAAGAGCTGCTTCATTTTGTGCCAAAGGAGAAGGAGGAGAAGAAGTCTGCAAAAAGCTAAGATGTGGATGGGGCAAAAATTGGTCTAAAGGTCTTGAAACCAGGAAAAGCAAAAGAAAAGCAGAAGCAGAGGAAGGAACAAAGAATCAGGATGGGAAACTTTTGCCAGAAACACTGTCCCTGTTTGGAGCCTTACCTTTCCTGCTTATTCTTTGGGAGAAATGGTGAGCAGGAAGACAAAGGAGGCCAAGTCTTTGCCAACCTTGCTGTGGTAAAACCTGATCTCCAAGCAGGACAGAAGGAGCTAGAGAGTAAGATTAAAGAGAAACCTTTACCTCCGCTGCCTGGCCAGGATCTAGCAAACATTTGCAACTTTGTGGCACTGTTCGACTACGACGCTCGCACTGAGGAGGACTTGAGCTTCCGAGCTGGCGATAAGCTGGAAGTGCTGAATGCATCCCATGAGGGATGGTGGTACGCCAGGCTCCTCCTGCCAGCGGCGTCAGTCTGTCCTGGCCGCAAGCTCACGGGCTACATCCCTGCCAACTACATAGCTGCTGACCAGAGCATCGAAGCTGAGCCGTGAGTAACCCACAGAATGTGAACTGAGGCTCTTTTCTGTTATGTTAGATAGGTTTGGGACAGGAGGTCATGGCCTTTTCTCTTGCTGTGCCCTGCCACACTCAGCCTCTGGTGGTCCTAGAGGTAGTAGCACTAGTTGGTATGTGCAAGGAAAAGACATCGTGGTCACAGGAAAATAAATTACCAAAGGAAGAGTGTGGAGGGGTTTTATTTTGTTTTAAATAATTTCCCTCTGTGGTATACCCTAATCAGCTGTTTAAAAATCATCTGGGAAGGTCAAGTTGGTTACTGCTGTGATGGTTCATTATTTTTATTTGTGCTACCCAGAGAGTGAAAATATATGACCCCTGCCCTGAACAGTGCTCAGTTTAAACAGCTACAAAGTTACCAGTTAATCAGTTAAAGCAAGCTACCTTTGCACCTTTCCATTTTCTTCTGAATGATGGGTGAGTCTCTAAGAGATAAGTTTCTTATGGTTTCTTCTAGACTATGTGCATCTTCCCTGGAGGCAAATCTCTACTCTCAGGACAAACTTAACTAGAGCAAGTATTGCAAAGAGCAAAAGTTGATATAGCAACAGAGTACAAATGAAGTTGTTAAACTTTTACAGAGTTTAATTATCCATCCCATGTTCTTCTGCCCCTTTGAAACATGCCAGATCTTATTAAATATTCTGAAATAGATCAGGAATCACACAGAATCAGTTACTTGGCTCCCTGGTGATGATGAGTGAGATCTGAATCAGCCTGGGCTGCACAGTTACTTCTGTGTGTTGCAGTGAGAAGCAGTGTTTGCTGAACCAGGTCTGACTGTAGTTCCAAAGGTATGTTTTGGCAAAAATTTTCACTGTGTAAAGAAACAGCATAAGCGACATTCATTATTAGTCTCAGAATTAATGTTGGCTTTAGAGGGATGATGATGCAGCTTTTTAGTTAAATCTCGTTTGGACCTGGAACATCATCTCTGACCTGATCTGCCCACTGTACTGCAATGGGCTAGGAAAATTGGCTCAGATATGATTATGCCAGTCTTTTATCAGCTGTAGGATTTGTGCTAGAGGCATTTTAGGGCAACTCTAAGATTAATCTCTAACCTGAAGACCTTAGTTTCTAGAGTCTGACCAGCTGTTTCTATTTCTGTATTCAGCCAGACAACATTTTCAATGGTCATGTTCAAAAAAATTCTTCCAACTGGAGAAATTAATCTGCAGAGAAGGCATTTTCTGAATCACTAGATAAATGGCGGTAGGCTCTAATTCTGCTCAGCTTGGCCTTTGCTCTCTTTCAAGAGCTAGCTTTATTAGAAGTCATCAGATTTCTTCATGCTGTTAATACTTTCAAAGTAATTTTTCTCAGTTTTACAACGTCTCAGCTCCTAAGGTCCTTATCTTCCTATATCTAGAGCTTCAAATACAAAGTTAAGTTTGCCAAAGTGCATTGTTGTATAACCTCTGGTTTTTTACTTGTTACTGAATCAATTTTATTGTTTTTTTACTTTTTTATATACCTTTTTCCCTTTATAGTAAAGACTAAGTTACAAGAAAACACTTTTCTCTATAGATTGGTAGAACACTGGAGAGGAAAAAATGAAGAGTTTCCCCAGCTCTCAGATGAAGTAATTTCTCCAAAATGAGCTTTTAATTTCACAGCAAGCCTAATCTGGCTAAACATGTCTTTTCTCAGATTTCTCTCTAATTCACTTGGCTTTAGTGATCTACATATATATATATATAAGACTTTCTGCTATCAGCCCACACACATATAACAATAATCTAACTGAGGTTAGAAAGGACCTCTACAGGACATTTGGAGAGTCATCCCAACTCAAACATGGCCAAAATAAAGATAGACCTCTTTGCTTTGCTGAACATTTCCAGTTGAGCTCTTCATCCTCATGGATAGGATTTTTATTGCCTTGTATTAAATTGGGAGATCCCTTGCTACAATCTCCTCCAAGAATTCCCTTTCACCCACCCTCTGTAGTTCACACCTCTGTTATCCTAGTGAAACAGTAAGAACAAGAGTAATGATGGCTTAAAGAACTACCCTTTGTTTTCCTTAAAGATTGCAATTAGAAAAAAGTTGTTCTAATGTCTCTTTAATGAAAATTCAAAGCTTAAATCATACTCTCTGCCCTGACCTAAGTTTATCTTCTCTCATCTATTTTGATTTTAATTCCCCTTGGCGTTGGCCAATTTTTCATGGCCATGATATAGCCATTTGTGGAAATAGGCAAAGTTTCTAATGCATCCTTGCATCCTGTATAGCAGTCCTTTGTGGTTCCAGCACAGAACTGACAAAGAATGGAAGACTTACAATCTCGTGTTCACCTGCCAAAATGCACATTTACCATATATTTGCAGTGTATTTTTTATGCTTTCAATATTTGCCAGGCACAGTTGATCAACAGTCTTTGACCTAACTGAATGCACATTTTGTAGCACCAGCCAGCTTCTGTACATCTGCAGAGACAACAGGAATTTTATTTCTGGATTGCATCTCCATCTTATTAGACAAATAAACACTGGCTATTCTGTTCTGAGAAACAGACTTTATTCGTGGTGTGACTCTTAGGAAGCTTGGGAAGAAAACCAAACCAATCACATTCTTTAGCAGCTGATTTCCGCATGTTTGTGTAGAAACTATTTTAAATATTGCATTCATATGCATGCATGGCTACTCGATAAAGTCACTGAAACAAAGGAATAGAGGGGCACAAAAGGTTCTACAGTGAGAGATGACAGGGCCACTCTTTACGCTTAGCCAATAAAAACTTGAAAGCTGCTTGCAGGGTAGTCAAATTTCTTTTGCCTGTGACCTTCAGAGGTATTAACAAGCAAATATATCTGGCCCTCTTTTATCAACATATTGACATGGTCTTTATTATAGGGACAGTTAGAGATCAGATAGTCCATCTGGGTCTGTGTTATCAGTTCTGGCAGAGAATAATGCTGGGTCATTGCTTGTTCTCAGCAGGTGCTGCAGCGGAAGAGTTTGTCTCCTTGCTGAAGTTTCTGTGAATTTTTATCAGGGACAAAGGCATGCTTTTTTAACTTTTCCTTGGTAAAAAAGACAATGAAGTAAAGCAAGAAGGAAAGTGAGAAAATTCTTTAGATAACAATTTTTTTTCCTGGATATTTCTGACTGTCCAATATGACTGAGGTAGAGCTGATAAGGTCGATCAATATCTGGGGGAAAGGGCAGAAAATATTTGCAACATCTCATCTGGGGAAAACAAAAAATAAACACTATTCATAACAAAGGCCATTTTCATGTATCCTTGGCTGTCAGAACTGAGAAAGAATGAAATTTATTTACTGTGTTGCTATCCTCAGACCAAGGGTTATTGGTAGAAGTTGTATGCTAAAGTTGAAGGGAGAATTTTTTATATTATGTTTTGCTAGTATATTTATATTACATAATAGAACTAAATTGTGCCAAGAGTCAAACACTTCTTATTTGTGCATGATTTCTTGTTTAAAAAAAGGTCATTTTACTTCCTTCCTTTGGCTTGAGCAATCCCTTCCTAGGTGGATGACTTGGATGAAATTAGTAACAATCTGTGTGAATAGAGGATAAAAATGGTAAATCCATGGGTTGGGTTCTGTCTGCTGCAGCATTTCAGTCCCAACATGTGCTGCACAAGATTAAATACATCCAAGAAGTACACACCTGTCAGGTGGAGAGATTGTGAAGGAATTGTCTGTAGTGTCTCTGGAGACAGGTGTGTTCTCCTGGCCCCACCTGGGGTAGGTGGGACAAGGCAGTTGGGGAGTTGAAGTGTTCATCTGGCAAACCCTAGTCACATAGTGAACGTTCTCTTCACAAGGAAATAAATCTGGTACCATGAGAACATTATTTTAAATAATATCTGACCAAAAGCAGACACAAACTATGCTAATGATAAACTAGCAACTGTAAGAGCACTTGGTACTTCTGTTTTCTCTGCGTCACAGGTAGCAGTCAAAACCATGAGCCAGACAGATTTTTCATTTCTAAGGTAGTTTGAATGAGGTTGTATCTGCTGCATCCAATGAATTTGGAATGCTCTTCTTTCTGTGTTTAGACACATAACACTTAGAAAAAGGCAAACAAAAAACGCTACTGGAGATAAAATCATATAATTTAATTTGCACATCCAACAAAGGATGATCAGAGAGAATAACTTGACAAATACCAGAATTGGAATTAAAAGATAAATCGTCTTGGCAAAGAGTGTGACCTTCCTGTCTCTGTGCTCTTTTTCTGTGTCTGTTATTCTGCACTACAAACAGGAACCATAGTAACACATTCACCTGCTCTTGTTTTATTACTGCCAGTTGTTTAAACTAAACAAGAAAATGACATAGTGCAAATTGTTCTGGATGAAAAAATATAGCCCAGCTGCACAGTTAATTTTAATGAAACAAAAATAAAAGAAAACACCTCACTGCTGGAGTGACATGATTTTTTTTTTTTTTGTTAGAGGAAAGATGGAGTGTAGAGAGGGCTCTTGCCTGCTATCCTGATGGACCTGTTGGCTCTTTATTGAAAGTCAACTTACAACCATAAAATCACAGAATCACTGAGGTTGAAAAATACCTCTAAGATAATCAAGTCCAACTGGTAACCCAGCACCCCTGTGTTTCCCACTAAACCATGTCCCCAAGTGCCACATCCACATGTCTTCTGAACACCTCCAAAGGTGATTCCACCAGTTCCCCAGGAAGCTTGTTCCAATGTTTGACAACTGTTTTAATGAAGAAACTTTTTCTAACAGCCAATTCTCTTCCTTAGTGCAACTTTTCCTCTCTTCCTGTCATTTGTTTTTTGGGAGAGACCAACCCCCACCTCACTACAATTGCCTTCCAGGCAGCCGTAGAGAGCAATGAGATTCCCTCTGAGCCCTTTTTCCTCTAGACTAAACAACTCCATCTCCCTCAGCTGCTCCTCCTCCTCCTGCTCCAGACCCTTCCCCAGCTCCATTGCCCTTCTCTACACATGCTCCAGCGCCTCAATGTCTTTCTTGTAGTGAGGGAGCCCAAAACTGAACACAGGACTCACCAGTGTCGAGTACAGAGGGACAATCACTGCCCTGGTCCTGATGGCCACACTATTGTTGAGAACAGGCCAGGGTGCCATTGGCCATCATTCATTCCATGTGTTCATGCCAGCATTACTGACACAAGACTGCTCTGCTGAGGGAAGCAAATTCATACAAATTCCTAGTAGATTAGGTCAAAGGAGATCATAGCAATTACTTTTAACTTTTGTCAGTTTTGAAAACATTTCTTATCTCTTATACCTTATGTAGGTATTTCCCAGCTGGTGGAAACTGAGCCCCAAACCTAATCAATGAAATTTCACCAGTCAATTCCACAGTGAGCTTTTTAAACAACCTTTTGAAAGTAGACGTGTCTTGTAGGTTATTTTTTGTCAATCTCCTTAATTCCTTCACCTCCTGTTGCCTGACTCAGCTTTAACTATTTCATACATTGACTGAATCTCAGTTACTATAAGTGAACAATAAAGCTTTCATTGGGCTGACTTGTTTTAGACTTCCTGCAAAGTGAGGCTTTTGGGGTTTCATTGGTTCCTGTGGGTCATTTTTCAAAGTGGTATTTACAGTCAAAATATCTAGAGGCTTTTTTAAAAGCGAAACCTTAGATTCTACTGAATATCTCAGAAAACTGAATGTAATCCACTGTGATTTCTGTGTGCTCCCTCTCTCTTGCTCTCATAGTTCTCCTTTCTGTCACAGTACAAACTCCTAAGGACACCACCAGAATCACCACTAATCCTTGTACTGAAATGAACTTGCAGAAGTTGTTCACTGCTAACCTCACTACACAAAGTATTGGTAGATTGTTTGCATATTCTTGGAACCTGTGAAGTACAAAAGTCATTCTTATATATTTTTTTTTTTTGTAGAAAAAGTCTCTATCACCAAAATATGTATTTACTATGAAACATTGAAAAGGCTGCATGTGAAATTCCATCTTTTCTTTCAATTGATATGCTTTATCTCTGGTGTTTTTTTGTGTGTGCATACATGTGTACACACAGAACATAAAGTTTATAAGACTGATATTTTTAAGATCATGCAATCGTCCCATGAGACGATGTGTGTATTGCAAAGCTAGATCATGCTTTTGATTTTTTTTTGACTTGGAAGTGCCTTTCTTGAATTTGAATGATGGAATACTGCAAAAAGGCCATGAATGTATTGACTTAATTTCTTTAATTATGGTTGAGCATTCCAGTGCTGTCTTCAAGCACATATCAAACTTTGACTTAATTTCTGTTCGTTTCTTAAATATTCAAAGACTATACTGAACACAAAAGGAAATTGTTTACCAAACTGTGAAGGGTCAAATTTTTTCAAGTGCCTGTACTATTTATACATCCATGTGCATATCCATGTCCAGAAAATGTGTCTCTTAGAAAAGTGGAAGGAATTATGGCATTGTAGATGAGCAGTGTATGAACACTTGTCTAATTAAGGTCACCTATTTTCTGGCAATGTGGTTTTCTAAATATATATGACTTTATCCATTCAAATTCTGAGAAATTAAGAAATTTTATCCTACCTTGTCTTTGTTTGACATTAGTGTGAACATTATATATTCTAATCATTATCTACTAGTTTTCATTACCCTATTATGAAATTTCTGGCAATGAATCATGTGAAAACCAACATCCTTAAAACACATCCTGCAAATACAGCCAGTTAGCTTTTCCTAAGACTTGGTAAAACTCAGTTGGCCTTTACAGTACCTTTTAGAGAAAAAAAAAAAGTCCACATACTGGTTGTAGCAACTCAATAGTCCTGTTTGGTGAGTTTTTTTCCAACTCAGTAAGAATAAACATTCGACATGCTAGCATAGAATAGTTGTGTTTGAGTAATGTTGTTGGCAAAAACATTCTCCAGGTATTGTACAATGTTTCCTCAATAGTTGTCTTTGATGGCTCTCCGCCCAGGGCAATACAGAGCCGTGCAGAGCTGAGTGATCTTTGAGCAGGTTTAGAACTGAGAAATAGTAGCCAGCAGTTCAGCTAGGCTAAGAAGTCCTAAAGCTGAGCTCATTTTAAACAAACTAGGTCAGGTATCTCTGTGAAGAATTATTTTGTCACATATGAAAAGCACTGTTGGTTATAGAAGACTTTCTTTGTGTAAGATTCTATCATACTGAAGAGATTAAGACGTAAAAACATAAGAGATGCCCTACAAGGTCAAACCAATGGCTCCCTCTACCCCCATTACTTTCAGATAGGATTTTGTGAAAAGTGCACAAGCCCCTCTACTTTGGTCTCTTACTTTTGTACTTCACCAAAGGCTGGAACTATTGTATAAGCAATATCAAGGGTACATCACTGCCATGTCTAATTACAGACCTATTGTAAGTTTGTTTAGCAAAACCATAGGTGCTGACACTGTACAATTCTTTATTTCTGTCAGTGGGCAAAGACCAAGCTACTAGGACAAAAAACAACCCCACAAAAAACCCTCTCATCTCTGCAGGAAGTTTTATATTTCTAAACAAGTGTTTGGCTTTTTTTTTCTAGATGGTTGACTGCTTACTCATGAGTGGCACAAAAAAAAGACATGCTGAAAATAAATAGACACAAAAGGAAGTGGTAGTACTGCACAGGTCCCTGTGCCGTTCAGGAACTGGTCCTTTACGCATCACACCTATCTGCCCCATCTACACTAATGCCTCTAAGTCAAGCCAGGCTGCAGGCATCAATGACTTTACCCTCAGATTTATCCATCTGTTAATTTTGCTCCCTACCAAAGATGCAGTGCTAAACCCAGGATATGTCCTGTTATTATCCTGCAGGCATTATGTTCTAACATGAGGCTATAGCAGATATTGCAAACATTATGATGCTGAGCAGCCTTCCAGCAGCATAGTTTAGATGACACAAAATTTACCTGCACTTTAATTTTAAAAGAGGTTAGTAGAGAAAATATGTTTCATCAGACTCAGATGTTTTTCTATAGTAAAATGTTTTGTTCTTTTTCAAGCTATGTAAGCAAGGTATGCATAGCAGAGAAAGAATATAATTTATTGGGTGATATTTAAAAAAAAAGACAAAATATTATTATATATTTAGTACTCTGGGAATGAGGAACTGTCAATTTTCAGTTATTTTTAAACAATACTATACAGGAGATATTTGAAGGCCCTTCTTGTGTTAAATCTTTAAACTTCTTTACATAAGAAGTTTATCCTTCATCAGAATTTTCTTAAATGTTGACATTCAGGTTTTCACCTCATATCTGTGTAAAGAAAAACATGAGTGTTATAAGAAATTAGAATGGAAATTTACATCTTTGCAGTTTTCAGTTCTCCAGACAGGCCTAGAAATCATCTGGAAATAGCTTTTCAGAAGATCAAACAAAATATTGATCATGAAAAAGCATTTGTTTTCTCTATCATTTAAACCACGTAGCAATACATACTTTATTTCATGCTGGTACACTAATCCTAATCAATAAAAACTGGAAAAACAAAGCAGTGATTTAAGGATAAGTGATGGCTCCATAAAGGATTGCACTAACTGACATTTCACTACTTCTATGCAGAGTACTCTATAATATTTTACATTATAAATTTATCTGCAGTAATGTTGGTAAGCATTTTTCCTTAGCTTTCTCTCACTAAATTAGATATATTTCTAGTTTAATTAATAATATTTTTTTCTGTATTTGTGGCACAAACAATTTTGCAGCACAACTTTTCAAACCTCACTGCAAAAGAAGAGAAAAAAAGAAATCTAAGACTGACATATTGGAATGAATATGTACCATGAATTTCAGAAATGTTGAGAACACACCAACCTCAATTTTCCTTTTGAAATTACTGATCTTTTCAGTTAGTGGAAGTCTCTGTAAGGGAATATGGAAGGAGTCTTTGCTTCTCTAAAGGTGTGTAGTGAAGGGAGCCATACACATGGACACGCAGAGAAACCTGAGGGACACACGAGGAGGGTGGTGGTGATGAGGACGAGCTGCTCAGTTGCACTCATAGAGATGGGTACGTGGAGTGTGGGAACATTTCTTTTCAGGATTATCTGAGGACTTTGCCAACAAGGAAAGGGAGGGAGACACACAGGCACCAAACCTGACAAGTTAATGTTAACAAAGACAGTAACCAGAAATAAACTCAGTCACACTAGCTGATGAGCTATCAGGAAATGACAGGAAAACTCAGACTGTGCAACTGATAAGGGTGTAAACCTGGATGTTTAGGATGTTATTCCAGAATAACAACTTGATTAAAATGGAAAGATAATTATTAGTTTTCTGAATATCTGTAAGGAAAGAAAAGAGAAAGTGAGATCTTGTTCTTATTACAGAGCTAAAATGCTTGAAAAATCACCCAGAAACTTCCTGTGATGCCGACATACCTTTCTGACATTGTGGTGTGATCTCTTGCAAAAGAAATCCTGTGTCTTGGGCTGAAAATACACACACTGATATGGAGTTCGATGTGCTCCAGCTTTACTTCTGGAAGTCAAAGGTATCTTTAGTATGTTACCCTTCCCATCTGTCACCCTGACAAGGTTAGTCTGAAAGCTGAGAGACCCTTTATTTAAGAAATGTGTCCCTCCATGGAAAACCATTCTGTCATTTGGCTTAGAGTCACCTGAGGATGCCAGACTGCACAGTTCCTTTCAGAATCCCTCTGAGGACAGAGTGTTCTGGTTGTCCTCCACTGAAAGTTGACCCAACAGATCACACAAATCCACCAGACTGCTGGCAATAGTCTGAGGAGATGTGAACCCAAGTGAGTGTCCAAGAGAGAGCTCTGCACAAAATGGATGGAGATATCTGCTCTGCCACCAGTGTCTTGGGCAGGCACAGGGGGGCTTTTGCTTCCCAGGGTTTGTCTATTACTTCTGTACTGAGGTGAGTTTCTCTGTGAGAAAAGAAAATAATTGCTCTGGAATGATTTTCTCAAGAAAATCAATTGAGTGCTTTTGGAAGCTGTAATGGTTTAAATGAATGTATGACTGAAAATTTTCTTGTCTATTTGAGTTTCCCTTAGTGTTAATTCATGTTATTTGTGTTCTCTGTACCGTGCTAACATTAAGGCTACCTCAAGATTTCCGCTTTGTTCCTCGGTTATGAACAGCACAGTTATTGCTACTTTTACAGAATATTATGTCAGTATAGAAGTACAAACATATACAGGTACTACTAACATTGTTGCAAGATTTTACAGTATTATTTGAAAGACTCTATGCAGCAGAAATAGGATCTCAAGAACACATCTTAAGTTTGAGGGTTTTTTAAAGAGGTGATAATATGGCTGTATTTCACACCTTGAATCCCAAAGCAATGGGTGTTAAAAACAGTGGTAGCCTTTCATTGACTCCAAATGCAAGTAGTTGTATCAGAACAAGCTTTAAATGCAATGGAACCCTTACCCAGGTGCAAAACTACAACAGAGAACAAACATTAATGATTGACTTTAGTCTCTTAAATTGTACTTATGTAACTGAAACATCACAAAAAGTAATATGATATCACTTTCACCTACTGTTTGTTTTCTCATATGGAAGGACTTCAGAGCAGATTAAATAATACAGCATGCAGATGACTAATATTGTGGAGAATGAATACAAATGTTAAAATTAATTACACAGTAGTGAAGCGGGCACTCACAAAATGAGATTAATTTATGGATATTTCCGCAAATTAACCTATCAGATTGTGATTTGGTTACTGGTTTATTATCTTTTGCTCCTGTTGTGCAGTGAAACCAGTATTGGGTGAGCTATTCTAAATTCCACAACCCATGTGCTTGGCCTTGTAATACTACTCCTACAGAAGAAACAGTCACTTCCAGTCATTGCTGAGTGCAAGAGTAGCCAAAGGTGCAATGGTTTGTCATCCTGCAGCAGACTCAGAGCAAATCAATTTCTGTTTGTGGCACGGTCAGCTGCCATTATCAACTACTGAAAAATGAATGTAATGTTGTGCTTAATCCCTTACGACACAATCAGGTGACAGTACGGTCATGGCCCACCAAAGTCCTTCTGGGAAAGGTTTACGCACAACATGTCACAGATTTTTAGACTAATGCACAAGTAATCTTGGTATTTACGTTTACAAGACAGTAAATTTGTTTTAGACTGGAAGAGGAAATGCCTGCCATTGTGGTCGGTTTAAACTATCTTACTCACTGTTGAATTTTCCTTTATCTAAACAATCCCACACAGTTACTTTATTGTAAAAGCCTGTGAAGCCCTGACAGGCCCTTTATTTAGGGCACAGCTTGCTATTTCTTATAAAAACAGTGGTGTAACACAAACCAAAGATACTTCTTGGACCAAAACAGGCTTTAGGGGCTTGGAGTCCATTTTGCCCTCTTTACATGAGACAGTAATCTCCTGCAGTTTCTTCATCTCCGCCCCAGTGATTTTTTAGTGGAACCTGGGGCTCCTTTTGGGTCTCAGATACACACAAGGTCAGTCTGCCAGGGTAGGTGGGAGTTTTACATTTGCTATGGTAACCTTGCAGCCATTGGGATTGTGTGGAGTAAGCTACTGTTCAGTGTTACAGTCGAGTTGTCAGTGATTAGTAAAATTGAAACCATCTGTTTTTAAAGGCACTGCATAATGAAAGTATGGTGAATCTACTCCTTCAGTCTAGAAGTATAAGGACTTTTTTCTGGCAATAACCTGAAATTTCTCGTCTTGCTACAAAGAAATGGTAGCAAAAGTTCTGCCTAATTTTGGCAGTAAGCTCATAGACATTCAGTCTCCAAAATATTACCTCTGTTTATTAAAGTGCTGTTTTCCATATTACTGTAATTAAGCATCTATGCACATTGTAAATTCCAGCAGGATAGTGACTATAATATATTACAAACATAAGTTTAAATCACCTCTTTCTAGTTAAAGGTCCCCTTTTACGTGGATGAACCTATCACTTGTGTTCTAGTGCACACATTCATTATCAAATAAGTATGGGACAGGAGAAGGGAAAAATGTCTTCTTTCTCCTGGAAGAAAGAAGCAGAGAGGTTTACCAAGAGTCTTTCATTTTAGCTTTGCATGAAATCAAAATATTCCCTGAAATAAAGTGAAGAGTATTGCTTGGTTTTATCTTGTGTTCAGATAATGTAATCATTGCTGTACAAAATTAAAATAAAAAAAGAGTTATGTATTTTTGAACCTCCCTTTGAAAATAGAAACAAAAACCCTTTAAATTTTAAAATTATTCAAATTGAGTACTTTCCCAAATTAAACTGTAATATTTTGTTTAGAAAATAAGTGGGGAAGTATAATTTAATTCTCTTTCCCTTTTTGCTTCTATGCCTCTTCTCATATCTTCTCTTATATTCTGCCATCTCATCAATAAAACTCTCTCAAGTCTAACATAAATTTACTGTTTCTGGAAAAACACCAACCAGTCAGCTATATCTGCTAACAAGAACGCTAAGAAAACGTTATCCAAAAGCCAAGAGAAAAATGGGATCTGTTATTTTCCAAAACTGTATTTCACACTGTAATGGTTATTCAAAGAAAAATCACAGTGTTGATCTCAAAGTATGGAAAATACAGCGAAACTTAGAGCGTATTGCTACAGACAGTCACTTTCAAACATACAGACAGACTTTTAAAAACATAAACTAGTGCTGTTCTGTTGCTTTGATAGATCTCTGCTGCTTACATAGTGTAGAAATGAGCCTTTTTTTTTACACTACTATTTGATACACAACTATTCACATGTTCTATGTTTTTCTCTTTAAAAAGAAAAACAAACTTAATCCATCAACTGTGACCGTGAAAAGACTCAGAAGCTCCAAGTCCCACACACAATGAACACAATATAGTCTTCCTTTTAGTTTGTGATAAGTTATTCAACAGGGTTCTGAGCATTATACATCACTCAGTTCTCTCCGTATGAAGAAAATTCATTGTAGTTGCCAAAGGTTAAGGGTGATGCCCTGACATAAACATTCCTGAAAACCTGAATTTCTGGTTTCACTTGGAGGGAACTAGATTCTAATTGAGGTAAATAGGTAATCAGAACTGTGCTACGTCACTATACATAAACAACTTAAACAATTTTTTTATTTCAAGTCCAAGTCGGGTAGTGTCTGCAGTGGGTTAAGATCTCAGATAATTTACTTATGTAATAACGTATTAAGATAGAGAAGGGTGTTGTTACATAAACGTTTTTTAACAACTGCCCCGAGTCACTTTTTGCTGATCGTACTTTGGCGAATGAGGTTTAAAGCAATGATCTCTAGACAATAAGTATATGTGATGAAAACTAATGTTAAAGTATTCTTTTGGCAAGTACGAGAAAGAGTGGTGTGATGAACTGAGAAAGAGAAAAGATCTGTATAGAGCAATCCTCACAGTGAGAGTTAGTCTGTGAAATTGTTTCAAGAGATGTTCTGTAATGTTGTTTTCCCAAGTGGGACTGGAATGGCTGCCAAAGGCCAGACTTCCTGTGGGAGCAGAGTAAGATGAAAACCAGCATTTGCTGAGCAGTGCAGCAGCTCAGCAGCAGGCTATAGCCCTTGGGCACTGAATGCAGTCCTCAGCTTTGTACTTCTTTTCTCATCATTGCCTACTAACTCTGACTTTCTTCTCTCAATCCATCCACTTGCTAGTATTCTATGGTCCTCACAGCTTTGAATTTTTACTGTCCTGTTTTCTCCCTTCCTCCTGCAATGTCCTATGACTTCCCTTACCATTTATCATTAACTTTAAATTCCTTCCTCTTAAATTTTGTCCTTCCATGTATCCTTCAGTATCTGATAATAAATGACAGTGAGAGACAGACAGAATTAAAAATGATCCCAGGCATGCCTGTAGAAAGAAATAAGGAGGAAGGGCTCTGCCTGAAACCCAGTCTTAGGTTTTCTATATTCTGCCCAATTGAAGTCTGGAAGCCCTAGACAAAGCCCTGACTTTTCACTGCGTAGATTCTTATGCCGTATCTGGGAAGGTTTGTGTTTTTGAAAATGCTCTTGAAAGGAATCTTGCTTGCAAATGTTCATCTTCATGCTTTAGCCAGAGTAAAGATTTTTCTGGTTTTGGTATGTTTTACCTCGTGTGGGTTTTTTTTTTTTGTTTTGTTTTGTTTGGGTTTTTGTTTTGTTTTGTGTTTTTCCTTGGTTTTTGGTTTGGTTTGGTTTGTTTTTTTTCCCTGAAAACTGTCATCATGTTCACTGTAGACTATATAGGGAAAAACTGAAGCAGCCAGCGCTCATCTCCCACACTCTCCTTAATGCACACAGCTCATCATTTGTAAAGCACATCTGTTTCTTAACTATGTTATATCTGGAAGGCTTTAATCTCTGCAGCGATATTTCCTAATGTTTTTAAAAATCAGCTCTTGAAGAAATGCTATTACTTCATTAGTCTTATAATTAAAACAACCTAATATTTTCTATCAGAAGAGCCTGTTTAGTTGCTTTTAATTTTTCCAGTCTTTACCTGATTGGGTGTGAATTTTCCAGGGTTGATACCAGGCATGGGCTGCCTCTTTCTCTGCCTAAAAGCAAAAAACGTGGCTCAGAACAATACAAGAAATATTTTGTTCGTGTACATTGGAGAAAGGGCTTGATATTTAGTAGGGAAGATCGCTGCACTAAAAGTTCGTGGTTTTTTGCTATCTAAGAAAACTTTGCTTCAAAATAACCAAGGTTTTGAAAATACAATTAGACTTTACATGTAATAACTGAACATATTCATTAAAATGTGACAGTTGCATTCTCTATTTCTGGTATTTTGGGAAAACCCAAAAGTGCTTGAAGCCTTCCTGTCAGCATAGAGAGGACTTGCTGATGGCTCCCTTGGTAAACTTCTGCTCCGGCTTCTGCACTATTCTTTACCCACAGCAGACTGCAAACCTGGCATGGATTAAAGCTGGTTCAGCAGTCCTCTTTGTCCTGCATGGATGACAGCAGTGAAGAGTGCTGCACACAAGCCTGTTCAGGTTTCCATGTGCTGAGTAAGGGAAGTGGTCACAGGATGGTCATATGATGAAAGTAATTGAGTAAGACCCTGGAGGATCTCCCTGTCTCTGTCTCTTTAACTTTCTGTACATCTCTCCTTGTCTTCTGTGGCACAGAAGTTAGCACCTATTGCTGTCCAAATAAACTACTACATACTGCAGAATGTTAAATTCGCTGAAAGGCAGGTCCTGGACTTTTCAAGTTAGAATCCAAAATTAGTAGAAAATACTTATAATATTTTCTTATTGCCTTAGTCCCTTTCTGGGCTGTTTCTCCACCACAGAAAGTATATTACAAGGGAAAAGCACCATAAAAAGAATTTAATGAATATTTGTAAAGCATTTGGATATTACAGTCATGAACTGTAATAGAGGCTGCTAGGAAAGAATCCATTCATGTAATTTTGTAACTGGCATTGAGAGCAGAGTCTAAACAATGTAAACTGTTTACAACAGTAAATGAACTCTATCTATGCAATGATGAAACAAAATAGAGTGTAACTTAACTATTCAGTGAGCAGCATTCATATTAACACTGCAGGGAGCACTGGATATGGTCATGTAATTAAAGATGGTATCACACTGGATCTTCTGTAAATGGCTGAGTGGATGCCCATGAAAGCAATATTAATATTGTCATCTCCTAAATTCAAAGTACTTGAATGTGCAGTTACAGCTTTCCATGACAGTAGATTTTGAGGCATTTAAAATGTAAACTTCATAATGCTGTTGGAGCTTTTCTTTATTTGTTTTAACTCTTACATAAGCTTTCTGCATTCCAGAAGAAACTATGATATATGTGGTTTTGGTATAGATATTATCTGGGGTTTTTTTGTCCTCACCCAAGAATTTTGCTCTAATTGCAATAATTCTTTGCTCTTCTCAGTTGAGAAAACTGTTCTCCTCAGCCTAGTACTACAGACACAGTTAACACACTTGAGTTAATCTTCTGGAGAGCCAGCTAACCTTTTTGTCATCACCATTTGCTCCCTAATGGAGACTTCTGGTTGAGAACCACAGGAATCTCAACAAACCCTCTCAGCTGTTGACATTTAGCAGGCTCATGAGATTTACCCTAGCATGAGAAAGTAAATCCCAGTGATAAGCACTTCTGAAAAGTGAAAAGCAAGGTGCCCTTATGCCACAAAGTGCTGATCCAGGAGTGCTGATCCAGGGTAGGATTATGCTGTCCATTTTAACATCTTCAGTAACTTTTGAAAATAAATGTTATGTGACTGATATGCTGTTATTCATCCTGTTATTTCTGCATGCTGTTTCTCAGCATTTTTTGTACCCTTTCCTCCCTCTTCATTCCTATTGTAATGATCACAGTTTCTATACATGGTTGTACAGCTGACTCAGCCCTCAGGATTTTTGCTTTTAATTGAACATTAACGAAATTAAGAGTATGTTACAGACCTCTGCTTTTAGCCTTGTCCTACCTCCAGTGTCCTGTAGCTTCAATGAGAAACTGAAATAATCCCCCCATATCCCAGCTACAGCTAGTTATTAAAGCAAATTCAGTGACTTCAGGTATGACATTGTGGGGTTGTCATGGAGATTCTGACTTTGCTCTTGTACATATTAAATCTAAGTAATGGTAGAGGATAAAAGTGGGAAACTGTTCTCTGGTGAGCCTTAAAGGAAATGGATAACAAACTGCCACATCATTTTCTCTGCTGGTTTTCAGTGGGGATAACAAAAGAGCAGTGAGAGATCTACTGAGATTTCCAAGAAAGTTAAAGATTGCAGGTGTTATTTCAGAGTTGGTGTTTAGCTTGGTCATGAGCATCTTACCCACATCCCAAAAGGGGATGCTCACAGGGTCCTTAATCATAAATTTAGAGTTTCTGTTGGAATACAATTGCAAAGGAGCTGCCCAAGGACTGACATGTCCAAAGAAGTATTTTGTCTAGCTCATGACTGGGGTGCTTTGGCTAAGGCTCAGCACACAGCTTATGTTAGAGTCAGGATTTAGCATGTTAGAGATTTAGGAGAGACCAAGAGGAGAGGTAGAATGTAGGGAGGTGTGGGGTCTGTAAAAGCGGTGTCCAAGGAATGGCAGGCTGCCAAAAAAATATTTCTGCTGAGAGCATTTTCATCTGGAGCATGGCTGGGAATCCTTTTTTTTGGGAGGGGGTGTAGTTATGAATGTTGGATAGAGTTAATTTCAGGACAGAAAAAGCCCATAGTTCCCAGAGTAGTTGAGATCTGTAAAATCTTCAGTCTCTGTCTCAGATATGTGCATTGCACTGATTTGATCAGAAGGGGATTTTGCATTAATGAGAGGGAAGAAAACTCTTTTTGCATACTCTTTTTTTTTTGTTATGGGGATATTTATGGGTTTTGTTTTTTCCACTGGAGCTTTTGTTCTCTTCTAAACATGTTACCAGGCACTGGAAATGTTGCCAGTGACATAGCATTGGGGAACTTCGCCTCGACATTTTTCTTTGCTTTAGCTCTTGGCCCATGTTACTCTTCCTCTCTTCTACTTTCCAGTATGAAAGTTCCTGCCGTATCTTCCTGCTATAAGAAGTGCAGAAGTAGGAGTGACTATTTTTATTTTAGCAGATTTTTATGTAGCAAAGCACAGGGGGACAGAAAGCAGAGCCAGGTAAATGGGGCTTTGACATTTAGGTGGAGGTCAGCAGTGCATTGCACCCTGGCGGACAGAAGGCTTCTCAGGAAAGGGAGTGATAGAGCCAGGTGGAACTACCAACTTTTTCTGAACTCATGACTCCATTGCAACTCAAACTGGGCTGAATAGGTAGGCAGGAGTGAGCGTAAGGTGATGTGATCTCTGTTTCTTAAAAAAATTGCCCTTCAAGTATAACCACCAGCATTCAGCTAGATGAAGGTTTCCTTTGCTGGAAGAAGATCTTTAGAGGTCTCAGCAGTGATACAGTGACAGTCAGGGAACATGCCATGACAAAGCCTGCTGTGATCCATGATGTGATAGGGTGATCATAAACTTGCCAGAGGAACTGATGGCAAATGCAGATGTGATTACTATGCTATCAATAACCACACCAAATCTCACTGGTATTCCAGTATTAAGAATCATCTACAACAAGTGAGGACTGTGTTTGTTATGGACCTACATGAAGGTCATGTTTTCTTCCTCCAAAGTCCTCCTATATGTGGTGGCCAGAAGTAACCTGTAAGTACCCTGGAATTTTTAATGACCATATTCCTGATGGCTATGAATGATGGTGTAAGCAAGGGATTCTGAGGAAGCTGCTAGAAACAATCCTAAATAAACAGATCTGGCATCCTATACTTAAAAGGGAGTTGGGGTGTTGGATGCAGTGCTGGCCAAGAAAGCATATTCCTGGGTCTTGCTGACAGAAGAGCACTATTGATGTGCTACCTAAACATCTCCTGCTAGAAATGGAAAATTGCGCCCAATTCTGAATGCACTCATTTGTGCCAGACCTGGTAATCTACTGACCCAGCACTGTCAATCATGACCCAAAGTGACCTGGCTGTGAGCCGAAGTTCAGATTCCATGTAAGAATTGCTATGTAAGAATTGCTGGTTCAAATTTCTCCTGGACTGTCTGGTGCCAATACACTGCACTGCAGTCGGTTACTTACCTTGTGCAATGGAGAGTGTTTCATGTTTAGTTCTTGTTTTCCAAGTGTTCTGTTTTAAAACCTTCATCTGTCTTTGAGCTATAAAGCATGAATAGATTTACTAAGGATTTGGTGTTGTTTTGGTCTGACCTTCCTATCCTGCAGAGCAATATCTCGTAGTGAGCAATTACTTTGATTCATTATTACTTTTTAGAGCACTTTTCCCTCTAAGATACACACTTTTGGGTGAAGTAAAATATTAAACCTTTTGAAGCATAAGTTCAATTGCTAGAAATCAAAATAAGCTCTTCACGCTTTATAACAGGAATTTAAACTTCCATTACACTGAAAATAGTACTTTAAATTCAGATGTGCTTTTGTTAAAAAAAGAGTGAATAACAAATTATTTGCTTTGAAGTTAAGAGATTGTTTTTTCACATTCAATATTACTTTTGGCACTGTATAATTATTATTACAAACCAAATGGCTTTGAACTAAGAATCATATATTCAAGTGCTATTAAAAGTAATTTTCCCTGTATTTTTCTGAAACATTATTCAGATCATATAAAGTCAGACAAATGAGGTAATACACAATATGTGTCTACTTTTCACCTTCCATAATAATCGCTTCAGTTACACTTACCTTCTCTAATATTGTTGCTCTAATTATCTTATTTTGAAAGTTAGGATCTTTTTAACTGCTAAGCTTATCTGGAGTCAGAATATACATATTATATATCCTGTATATAATCTTTAATGGTAATTTCATATCGATTTAAGTGAAGTTTTTCCAGCCTAATAAAAATAAACATATACGTTGAAATGTTTTGAAATCAAAGAAGCAGATACTTATGTCTAAATGCAATGCACTTATGTGCATATTATTTCCCCAAATCATGGTTTATATTGTAGACATGGTTCCACATACACAGAGTAATAGTATATTAATTTATATTTCCAAAATAAACTAATAGTTTCCTCTAGTTGCATAGATTGTAATACTGCTCAAGTTTTCAGCTTTAGAAATTTCACTTACGAACAGTGTATGTTCAAATGTTGAGTCACATAAAGACTATATTTTGACTATCCTGGCCATAAAATCCAGTCTTGCTTACAATGCATTGGAAACTCTTTTGAGTTTTGTACAAAATTAAGTTCTTTTGAAAAGGTGCTATCCTTGTAACCCAAGAGGAAAGGGCACAAAAAATAAAACACCTCTTCTTACACACTCTTACGAGGATCGGTCACTTTGAACACTATTGAGTGATGTCTAATACTTCAAGGGGAAAAATATTCAAATTTTTTTTTTGGCTCATATAGTTTGTTAGATTTCAGATGTTATTCTCAGAGCAGGTATATTTAGAAATTTCAGAAAGATTCTAATTCAGATTTTAGGGCAGACCAATTTTCTTTGGGACTTGAATACAGTTGAACTTGTACTCTCGTTCCTTTGACAAGAACCTTAGTCAAGGATTTGAACATTTATTGATTACTTAGTTTTCTGCACTCTAATGAATGAATTAATTAAATTAATTAGTTGAATTAATGAACATATTTAACTAATTAAAATTATTACTAACATATTCCAGCTTTCTAGTGAAAGTACTTTGCTTGCCAAATATGTATCAAGACCTGTTTTATCCAAATCATCTTCAAGTCAGAGGACAGGAATATGGTCCAGAAAATCTGTCTTTGATTTTCTTTTGTTAATAAATCATATTCAGTGTGGGTTAGTGCTGTCTGTATTTTCCTCTTTTTATTTCCTCTTTTTTAATACAAAACCATTTATCAGTCCTCATGCTTGATCAGCTAAGGTATCACCCAGTATTCTCATTTATTTCCTCCATTCCTCTTGATGACTACAAGCCTTGCAGATACTAAAATTGTTGATGACTTTGTCTGTACTTTTCACTAGTAATTGACAAATCAAGTAGGCAAATTACTTGTGGTGCATTGATTTATAGTTGAAGTTTGTGTAATAGTTTTAGCTATGATTAATTTAAAAGGAGTTCTACTATGAGTATATGGCATATTTCTGATACCTATTTATCATCATTTGCTTCAAATAAGAGGTGGAGCTAATCTTGGAAAGAGCTTTGCATATTTGTTGGAAGAAGGCTGAACGCCACCCCAGTTGAAAGTGCTGACTCATTTCTGTCTTATTTCTGTTTAATTTTAACACAGCACAAAGCAGCAAGAGAGCTAAACCTTATCTCCAGAGCAGCAAATTAAAATTACTGCTTGAACAAGCCTTTGTGAACTACAGGGTTTAGTGAGAGAGGAAAAATGTTTTAGAAGGCATAGGCAGGAGTAGATTTTCACAGAACACAGGTGATGTTTGTAGTGACTTGGAGGATACGCTGGTTTTGTTTGTCAAAAAGCAGCAAAGCTGAAAAATTGCCAGTAACTCATCTGAGATATTGACATGGCAGTGCAATGCAGAAGCAGGGTGTTTTAAACCTTGGAACCCAAGAGCCCATCTGCAGTTTCAGAGATCTTTTGGTTTTTAAGATGTCAGGATATAATCACATACCCTCAACTCTACATAGTTCAAGGGGCATCATTGGAGTTGGCATCAATTTCTGGCCCTGTAGCCTGGGCAAAATTTCTTGGTGATTTTTTTGTGGGACAAGACCAGTCAGTCACTTCTGAATGCTCGTTGCCTTGAAAGCAGTAAGACTTTTCATCAGCAATAAAGTCCAGATTTCACTCAAATGTATAAGTGATGTTTTCTAGCAATAAATTTGTTCTGTGGTTCTTGTTGGCTTTTTTCCCCCATACTATTGACGTTTAATTAACATAGCACAGATTATCTCTTAGTAAATATGCAGCATGTTTATAAAAGCTAAACTGTCTTCCTGGAATGTTTCACTGAATGGTAAAATTAATGGGTTTTATTTGTCCAGATGGTTCTTTGGCCCAATCAAACGAGCAGATGCCGAGAGACAACTGTCATACCCTGGAAACCAGGAAGGAGCCTTCCTAATCCGAGAAAGCGAAAGTCTAAAAGGCGAATACTCTCTCTCAGGTATATTCTAGTTTTTCATCTGAAGCAATGTTTTAAAAATTTCTCAGGTGATCTGGGCTTTTTCATCTTCAAGAACAATAAACTGTGGGCATGAAAATTAAATTAAGTTCACGATAATATTTTTTTCCCAGTAGATATATAAAGAAAACACGTAAAAAGTAATTTGAGCTTATATTTTATAGAATTTGTTTATCAATAAACTCAGAATGGAAATTGACTTTTTTATGGTCAGTACTTCCAATGTTCTAGCTGCCTTAAAATAGATAGTATTTTTGTGAGCAAAGCATAAAAAATGTACATTACAGTTGTACACTACTGCTCTGATTAGCACGCAAAACAAAACTAAAAATAAAAGCATGTTGACAGATATCTGCAATTTAAGAAAAGGAGATTTCTGTTAGAGCTCACACTTAGGTTTTTATTTATTTGTTTTCAGGGATAAAATTCTAGGAAGATCTTCAAAGCTGTACTTTAGAATCAGTGATGTTTCATTGAAAATTTCACTGTAAACATCAGTAAAAAATTAGATTGATGATGATGATTATGATGCATTTTGAAATGTATTCCTTTATTTGAATCTGAAAGGTTATCAAATTAGGACACTTATTTGTTAATAATTTTGCTCACTTGCATCTAAGTACATAATGTTTTTTCATGCTTTAGATATCTACCATTTTAGATAGTAAATGTGATTGTTCATTGGTTGTTTTTTGTGAACATTTCCCATCAAACTTGTCATACAACTGTGAGCCAGGAGTATAGTGTTGTCCTTGAGACAACAGAGCTATATACCCCAACTTCCTAATGTGCCCTACCTATATTAATTCCAGAGACCAGGAAAAGCTTTTGATGTTTGTGAATAAACCATGAGTAGTCATCTGCAGAGTTATGTCAGTAAAATGAGAGGTACCTTGTCCATAACCAGATCTTTTCATATTGACTCCTCTTTTGCCCGGATGATTATGTGTCCTTCACCTTCTAAACATTACACAGAAACACAACTTAATGAAATTTTGACACATTCTTGCTTTCACTTTCCCAATTATAAGTAAAGTGTATATACCTGCAATGTCTTGTGGTAAGGGGAGGAATGCTTTTTATTGCCAAGACAAAGAAATATGGAGTGAAATACAGGGAAGTTTCTTGAAATAAATGTCATATTTACAGTTCTGGGAGAGTTTATGCCACAGCTTTCAGTTTGTCCTCAAGGAAGCTGGTCCTTGCCATGAAGCGCTTGAAGGAAAACTACCATCAGCAGGGAATCAGACTGCTCCCGAGCTGGGACAGAACTGACCCCTGTGCATGCACACTTTCATCCAAGGACTGCATTACAGCCACAGACCTTTCAAAATGTTTTTGCTCCCTGTGCCAACTTGTTGCTGTGTTACATGGTTTCAGCTTCCTCCAAGTGTTCTTCATCAGTGAACTGATTTCATCCAAGGACTGGGCTAGACTGATAACAGGGTGGTGATATGCAGGGAAGGAAAGATAGGCTGGTATTATCTTCTTAATGATGGCACTTCAATACATGACACATTACTAAAAATCAATGAAAAATCTTTTGCTTATGCACCTAGGGGTGGAAATGCAATTTCTTTTTATTATTCTCTAACTATAGCCTTTTAGGAAAGATTTAAAATATTGATTATTTATGTTGCATCCTCACCACTTCTCTAACAGGAAAACAGCAGTATCTAAGTTAAACTATGAGATACTACAGAGAAAAATCCAAAAGAATGAAAATAAATATTAGGCCAGCATTTGTAGTAGGATAGGATCATCCTTTGATGCTGCTGTTTGTTTTTTTCCTTACAAACTTTGGATGGAAAATTTATTCTATCTGATTTAGTATACTTGATTCAATTACAAAAGCTTGTGGTAGGCATTTTTTACATTTTTGTATAAGCTTATTTGGGAACAGGAGATTTGATGATGACTGATAACAGCAAGGTATGACACAACAGTGTGGATTTGTTCCATGGTGGTTTGTTTGATTAGTGAAGGTAAGAGCGGCACTGAAGAAAATAATATACACAGAGGCAAAGCTCCAGCTGCAGGAGCCTTCATGCACAAACATGGGTTGTCCTCTGTGCATGTATGCATGAATGTACGTATCATCTCAGATTTATTAAACATTTGTGCTCTTTTAGGCAAAGGAAGAGGATAAACTCTGAAGCAATCTGTAGACACTATTGGTGGCATCACTTCCCGGTGCTGCTAGATCTTTTAGCAGCTTCCCAGAGTTGAACATAATTTATCCTTAACATGCTGCTTCATCCCAAAGAGCTAAATATTATTTCCTGCTTACTGTATCAGCTTAGCTGAATGGCACCTGTTTGTATTGTGCAAGCTCTTTTACTTCCAACCTAATAGTATGCATCATGGTCTAGATGTTTTATGTCCATAATCTCATTACTTATTGTCTACTTCTTGGAAAGCTAGTGCACTCTAAAGCAAACGATGAAAGGGTTTGTATTATGGGAAGCATTAGTGGGAAAGAAGGTTGTTTAGTTCACCAGGAGAAGGCAGTTTTCCTGCATCTCTCCTGTTTGTGCCATCAATAGGAATTATGAGACACTGAAGCTGAGGCAGAAGGATGGCTTCTATCTCCATGGTAGCTGATACTCTGGCAGGGGAGAAGTCACAACCCGATATTTTGGAATACGTCCCTAAATTCTATTTCCAATTTTTTTCAGTCCAGAAACATTAGACCTCAAAAGTCCCATCTTCTGTAGGTCTGATTGGCTTTGCTCTAGCTTTTGTTGCTGTTTTGGTTTCATTGCAGAGTAGATGATAATTGCTAGAAGAGTGACAACCTGGCTTTCAGAATTAAGGTCTTTAAGAAAATATTTTGATTCTCTGTCCAGCATGCCATTCAGTTAAAAAAGAAATTGAAAAGGAAGAGAGTTTTTTACCCAAGAACCCATAAACTGATTTTATAACTTTCATGCTTGATTTCATACTCATATGAGCAGGGAGATATATAAGAGATTTAATGTTAATTAAGGAGACAAATGATCTCCATAGTAAGAAAAAAAAAATTAAAAAAATTTGAATCGTTCATGAAAATTACACTTTTTACTTCTAACTGGCCTTTTTGGGAAAACTCTCAGTTTGTGAGATTTGGATAACAAATAATTATTTAAATTAAAAACAAAAATTCATGTTCAGAAAGGTTTTTATCATTTGTGAATAGTTAAATGGAAAGCTCATCAAGCCAGATAGGCCACTGAGATATGTTGCTATAAATTTAGAGTGTTTGACATTTTAAAAATAGGTTTTCCCATTTTAAAAATGCACGTTGTCGACAGATTTTTATGTTGATGACTCCAGCATCTGGTGTGAAATGCATTAAATTTTAAACATGTTGGTGCCATCTTAGACGTTGCCTCTTTTTAATTAAAAGCCATAATTTAGATGTGCTCAGCTTAATTGAGTGTCATTGCCAATGATAGCAGGAGGCTCTGTACTTAGCCCGTCACTGAATAATGGTATCTGAAAGACTTATTGCATTAAATAACAATGTAAATGGTTTGTGTTTTCTTCAGCTGTTTTTTCCATGCTCCTAAAAGAATATTATGTGCTTTCCTCTAGGCCACACTGGGTTCCAGCATAGGAAAAACAGGTAGTTGTTCAAGGCAGCAGAATCATCAAATCAGCAAAATCATGGCCATACTAAGGGGACGATTTTGGATCTGCCTCTGCACCCGTTCTGTGCCGGTGAGAGTGATCTCATGAGTCACCCTCCTCCCACATCCACGCTGGGTGTGGAGGCAGAGCAGAGGTGCTGGTGGCGGTGCTGCATGGCCAGTGCTAGGGGAGCACTGCTCACAGGAGCCACGTTAGGACACATCGTTTTTGGCAGTAATGGCACATTAGCATCTTCATGATTCATTTGGTGAAGGTGTTGATTCTGCTGATGACACCATAAATTTTTGTGCCCTGGGGAAGGAGTAGTAAATTATTTTATTCACGTTTTTCAGGCGGCAAAATCTAGTTCTGCTTAATCCAATCATGTGAAGATGGATAGCTGGGAGAGGATAATCCTTCTGCTAAACTGAAACCATGTAGAAATCTAACAGGGAGCCATAATTCTTTTGGAAAGGGCAAGTTGAGGAGAAAACCTCTGCAGCCTTCACACCCAGCTACTGTGAAGCTGTGTGAAACTGAAGTTACAGTCCTGTCCCGGTTAGTAGTCTGACATGGATGTAGAGATGAATGGAAGGGGTTATGGATAGCTCTTTCCTGAGTGACATGTGCTCTGTATAATGTAGGCAGAGGAGCCACACTGTGCTGCAGAGCTGCAAGTGTGTGCTGCAGGACCTGTACAGCCAGACTCAGCCCTGAGATACAAGTAAACAACCCCCTGTCAAATACTGCACTAATCTCAGCTACTTATTACAAGATGAGACGGTATCAGTGCAGAAATTTTCTCCAGCTTCTCCACACACATCACCATCTGACCTGGATGCTGTCAATCATAAGGCTTTGTAAAAGGCTCATTTAAGAAATTAGAACACATCCTTCAAACCAGCTCTTGCATTATTAATGTTAGCTACTTCACAAGTAATAGTTATAATACTGCTAATAAATAAATCACGTAGTCAAACTACTATTACTTGTGATATACAACTGAGACTGGATTAACTCAGTCATCCTGTTGGCCTTCTGTTCACTGCATCATAAAGACTAATTAATTTATCTGGATTGATTTTCCTGTGAACTTTGGAAAAGTCATTACATTTTCAGTCCATTGTTACTGAATTACCCTTTCCTTCATTTTGCTTCAGCTGCATTTCCAAATGATACATCACAAAATCATCCATAAATTTTATAGTTAAAAAGTAGTAATTATGGGTGTTCATTAAAAAATAAATATAATTTGAAAAGCGCGATATAATACGGATTTTGTTTACAAATAATCCCACTCCTGTCCTCACGCAGATTTGTAAGTTCTCAGATCCCTGAAAATACTGCCTGAGGTGGAGTATTTTGAGCAGCTCCTGTCTGCTCTCTGGTGGTCTGGGATGACAATCACACAGTACAGTGCAAAAATATTTGATCATCCACGATAATACTTAAGGAAAGACAGATTTCCCTTCTAATTTCATCACTTAGATGGTGAGAGAAATTGTTCTTCATATCAGCTTTGTTAATTTCATGCAACCAATTCTGTATGTTTTCTAGATACAATATGTAACCATGCATTCCTATGTTATTATAACCAAAATTATTGCCGAGTCCATGCAGTGGTACAGGATAAAGAATCTATCTTTTAGGTTTATTGTGGAACACTTTTAGTGTTAGAGCTAAGAGCTGTGGCCTCCTGAGGAGCTAAATCTGTTACTCTTCTGTATGTAATATAAACTCTCTACTGCCCATTCGACTTGCACAGTGATGTTTAAAGAGTGGAGTGTCTTGTAAATGACACCCACATAAGAGACTAAATACCTTTTCAGCTCTTCTGAACTGCCCTCTCTGATGATTCTGAACCTACTATTGCTTCTACTGATATTCCTTTGTAAAGGAAATCTCTAGTGATCTCCAAAATTTATTTTATTTTAATTTTTTTTTTTTTTGGTGAGACTTATATACATTTTTTGTCTCTCTCTGATCTGGTGCTGGTCCAGGTCTAGCCCCAGCATGCAGTAGCTCAACTTTTTTGCTGACACATCTAAAGAGTGTTCTGATGTTCACAGGGAGGGACACTTTGCGTGTCAAGATATGCAGATAAGTAACTTACAGGAGGTGAGGAGTGGTCTTATTGATTAAGAACAACAGATTAGAACAAAACAGATTTAAATGGAAATGAATTAATCAACTACTTGAAACAGAGCATTATTCACCTGATTTTTATGTGTTCCAAACATGCACAAAATTCAAAAAACCCGTTGGAAGATGTGAGTGCTTTTCAGAGAATCAAGGCCATGTGGAAGGTATATCAGCTTCCTCTAAAATTCCTGCCAGCCCAGCAGCTGCTGTTTGGACTGTTAACACTAAAATAAAGGAGGATAAAGGAAATATTAAAAACTGATTGCTGTCAATTAGATGCTTTTGGCTGGTTTTGGTGTCTTCAAAGATAGGAAACATGAGCTGCCTCACAGAAGATGTATTTATGTACTTCTACATCAGTTCTAATGGTGGAGAATCTACAAATAGCTGAAGACTAATAGAAAAGATGCATTAAGCCATCTGAACAATGGGCTTTGGTTTGAAAGAGGCTTTTTATAGTTGTCCTATTTGAAACTAAAATAATTTATTTTAAGGTACTCATAAATATATTTAGGATTTTTATGATGGTTTGGGCATAAATGATATTGTACCACTGCAGTAATTCCTGGACACTTAATATATTTAAATCTTTTTAGTTTTTGATGGTGCATCTGTGAAGCACTACAGGATCAAAGAGCTGGATGGTAGCTTTTTCCTAAGCAAAAGGAAAACTTTCAAAACTCTGAAGGAGCTGGTTGACTATTATAGCAAGAACAGTGATGGCCTCTGTGTGTTGCTCAGACAGCCATGCCTAAAGGTAAGGAGTGGATGCTACACTGTGCAAAATATTTTTTGTGAGCTAACTCATCACATATCTGTCAGAAAATGTTGACCCCTTGTCTGCTTCTGCCATTTCAGAATGTTGATAATCTGCTTGTTTTCAGGAAGTTCAGGGTAGTGTTATAGTTCCATTCTTGAGGTTGACAAATTAACAATAAAATATCATGCAGTTTTAAAAAATCATTAAGTGTCTGGGGTGGAAAATATGCCAAATCATGATTTGTGAATACCTTTGTATAAAAATATATGGAGATGAAATCTCCAACTTCATAACTCTAGCTATCCATAAGTAATTACTGAGACAAAACCGCAAAGTTCTGGCAAACAATACGTCATTGTTCAAAAAGCTTGCTAGAGGGATGATTTCTAATTTTTGCTTTTAATGGAAGGATATTTTCTTTAGCATATTTCTTATTTCTAACAAAAATCATCCAGTATGTGGGTTATACTTTATGTTCTCAGCTCACTTTATCGCATGTTTTTACTCTAAGGAAACATTATTTACATCTGTTCCAGCTTTTAACAGACATAATTAACAATGATTTGTATATGTTGTTGAAAAAATGCTGCAAGTCTCAATTATTGTATTATTTATTTTCTTTTACCAGATACAAATTCCAGCTACTTTTGATTTGTCTTATAAAACTGTTGATCAGTGGGAGATAGACAGACTATCTCTGAAATTTGTGAAAAAATTAGGATCTGGTCAGTTTGGTGAAGTATGGGAAGGACTGTGGAATAATACCACCCCTGTGGCTATCAAAACATTAAAACCAGGTATGTGCATTATTCTTAAATGTTAATAACAGGAAATATTAGCAAGAGTGCTCCCTTACTTTTTAAATGTTACAGCTATCCATATATGCACTCATTCTTAAAATCCACACACCTAAACATGAAGATTAGTAAAGCTCTAGGTCCAGATATTCTTCTGGTATTTTGAACTACAATTTTATACAGATTTCTGTTTCTAGACGAGCTGAGTTAATTCAATATCTGTCTTCAATAAAAAGGCAGCTGCAACAAGGGTTGTACCTATTTTGTACAGTTTTGTTTGTATGGAACTGACTAACTTTAGATTGAGTAGTCTGTGGGTGAAGTAATTGATTTACTACTGGTCTGTCATCTGTAGAATTTTTCTAGTGATTAGGTGATATAGCATAGTGATTTCTTTGGTAATATATAATATTTACTGTGCTAAGTTTGTCTTGAGGAAGTGCTTTAATCCTAGTGTTGGTTGAATAAAATTTCTCAAAGTTTTTGATACACAACATTTATACCCACTATTTGCATGTAATATAAGACTGTCTAATACAGCTTTTAGCATTTTTCTTAATTATGTTTCATTAACTTCAAGTAATTTGTGCATTTTAAATTGACAACATAAAATATCTGCCAGCAGATGGCAAGAACTACATAGATAAGGGAGGTAGCCTGGATGATATACGTGTTTTTTAAAAAGAGATAACAACATGAGCTGTGGTTAATTGAAAAAGCTTGTGCTGGGCGCTAATGAACATGATTCAGGAAGCAGAACAGATTCAGACCTTTGATTCAGAATAACATCAATATGCTTGAGCACTGCTTGAATGGTTTCCTGAACAAGGAGGAATTTAAGCATGTGTTTTAAGGCCCTCTTGTATCAGGATATTGTTTGTGTTTTGGGACATGCAAATTGAAAGAAAATAAGCACCTTTTTTTTCTCTGCTTAACTAAAAATGCAAAAACTTCTCAGACTAAAGACCTTCTGTAATTCATATGAAAGACAAAACTTTTTTCAGTGAACAGGAGCATGTCCCTAGTGACTCAGTAAACAGAAACCATCTTGCAATCTCTTTCTCACTGGAATAAACACAAGACCCACTGCAAACTTGTTATCACATAGAGACTATCACAGTATAATGGAAGAAATTCCTTCAACTGTGATTCTTTTTATATATCATAGTTCACCTGGGAAAAGGGGCTCGATTAATCAATACTTTTTCTATCTCAGTTTTTTCCACTCTATTCTGACTCATGCTAAGGTCAACAGCAGTAGTCTCACTGATTGCATGGTGGATTGTATGCAGTTAGGGCAGACAGAAGCCCCATCCAGATGCTATGCCTGGATAGCAGAGAGTTTGTGACCTAATACTGTGATAAGGAAGCTGTGCATTGCACGTAGTGTTGCTCAGAATGAAGACTTTGATTCCCAAAGCTGTCTTGATAAATTATGTAGTTAATGCTGAATCTCTTATCACTGTACTTTGTGAACTATCTCATTCTGCAAAAACAGTTCAAACAGTCAGAAATGTAAGCATTTAACCTTGTAGTATTACTTCTCCAGGGAATTAGCCTCTTCTATACAGGTTTTCTCACCATTTGGAGGGCCTTACAGTAATCAGCACATTGGTTTTCCATAGCTTGTTCTCATTGTTACTCATGAGGAATAACACTTCGCTAATTAAAGACAAACCACAATACCCTCACCCTAATCTGAGTAATAAATGATTACCTTGGTACTAATAAAATTTCGCAAAGGGTAGGGCTGGTAATTTCATTCACCATAACATAAAGTTGATAAATGAATCGAAAACATAATAGTTAATGAGTAATCAAGAAATACATTGTGTTGATGACTGAAGCTTCCAATATTCACATGAGCAATGTTTCAGGCTTCAAGTGTAACACACTGTAAAATGATCCTCTCCTGTTGCTTGGCTCAAAGATCTAAATCACTTGTCTTACACTGTGGCAGGAGAGCGCATATTTTAAACAACAGGCATTTCACTAAGCTGTTTTACAGTGTAGACTCTCTGGACAAGAAAGTCGTCAGAACAATGGAGAAGTGTGTTAAACTTGAAGTGATCTGGCAAATATAGGGGGATGAGATGGAAAGGGTTCTGTTAAAAAGGCTTTACCACCAGAAAAATTGTGAAATGGAGCAATGATCTTATTACCAAGCAGGAGCAGGTTGATCAAGTAGGGTAATCACATGGTGAGCAATATAGAAGAGCATGATGCAATATAGAAGAGCATGATGCAAATAGATTTATAGGCCTGAGGGCCAGAAAGGATTTCTGTTATTTTGAGTTTTTCTGTTGAGCATTTTTTTGCAGTGCGCATCTGTTCTAGACCATATATAGTCTGAATAATTTGCTGTTATATGCCATTACACATCATCCCTCTGCTGAGATCAGTATTTATATTTAATCAAAACACAGATTGTTCTCGACTAGACAATAATGTGAAGCCTTCTAGTCCTAAGTGGAAGGCACTGTAAGAATGTGGACCTAATTTCACATTTGAATTTGCCTGATGTCTTCTCTTTAACCCTTGCTATGTCTTCTTGTAAAAAAATAAAAAGCCTATTTGTATGTATTAGTTTTTCTTTCCGTTCTGGAGATACAAACAGAGTGAGTTAAACCAATTTTAAGCTGTCTTTAGAAAGGCTAAATGTAGTTTCTTGTTATATAGTATCCTTCTCATTTCTCAAACAGTTTTTTTTCTGGATTTAAACTAATCTCTAGCTGTTGCTGCTAAAAGGCTTGAAACCAAGTATGCCAATGGCATCCTGGCCTGTATCAGCAACAGGGGCCAGCGGGACCAGGGCAATGATTGTCCCTCTGTTCTTGGTGCTGGTGAGGCTACACCTCAAATCCTGTGTCCAGTTCTGGGCCCCTCAGTACAAGAAGGACATTGAGGTGCTGGAATGAGTTCAGAGAAGGGCAATGGAGCTGGTTAAGGGTCCAGAGGTTAAGTCCTGTGGGGAGTGCCTGAGGGAATTGGGGTTGTTTAGTCTGGAAAAGGGGAGGCTCAGGGAAGATCTTATCACTTTCTACAGCTGCCAGAAATTAGGTTGTAGTGAGGTGAGGACTGGTGTCTTCTCCCAAGTAACAAGCAATAGGAGAAGAGGAAACAGCCTCAAATTGTGCCAGGGGAGGTTTAGATTGGATAATGTGATTTTTTTTTTTTTTATGGAAAGGGTTGTCAAGCATTGAAACAGGCTGTCTGGGGTACTGATGGAATGACCATGCCTGGAAGGGCTCAGAAGACATGTGGATGTGGCACTTGGGGTTGAGGTTTAGTGGTGAACATGACAGCGCTGGGTGAATGGTTGGACTCAGTGATCTTATAGATCTTTTCCAATCTTAATGTTTCTATGATTCTATGACTCTATGACCTTCCAATATATAGGAAAAAATTAATCTCCCAGAATTCTGGTGAGATGGAAGTAATGGGTTTTCCCCAAAGCCAGTTCTCCCTTGATGCAAATGTGTGATTCCTGACTTGTGAGTATTTAGGGTATTCAGAATCTGTTTCCATTTCAATTTGGAGCAAGAGCCAATTTTTCAAATATTTTACACCAATTGAAAATTTCACAACTGCTTCTTTCAAAAACATTGATGTGCAGCATACTAGCTAATTTCCCCTCTTTTTAGGTATCTAGCATCTCAGATGTATCAGGATTTTTAAATAATTAGCAGGAAAGAATAAGCACTCACATATCAGATAAAACATATTAGAGATTAAAAATGCACATTACAATGAGAAAATAACATGCTGTTAAAGCACATTTCTTTACATTGATTGTAAAGTCTGGATTCCAGGAATCCAAAAATCTTAAAACACCTTCCTCCCCACCACCTTCTTCTTGGGCTTAACTTCACTCTCATACTCTCTACCTCCTCCTCCACTGTGGTGCAGGGTGACAGGGAATGAGGGTTGTGGTCAATGCATCACATGTCTGTGATGCTCCTTCTGCATCAGAGGAAGGGCTCCTCACATTCTTCCCCTGCTCCAGCATGGAGTCCCTCCCACAGGAGAGTCCTCCACAACCTTCCCCAGCTTGAGTCCTGCCTCTGGGCTGCAGTTCTTCACAAACTGCTCCAGTGTGGGTCTCTTCCATGGGATGCAGTCCTCCAGGAGCAGACTGCTCCAGTGTGGGTCACATATATGCACTCCTCTCTTCTCTGGCTGTTGCTGTGTTGCACAGGTTTTCTTTTCCCCCTTTTTAAATCTGTTTTCCCAGAGGTGCTGCCACCATCACTGATGAGTTTGGCCTTGGCCAGCAGCGGGTCCATCCAGAAGCTGACTGGCATTGGCTCTGTCGGACATGGGGGAAGTTTCTAGCAGCTTCTCACAGAAACTACCCTGCAGCTCCCCATTACCAAAAGCTTTCCACTTAAACCAAATACATTCTGCGCCTCAGCTCTCTGTATCACATATGTAGGAGCTATCATTAAAGTCCATATTCGTCACACAAACTTCATAAACTTCACTATCAAGAAAAAGAATTCTCGGCACCAAAAGCAAAATACCATAATCACAATACCAAAGTCAACAATTTGCACACAATCCACCCCTTGTCCCTTCAACACAATTACAACAACTGAAATTCCCTGTGATCATTCCACTCTTTGCTCTCAAATATCATTCTGTCAATATCTTGCCCATTACCTCTCCTTATTCCCTTTACAATCTGTTGATCAGTGTGACTATAAACAAGAAGCAGTAGTTATGTGATGCCTTCGTTCAGATAATTCTCTTATTTGTTCACTGGTTCACTTGTCTCTGCTTTGGAGACATCTATGACATTTTACCAGCCCAGACCATATCATGAATGTGTGAATGATAAAACAAAACATAAGAATATCTTTTCCTTAAGGAACATCTCTGAAGTTTGAGCTCTTGACCCACAGTTTTCAAAGAGGTATAGGGATCAGTGGATAGAAAAATAGTCTAGAAACCAGCAGCTGTTATTTCTGGTTTTGGCTCTGCACAGCACTGTCTTGATGCAGGTCCCTGAACATGTCATTTTACATTTCTATTTTTATTTCCTCACTGAGACATTGTTTTTTCTATT
The DNA here is from genome assembly GCF_017639235.1 of Corvus kubaryi. Taxonomy (NCBI): domain Eukaryota; kingdom Metazoa; phylum Chordata; class Aves; order Passeriformes; family Corvidae; genus Corvus; species Corvus kubaryi. Next base: position 28,597,919 of record NW_024582091.1, on the reverse strand, counting down.
TAAGTGGAAATCATTGCAGCAGGGATTTGCACTTTGTCCTATGTTGAGTGTGATGGATTTTCTAGAACCTGTTGTCTGGGCTAGCTTGCTTCTCCAGCTGTCAGCATGTGAAGCAGACATCTATCATCACCAATTAATTGTATCTTATAAAGTTCCTTATGCCTATTGAAGTTGACGGATACATTTGTCATTATCACGTTGTAAAGCTTCTCCCAAGCTTCTCTCTGCACAAAAGCTGCCCAAGCATGATTTTTTTTTTCAGGAGACTTTCCCAAAACAGTGTCTGGATTGGTACTGTCAGTGGAGTTTTTAATAATATTTTCAGTTTTTCAATATACCATCTCTTTAATCCATGTGCAGTGTAAAAAGCTTTGCACTCAGGGAAGTCCCCCAGTTTCCCTGAAAAAAAGAGATTCTTTTATTCCATTTAATTCAGTATGTGACCTTATACTAGCTTGTAAGTTTACTTCTGTATGGTGACAAAGTTGCTTGAGAACATCCAGATACATATATTATTCATCTGTTAATGTGAATAGGTTTTCTTAGTCTCTTGTGTTGCCAAATACTTGGTTTTTTAAATGTTATTTCTTTATTACTCATAAACTTCTCCAGCGGATCATAGTTATATGCTTAATGTAGTCTCCATGTAAATTAATCTTGTATAAGCTTCTTTAGAAAATTAGGTTGCGCTGAAGTACAAGGTTACTTTGAAGCAATTTCAGGAGGTTTATTGAAAGTTGCAAACAAAGGGTCTTGTGAGGAGGTTACCTAGTATTTAAGGGCCATTTACATTTAGGCCAGTGGAATCTGGAAAATAACTGGTTTTATGACCAAGTGGTTTCTTCTTTCAGTAACCTGCTCTTTATCCTATGTTTACCGCTTACAGCTGAAAATGTACGTTTCATTAAAAACACACATATTCAACTACAAGCTAGAACCCCCTCAGCTATTTGAAACTCCATGTGGTATGTGTTTCCTTCCTCAAAAGGATGCACTGTAAATTCTTTGCCACTATTGTGACAGGCTGTATCCAACTAATTTGTAACAAGTGTGTTTGGTTGCTTTTAGAGGCAGTTTTTAATTTGCTTATTCAGTTGCTAAAACCTAATCTTAGGCAGAATGCTCATAAAGACACTTTTATTTATTTTTTTTTTTCAGTTGGCATCCAATCTTCTTATTAAGTACAATATAAGATCTACAGGGCTCTGGGGAGTTGGGGCACTGTCTGCTACTTGTACTATTTAAAGATATAAACTAAGTAAAACTGAAGGTTACATGTGTTCTTCAAAATATTCAGGAAATATTTATTGATCTTTTTCTGGTTTGTTATCATTATCATCACTGTTATTTTCTATTACAGTGTAGAAAAGGATTTGCAGCTATTCGGCTAATGGAATACTTCCCTCCTGATCAATTTGTTGAGAGTTATCATATGTGAAAAACATGTTGCTTGGTTTCAGTTTGTTGGAAGAAGTTTATAGCATGATTAAACTGAGAAATTCCTTGTAGGCAAACTTTGATGGTGGGAACAAATCAGACTGTCATATGCTATGGTGTGAAGAAACCCTGTATAATGATCCATAGAGGGTCCATGATTTGGTAGACCCTAAGGGACCAAGTACTTTATCCTTTTTAGGATCAACTTGTCAAATTTTGGTGCTGATGCTAAATCATTAGCCACACTCATGTTTTTGCTTTTGGAGGCAGAATGCTTCACACCATGCAGCCTCTCTGTAGATTTTAGGCTGATTTTTATCACAATGCTTATATCTTGAAACAAGTAAGCAAATGGGGCACAATTTTATTAATATATTCACAATATTAAAGTGAGTGTAAACCTTATAAAGACAACCCAAGACTTTTAAAAATTCTTTTTTAATCTGGAGTTGGTGAAAAGTTCAAGTAAATCTGTAAAGATTGTGCTATTGTAAACAGGAAAAGGACATAGAGTAGGCATTACAGATATTTGGTGTTTTCTCTCTGCCATAATCTCTGCTTTATCCAGACCAAGGATGATCATTTACTCTTTGTGAAGGCCCCCTCTTCCTTCTGAGAGTGAGGGAAATGAGAAAATGAGAATAGCTTGTACCTGTTGAGGAGTTGTATTATTGGCTGCTTGCCACTTATTGATGGCATGGAAATCCATTAACTTTGACCATTACTCCTAATGACATCCTATAAAGTGTTGCCAAATTGGGCAATATGGGATTGCCAAGGGAAGTATGAGGACACGGAAGAGAGGAGTACTTGTTCCTTGCAATGTAATCTTTGGTCTCCCAAGTAGCAATGTCAAGTGGCTCTTTTTTCATAAAATCTGTGTCAGGAGCATTTCTGAGTCATTCCTCTTGTATTGATGTGAGGATATGAAATCACACATCATTAATACGTTTTGGGAAATAGCTTGGAGCATTTTTCAGGAGGTGGCATTCAAGGTAGGATTTGAGTGGGTAGGCTGATTTTCTAGTTCGTTTTGTAGAACAGATTTTCTTTTGGAATTTTATTGCTGAGCTATTTAACATCCTTCAAGAATTACTTAATTTGAACATCTGTGTTTGGAACAGTCAAACTCCCAAATAAACCTTTTAGGTTACCTAATATTAAAAAAGACTCTTATTCTTGCAGCCTTGGCTTCTCTAATTTCTCAGTCTGCTTACTGAGGAAGTTGAGTTTGTTTTTAAACATGACATGGAGCAAAATAACTTGGATAACTAGATTTTTTCCTCCCCAGTCTTCACTGTAATATTTTTTAATTAAAGTGTTTTGATTTGGGAGGAACGAGACATTTGAGTAGCTGAATAATTTCACATTTGTTTGTACAAGCATTTTGAAACAGATATTATTTACCAACTTCCTCAAACATCTGACAATATCTGGTCACTACTGGATCATTCATATAGAAAGCTTTGCTTTTTTATTTGTGCATGTTTTCCTAATCAATCCCCAATTCTGGTCATATGAGCTTTAATCCTAAATTTGCCATGACTTTACCTTCCTCTGCTGTTCCTGATTGCTTCTTTGACATAGTTTCTGCATTGGTTCACTATGTATATGAATAGAATTAGAGATGTCATGACTTCATGTAACACTTACAAAGTTGACATCATTTGCTGTTAGACACTTTGGTATTTAAGAGATTGTAAAATTAATGTTACATCTGTGCATACATTGGTATTTCTAATAAGGTTGCTATCGCATGATCATTATAAATAGCTATTTGTTTTTGTATCTATAAAATGCACACATCTTCTCTGCATATGCTAAACTGATTTCAGTGCTTTCAGGCTTTGATTGGTGAAGCCGAAAATATAGTGCAACAAATTTTGATTGCAGCACTAGTTTTCTCTCAGAAATTTTATGCTCATTACCTAGACAGTCTCACCTCAGTTTCAGATCCTTTTGTTAACCAGTTGTTTGTTTAAAATGTATCCCTTAACATTCTAGCCTCACTTTTTTTCCTGTTTGGGGGAGGCCTGGGGATTTTAGCCTTTAGATTTCTGGTGGCTGGGACACATATGTTCTCTGTCCCTATGCAACTGGCATGTTTCACTCATTAACTGTTTGTTTCAGCTGCACTGTCTGTTTTCCATGGAACTGTGAAGATTTGAGATGCTAATGTACTTTCAAAGAAAACAATCTCAGTTACTCCCTTAAGACTGCTAGGCTGGTAGGAAGGCCTTTAATAACCTCAGCTTATGTTTTGTTATATGTTGTTTTTTCAGGTTCAATGGATCCAAAAGACTTTCTGAGAGAAGCACAAATAATGAAGAACTTGAGACATCCAAAGCTTATACAGCTTTATGCTGTCTGCACTTTGGAGGACCCAATTTATATTATTACTGAACTGATGAGATATGGAAGTCTTCTAGAATACCTTCAAAGTAAGCAAATGACTCTAAACTCATTTTAACAGTGCTGCAGTTTAGTAAATACACTAACATAAAAGACAGAAATACAGCACCCTGGTTTAATATAAAAGCTGCATTATTTTTCATGTGTGGGGGTGAGAAAAGCAGAAAGAAAGGTTTATGAATTTTTGACATGCCAAAATATTTGAGAAGTAGGAAAGAAACACATTCACAGTCTGATTCTTGCCTTATAATGGCCCATATTTTATCACACAGTTCTATGAGTAGATGGGAACATACACAAAGGAATAAAAATATAAGTATCCAGAAGGATAGGTCATCATATTTGACATGAAATAGAGGCACTTCCACAAAATTGTACTTAACAGCTTTGAAAACTATCACTAGTCAGGGATATCTTTTTCCTACAAATTTGTCCCTTGCCTATCCCATCAGGGCTTTTATCTCAGCAGCACTTCAAAGTGCTCTTTTGAAGGCAAATAATAATTAAAAATAAAATTGTACAGCCTGGAACAGACTAGCATAATGACTGCACTCTTTAAGTTCACTCCTGTTCTTGGGATATGCTTGATTCTAGTGTTGTTACCCATTTTCAGTTTAGCAGATGTCTGTGAGATGCTAAATGTCTTCAAAGTTGTAAGGATCTCTTGAAGACAAAATATTTGCTGCAATTGTCATGCTGAATTTCTTCTCTGTTTCCAGCCCATAAAGCAAAGCCCTGTGTAGTACCACAGACATCATTTACCATGACAAGTCTTCCCCTGTCTTCTCTGTGGAACCATTTTTAGATGGGGGTCTGTCCACACACAATTACAGCTAAAGAAATATCTGACACAGGCACAGCTGTACCAGAAACTGCCCAGAGTGGGTTTGCCATGACCTTGGGCCAGATCATCTACAGTTTTGTAGGCATTTACTGGCCAGAGGTAGCAAGGCACAAATTTCCTGTAAATTCTCATCTTTGGTGCCTTTGTGTACAGATTGCAACTTATCTGATTGAAAGAGCCTGGCACATCAGGAAATGATTGCTGTGCATGGAAACATTTATTGCACTGGAGAAATAGCTTTGAGAAAGCCAGGATGAGTCACAGCTATTGCAGAGGTGAAAACTGGCCTGTTAGTGTGCATAGATTAAACATGTTCAGGGCACATCGGTGCTGCAGCCTGTGTGTGGATCTGTTGCCAGCATATGCACAGCACCCTGCTCCTTGCCTAAGTGTTCACTCCTGTAGCTCTTCATCAGAGACTGTGGAAAGTCAGTTGGCTTCCAGGCAGCCATCAAGATATCCGTAATAACGTCCGGTTGAAACCCAGCCTAGAGGTATCTCTCCTTGTCTGATGGCCAATGCACAGGGAGGTGCACAGAAGTAAGAGGTGGAGGCAGAGATCCAAGGGATTTGATAGGTATTGTGGCCAGAGAAAAGTCTTTGCTATCAGTGAGAGTAATAAGGAAAGAGATTTGAAGCTTGTATAGAGCTCTGTGACTGGAAGTGATCTGTATCAGCTGGAGTGCACAGCTACTGATAAGTTTTCTTGAGACTCAGCCTCTGCAGGGAACATGAAAATATTTCCAGGCTTCTGCCTCTGTGTGCACTATGGGTAAGTATGGCAAACTAGAGCAGAAGAAAGTCCAGAGATATTCTTTGTTCCTATTCCCCTCCAAGAAATGCATGGTATGCTTTTCCAGCTTTAAAATATTTTATTCACAGTTACTATCACGTTTTCCCATAATGACAGCTACTTAATAATGACAGACATGGGAATTCCCTGTGCACACTGTAAACGTACTTTGGGAGAGTTCATGATAAACACTGCTATGCAGAGTTATTGACCTGCCACCAGTACAAGGAAAATGCACCTGAAAAGTTTTCTTTGTTATTGGAAGTGAATGAAATTGTCATAAATGCATGAGTGCTTTTATCAATTCTGATTGACCTGGGGTTTGTTCTGGCAGGAATGCAGTCTTGAAGTTTGGTGAATTATTATGGAGGCAATGCCCTCACTGGAGAAAGTGCCACTTATTTATTTTTCACTTTTTTATTGTCAGTTATCTGTCAATGAGAATATTTTCCTGTCTTTTCTGTATGAGATATTGTGGTTGATTGCTTAGAACAGGGTACAGACCCCAAGACTTCTTTAATATTTCCTCTAATAAATTTTTTATATGATGTTGAGGCTTTTGTCAAAAAATATTAGTAAAAAAGGACATGGAGGTGCTATGCTCTCTTTATCAGTTAAACAATAATCCATGGGAAGTAATATATATATATACTTCTAGCAGCCTTCCAGTACCTAAAGGGAGCCTACAAATATATATACTTCTAGCAGCCTTCCAGTACCTAAAGGGAGCCTACAAATATATATACTTCTAGCAGCCTTCCAGTACCTAAAGGGAGCCTACAAAAGAGGTGGAGAGGGAATTTTTACAAGACCAGGTAGTGATAGGATAAGGGGGAATGACTTTAAACTGAAAGATGGTAGGTTTACATTAGGTAATTCTTAGAAATTCTTCACTGTGGGGGTGGTGAGGCACTGGGACAGCTTGTCCAGAGAAGCTGTGCTTGAACTTGTGTGCTTTGTCTGGAGTTTTTTGCTCCAGCCTGGCGTTTTGGAGGTGTATTCAGAAATCTTTATGAGACAGACATACATGATTTACACTTCAGATCCCAAAGAGACCCATGATTTCATCCTCTGCATTTGTGCACAGGTTGTAGCTCCTGGTCAGCTGAGGCTCCTCCTTAAAGCTTTCCCTTCTTTAGCTCCAGAACAGCTGCAGTGCAGAACCATCTTACAGAGAGAGATCATCCAAGATATACTGTGGCAGCCAGGGCAGCAGTGGCCTCTTCCCCTACCTCAGCCCACAGGCTAAGGGCAGTAGGTCAGCCCAGTCTGGTATTCCAAACAGGCTTCAGTGAAAGAAATGGTTTTTCAGCTGCCACTCCACTGTTAGAGGTGGATCTCATCCTTGTCCTTTAGCACGGTGCCCCTGAGAGTCCTGCAGGGAATAAGACAGGGAGGGTTTAGCAGCTCCAACTCCTATTCTGCACTGAAAGCAGCTCATTAAACACGAGGCTGATGAGCCAGCCCTTCTTCCCGTGGCATTGCCTTATTTTGTCTCTTGGAGCAAGCTTGAGTCAGGCTGTCCTGGAGCATTGGCAGACCAGTGACAAACTTGTGCTCAGGTTTGCCAGCATCCTTGTCTGCTCTCACCAGCAGGCAGTTCACAACATGCACAGATGAAGTCACGTGAAAGGGAATATTTGAAGCTGACTCACCTAGGCTAACTTCCAAAACCCAGGTACTAATGCAAGCTGCTTGTACACACTTAGTTATTTTCCAATTAAATACAACATGAGTGTCATTTGTGGACTTATATCTTTGTCTGGCAAGATGAATAATAAATGCTGATGCTTGTCAGTTATCAGAACTGAAAATCTTCAGAGTGTGGTATTATTCTGGGGACTGGATGGATTTTCACAAAGCCCGATTTTTGTCCCTCTCTTAAAAGTTCAGGCACCTCTGAAACGTATCTGTAGGAGAGGAAAAGACATTCTGAGTCAACAATAGAAGTAAATAATCTCAGTGCTGAATTATCATGACAATGAGTTTAGCCTCAAAAAGAAAGTAGGGCAAGACACATACAGGGCAAGTTTAATAATTTAATTTTTTTTTTTTTTTTTGCCTAATTGTGTCAGAACATTCAGATGAGCAGGAAATTCAAGGCCTGGAGATTGCAGAATTGATTAGTAAACAGTGGCATCTCACACTCTTCGTAAGGTGGGATTGCAAGGTTACATCAGATAAAGTGCCAGAACTGGCGGAAGCTATGCAAAACAATGCTAAGACACACTAACACTGCAAATCAATTAAAAATAAACAACAGAAAGCTGCCAGCTACAACAGTTTTGTTTCTCTAACACAGAGGCAGTAAGTAAAAGTCACCAACCTGATGAGAAAGAAGAACTGCCAATAAGCCTAGCAGCAATGATTCAGCTTTTTGATATTAAGGTTCTGAAACAAAAAGTTGAAACTGTTTTGAGTGTTAGAGGCTACAGGGGTAGGAACTCAGGCTTGAGTGCTGCAGCATTTGGGATCGGGTGACAGTGGTCCTCAAACATAACAGTGATTTGGTTTATCATCGATTACCTCACAGTTTAAATCCCACAAAGGCCCTGAATTTGTACTCTTTTATACTGAATTTTTTTTTGGTTGCCTGTCTTACAATTTTTGGCTGCAGTTTTTCATGACCTAAGACTCCTTCCTTCATTTGTGGAGGCAAGTTGCTCAGCTCAAAGTTCTTCTACTGCATTGTTTCAACAATGAGCTATGACTGCCAAATCTCAGTTTCTGGGATTTCCTTATCTTAGTGTGGTGGGAATGACATGCACATTGCTTTAAAAAGTTCTACTGGAGAAGCAGGCAGTTTGAAAGCATCTCAAGGAGTCCTACTGTTGAGTAGCAACCACAGAGATAACAGCATGAAGCAGTCAAGTGGAGTGGAAAGTGAAAATGAGAGTTACACTTGATAGCAGATGGTAGTTTTTCCTAATAAGAATCATCAGAGAACAGGGAACAAGGATAATTCTGTGCTTTTCCATCTTTAGTCAGCTCTGGCTACAGCCACTGGCTACTGACATTAGCTCTTGCTCACAGTTTGGAACAGCTTTATGAACCTGTCAGAAAGGTACATACTATGTTACTGTCAGAAGATAAAAGATTTTCTCTTTGGACTGTGTCAGCAGCTCCTTCCTGGCCTAGATCAACTCCTGCATTTAGTATCTACTGTTTTAGAGAAGATGGGACAGGCATTGTTACTCAGTTATTGTGAAATAAGTAATGTCATTCACTAATCCCTGTTATTTGGCTGGGCTGTTACTTTATTGTATTACATGGTTTGGTTTGCTCATGTTGGCTGTTTGAACTAGTCAGATTTTCAGTTATTTATGTCTGAAATCTGCACATTGTTCTTGTTCTTATGTTGTTCTTGTCATCTCCTTTTTAAAAAGAGGATGGAGGCTCTCAAATCTCCCTGAAACATCAAGTAGACATGGCTGCTCAGGTGGCTTCTGGGATGGCATACCTTGAATCTCAGAACTATATCCATCGGGATCTGGCAGCCAGGAATGTTCTTGTTGGTGAACACAATGTTTACAAAGTGGCAGACTTTGGACTCGCAAGAGTTTTCAAGGTAGGTTGTGAGAGGGTTAATTGTCTCTGCTTTTAACTCTGGAGAACAAGGTGGAAGAGGCCAACTAAAGAATGAATTGTAGCCCTGAATTGCTGGATTCAGAAAAAGGCAAACCCAGGGAGAAAAGGACCTATAAAATGTTCATTTGTATCTTCTACCTGCATTATCCCATATAAGGTTAGAATTTGTCCTGTGCCTTTGTGTCAATCTGAAGAATCCTGGTGTCTGCTTCCCACCCAGCCACCCAGGAAGGAGCCTGGCAAGCAATACCCTTTGTTGGACAAGCTTTATCCACAGCAGCTGCAACATGGAGAGGAATGATGGAAAGATTATACACCTGGGCCTGTAAGGGAAGGCATATAAAAATGTCTTGACAGCTATTCTCCCCTTGTTCCCTTCCCCACTGCCTCCATAATGGTTGTGAGCACAGGCAGTAATCATAAAATGACCTTATTCCTCTCCACAGCTAACAGCAAAGTTCATAAAGTGAGCTCTCAGAGCTTTTATATCTGATGCGGTCACAAATTCTTCACCACTGCACTGTTTTGTTTTCTTTTCTCTAGTCCTTGAAGGCAGAGAATGCCAAGTATCATTGACTAAAATCTCCCTATGAAAGAGTCGTGGTTTAGAAATGAGATTTCCTACCTCTGAAAATGATTTTATCAGTGTGGAAAGATTTAATTTGCCATATTTTATGGATTTCAATATGAAATCCATAATTTGTGAGTCTGTGTTTGTTTGGCTTTTATTATTTATTTATGTTCTTGCACTGAGAAGGAAAAACGGAGAAAAAAGTTCTCTGCTTCTCATTTGGTTTTTTCATTCAAGCAGCAGAAATTGAAGTTCATAACAGAACTAGATTTATTACATACTGAAGTATAGAATAATGGCTTAAAAACGGCATCAAGGGATTTTGAAAATTCTTTTCAGTTTAGCTTGATTCTTCTATGTATGCATTAGTTCATATTGCAAGTTTTTAATACAAAAAAATATACATTTTTAAATGAACAATGCTCATAATGGATATTTCTCTTTTGTCCTCACTAGAGAGGGTAATAATTTACAGCTGTTGACATTTCTTGTTAAAACTGAACTTTACTAAAATACTCAGTCATAGAGTCATTTAGGCAGACTTTCTTAGGAATACTTTGTCTCCTAAGTGAAAACACTAACATGGTCACATACAAAGGATTAAGTGTGAGAAATAAAATCTGTATTTTCACATGTGTTATTTATATAATGAAATAATTTCTTGTTTCTAAAGATGAGTGTATCAGTATCAGTATAGAGATACAAATCAGTAACAACCAGTATTTTCAAAACTACAGAGCACTGCAGCTGGGAAACATACATTTTGTATTTAAACAATCAAAAAAGCAAAATCTGGTACATGTATGCCTGGATTTACATGTGAAAAACTTCACCAAGGCTTGGGTGTGACTTGTGTACACTAAATTACATGTAGGAATTAAAGAGGGAATAAATGTTCACAAAATTTAGATGTCTGTGCTATAAACCTTTAAGGACATGATTCTACAAATTTGCAAGTCAACAGTTTTTCTATATGTCTTTCACCTACACTTTACATTAATTAATTTGACTCACTGAGTCAAAAATTAATATGTTAATTTGAATCAGCCAGAGTTTATTCTTTTGTCCCCAAAAAAACTGCTTAAGTGACTGTTATCAAAGTCAATGGCCCTTCAGCACCACAATAAATCACAGAAGAAAGGTTCTGAAATTCATTAGCTCTTGCTCCTGCCTTCTCTGTTTACTGAAGACCAGACGTGGAGACATTTGGTCTCTAGTGTCAGCAGGATGCTTACACTGCCACTCCTGACAGACTTCTGAAATCTTGCATGCCCAGTCCAGAATTCACAGTAACAAGTCATAATTAATCAGGAGACACTCCAATGCTGTGTGCTTGCTTGAAATGATAAATGTGTTAGAAAAGCCTCTGATGAAGCCTCGGCATTTCTCAACTGTGAAGCCGAATCCAATGATAGACTTCAGATAATGGGTACTTTAATGCCATGAAAGACACGAGTTTGGATAAAAGATGATAAGATAAAGCACGTACTGAGCTTAGTCAGATGCTTAAGTGCTTTGCTGAAGCAGATCTGAAACCAGGCTTGCTTCGTTTTACCCATGACAGGTAGAAAATGAAAACGTATATGAAGCTAGGACTGAAACAAAACTCCCAGTGAAATGGACAGCCCCGGAGGCAATCCGCTACAACAGATTCAGCATTAAATCAGATGTCTGGTCATTTGGGATACTTCTGTTTGAAATAATCACCTATGGGAAGATGCCTTATGCTGGTAAGTACTTTTACCTAAAGAATGATGTCTAATTTTTTCTTTCTTTCAGAATGACACAAAAAAAAGAAGGTTGAATGCCTGTACTACAGGCATGTTAAAAGGTTAAAACTTTAAAGAGAGAAGGAAGGCTGTACAAATGAGGTGAATTTAGTGGGTCAGATCTTCTGGCTTCCCCAGGCTCCCTGGAAGCTTTGCAAAGGCTGTGATTAGCACACATTTAAGCTTTCTCTTGCTGGAGTCAACCTGCACTGCACAGGCACCTAAGCCAGCTGGCTATTTTCTTCCAGCATCAGATCAAAGATGCCAATTCTTGGAATATGAAAAAAGGGAAGAAAGAAAGGAAGGGGTTTTTATTGCCCAACCTTTCCTTTTTTACTTTTTTTTTTAGTATATCCGATGGAAGAATAAATTGTATGAAGCGCTGCACAAGCACTTCAGGAAGAAGGTGTCTGAAAATTAAATCAGGGTATTTTTACCCCCTTCCCTCATATTTGACTATTGCAGTGAAAAGTCTTCATAAAGGAAAGGATTTTAAATAATTAAAAAATGAAATGTCACCAGCCTCAAAGTAGATATAGTAGTCTGAGAGCAGCTACTATTTCTAGTACTGTGAGAAATGCTCAAAGAACTGTGGCTCCAATAACACAAGGTATCAGTGAGATGATTGACTGTGACTCATTTTGTGCTGGTGAGTAGAACTCAAGGGAAGGACTAAAGCAAAGAAAAAGTTATGTTGCATCTATACAGGCCTGAGGGGTGGTGTGTTCACCATAAACTACATTTCACAGGGTCCCAAACTGATATTTTCTGTAAAAGGAAAAATTGATTTTGCTTTTTGATTCCCATCCTCATCCCCTGCAAAACTGTTCTGAAGAAAAAAAAAGAAAGCAAAATATCCTGAAGTCTTATATAAACTATAGGTGTGTGCATGTGGACACACATACATAAATAAATCATTTTAGTACAAAAAAATATGTAACACTGTGGCTCTGGATATTGTCTGAAAATCTATTCCGTATTACCCCTTTGCAAAGTTTATCGGTATCTTGAAAGTAGAAAATGTCCTTTTGCCATGGTTATTTGCTTACTTGGTATTACTTCCAGGAGTTTGTTCTCAGTAATCAGCTAGGAGAAGAGGTTGTGTTGATTTGTGGTGGCAGTGGGTAATGTGCAGAGGAAACACCATTCAGAGATCTAAGGAAAAGAAGTTAACACAACTCAAAATTTAACTTAACGAGTGAAAAATTGGAAGGGAACAGGACAATAGTATACTCCGCAAGAGTATATAAAGGTGTAGCAAAGATAGGGGAATGGTTGCTTCTCCATGACTGGTGGCGATGTAGCAGGCAGGATGCCATTACCCAGATGTCCTTGAGGAAAGTTAGGGTTGACTTTAGGGAAAGCTCCTGAATGTGAGGAAAATTCAGCAGCAGGACAGGTTTTCTTGGGAGATTTTGCAGTCACTGAGACTAGAAGGATTTAGGAACTATTTTAGCTAAATAGATGACAGAAAAATTTTGACAAACCCAAATAGTGGAGGAAAAGCCTCGCACCCAGACAAACCCATTTGTGATGCTTTGCAGGTGGTGCAGTCAGGGTGAGGTGGTTGGGAAATGTTGAAGGTGGTTTTTAATTGCTGCTAAACAGAAGAGATGAGTCCCTGCCCCTGGAATTTTTCAAGGTCAGGATGGAAGGGGCTTTGAGCCCCTTTGGTCTAGTGGAAGGTGTCCCTGCCCATGGCAGGGGTTTTGGAACTTGGTGATCTTTAAGGTCCTTTCCAACCCAAACCATTCTACTGTGATTCTATGATGAAGAGAGAGAGGAACTAATGGCATCCCTAAGTAAGCCCTGAGTAGCCTGATGAACTCATTTCGGGTTGCAGGTATGCCAGGACACCTGGTGATCCAGCTGCTGGACAATGGGTACAGACTTCCTCAGCCGGAGAGGTGCCCAGTGCAGCTCTACGAGATGATGCTGCGCTGCTGGAGCGCGGAGGCCGGTGGGCGGCCCACCTTCGATGCCCTCAGCAAGCAGCTGGAGAGCTACTTTGACATCGAATCCTATTCCAATGCCTAGGCCCAGGCCATGGGAAATGAACCCTCAGGAAATTCCCGAAGGACATGTCCTAGCCAACATGGCTAATAGGGGGCTGTGGAATCAGCCTAACCCCAGGTGTGTAGGTTATTTGGGGGTGCTGAGAAATCCTGGTACATTTAATCCCTTCTCTGATCTTAAAAGACTCTTAAAAGTTTTGCTGCTGGCAAGTGTTTTGCAAAACAAAGCAACAGGAAGCCGGAGAAGTGGGTGTTTCTAAAAAAAAAATGTGTCTTCTATTTATTTTAAAATGACAGATTCGAAGAATAAACAAATTAAACGAGTCTAGCTAAACAACTATTGTAGCTTTTTGTCATTTCTTTATTGGAATAATTACTTGCTGTTACTTAGATTTTTCATTCCTATCAGTTTGTTCTCATGAAGGAATGTGATGGCTCTACACAGCAGGATCTGTGCTCCCTGAGTCCTCTCATTGTAAAAAATAATAAAAGTAATCCCGTGACTGTGATGACTCTGATTTGGCAGAGTCCAAATTAATTGCCTTGCTTAGACTTGAAGTACACGTGCTTTTGCTATATCTGAAAATAAACAGATATTCATGGGAGAAAAGGAATTATTTTGCTTTGTGGATGCACAAGCTGATCTTTTTATACTTTGTCTACTGTATTTCTTTTACAAGAATAAACAAAATTATTATTAGATTTTTGAAGCTGTTTGTTCTTAAGATCATCAAATAGTGCTACAGAACCTATGAGTTATTGTCCATTGAACTGTAAGGATTTATTTTATGGCTCTTAATTGTAGAGATATTGGAGGAAAAGATATTTTAACATGAACTCAAGACTTTCTCAGTGTTTTAGAGTGACAGCCTTTTCAATCCTGCTCCTCCAGATCATGAACCCACTCCAACAGGGCAGGTCTATGTATTTGACAGAGTAACTAGCAATCTCTTCTTCTACCTTCTCCAGATTCAGCTCTAATACAGGAGACTTAAGTAATAATCCATTTTATTGTGTTCCATGGAGAAATGGAGCCCAGGTGCTTCTTCTAGCAGTCTTTATAACTAGAGATGTTAAATTTTTTTTGTCCTTTCCCTAACTACAATATTGGTTCTGTTAAAATCTGGTATCACTGTGACAGTTTTATATTCTCATTTGTGAGGTTTACAGAACCAAGTTTTAATTATTTACTTATGATTCATCAGTTAATTATTTAACAGCATAATTCAGGAATTAAGAGCTGTATTGTGTTAACACAGTGTGAGGTCAGTATAAGTGTGCTGCCATTTTCCTCTAATATCAGAAATGTTCATGACTTTAAGGTCTGGGTGGCTTTTATTACATCTTTTTCATATTGTTTTCTTTGCTTTATATTTCAAATCTATTAATCTCGTTTGCTTGTCTTGCTTCTAATTTTTAATTTCCTTTCCCTCTCTACCTTTGGAAGGCAGAACACTGCTTGTTCTTTCATACACACCTCTTATGTACTCATTATTCAAAAGCCCTTTCCTTATTTATTGTTTTTCTCCTCTTTCTATCTCACTACAGCATCTTTCCAGCACTGTGTCTATGTTCAACTTAATTTTCCGTGCAGTGTTTCTCTCTACTAACCCTCTTTATACTAATTAAATTTGTAAAGCATAATACGGCCATAATTAATTAGCTGTCAGAGCATCCATGTGATTTTGGAAAGTAGTCATCCACTCTGAAAGAAGAAGAGGTTAAATGGCTGGCATGGAAGGACCTGGGAGATTCCCAGGCAGTTTCCTGCTGTCCTCCATCCATGCTTGTTTTGAGACTTGTGCTAGCTACTGGCTCATGGCCTCAACAAGATGTTATTTATGATTATCAAACCTCCATCAACCCGTGCGTCTCTCATCTAGCTAGGAGCTGTGTTTAACACTGTTGCAGTATGAGGTTAACAAACCCCACAGAGTGGGTTTTATGTAATAAGAATACTAATGCTGTTATTTGGAAAGATCTCTGAGTCAAACTTGTGATCTTCATGTTCAAGTAATATTTCTAACATGATTTTTCAGATTTATAACATTAAAAATGTTAATAAAAGTTGAGTTTTCCCAATCAAAAAAAACCCCACCCAAAACTGCTGATAAAAGATATAATCTTAAAAAGCACAGATGTGTGCATTTCACAGGAGACAAATTGCTAGGAAAAAAAAATTGACAGCAGGGAAATAGGAAAGTTTTCAGAATTCCAAATTACACCAACTGGTCCAAGCTGCTCTCTGCTGACCTCTGCCCTTGGGTGGAAGTCAACAGGATATTGCAGAACCCCACTGAATTGACACCAGTAATTCCGACGAAATCCCACCTGAATAATGAATATATTCCTAAACTAACATTTATGCAGTAGAAAGTCTATTTGTACAGCTAAATTGACTTCTTTGTCTCCTTAATTTCTTCTATATTCAAAGGAGAGAGAAAAAGGGTCCTTGAAACGATGAATCAGTGCCCCAAAACTGCATTTCTCTCTGAAGCACCCTTGACAGCATGCTCTGTGTTTGCTGCTGTGAAGGAATCTGGCAGAGACCCTTTGCAGAGGCGTGTGTGTAGTCCACATGCTGCAAACTGCAATCAGCTGTTTCAAGCTCCCTCTACCAAGTGTGGCCTCGGCAGCCACCTTAGGCTGAAAGGAGCAGGAGCTGCAAGTGAGCTGCGCCCTGCTGAGCTGTGTGAGGGGCAGGCACCTGCGTGTGATGGCCTCCAGGTGATGCAGCCCGGCACTCGGGACTGCTGCTGGCAGGCACCTTTCCCTGCTGTTGCATCCTGCCACTCCACCTCTGCTTCCTCTTTGCGTGCTTGCACAGCCGCAGCTGGTTAATGGAGTTTGGGTCTGCCAGCTGCCTCTCCCATGCGCTGGCCTGGGGTGGGAGACGTGCAGTGCTGTCTGAAAGCAGCAGGGAGGTTCACTTTGGTGTGTTTCACTATAGGCACTACATCAAGTAAGTTAATTTTGAGTTAATCTTTGAGGCAGCCTCTGCATTTCTGGCCTCCCCAAAATGTACTGTAGGTGAAAAGGTGCAGTGAATCTTTGTCTTCCAAGCATGAGCTCCGTTTCCACCTCACTGATGTGTGTCCTGAGACCAGTGCACTTTCTTTTCATACCAAACTTGAAAGCAAGGAAAAGCAGGAAAGTAGGTTCATCTTTCCCTTTCTCTGGGTTGCACTAATTCTGGTGCCTACTCTGGTAGAGTCCCTTTGCCACTATGAACAATCCAGTGGAACAATCCAAGCTTGGAAACCACAGATGCTGATCTCAGATCCATTGGTTCCTCTTTCTGGCTTAAATCCATGTGCTTGCATTCATGCCCTCATTTTGCCTGTCTGGAAACTGCTGCTGTACAAGGGAAATGCTGCCACTCTAATATGAGGTCTAATTTTGGATTTTTGTTTTTCCTTGGGCTAGCAGGGGAACAAAGGAGACAAAAATCACTAAGTGCAACAGAATCAGTAAAGCTCTGGAAATAAAAAGTAATATGGAAAATTAATCATTTGTCAGCTCTTTCTTTCCATATTTTTGCAGTCAAATGGATCCATTATTAAGAAAGACTGGAGGAAGAAGGCAGCAAAGAGTGATAAACCTTCACAGAGTTCACTTTGCTTACAGGCAATGCTACAAGAAAACTGTACCTTTTCAAGCGCATTTCCATTTTATAATAATTTTATTTATATGACAGATAACAATTACAGTCAGAAGTCTTTGCTATGACTTGTTTTAAATTAAACCTCAAGGTTATCATTTCCAGTTACAGCGCACAGCAAGATAGGTTTAACAGATCTCATTCTATTCTTGAGGCATTTTATGTTCAAGGCTCTGCTAGAACTCTCTATTGCACTTGTTTTTACCTGCTGGATCATGGAGGGAAAATAATGGATTCAGTTATGAGAAACAGTAATAGATTTTTTTGAACTGACATAAATTTCTGTGTTTAGATAGAATAAAAGGACCAGGAAGAGATAAGTTGAATTTTCTACAATAGACTGGTCCTTGTGAAATTCACTTCACATAAATTGTGCTGAGATGTCTTTTATGTGATGTTTTATTTATGTAATTCAGTTATTCTTTGACAACTAAATCATTTTATGTGGTTTTACAAATGATAACTTAAAGATGTCCAACCATAAAGAAAGAACCTCTATTTTTTTTAAACTCTCCATTCCTCAGAAAGTTATGGAACAATGCAGTTGAGCAGTAAGTGTTAGAGAGTCCCTGGTGTTTATTTTTTTACCTCTATTGGAGAACTTTGCTCACTTAATCTGCATTCAAGAACATATGCAGGGATATTAAATGTGATAACAGGGAATCTTCTACCTCTTGTATTGCTTTCTTTTTCCGGCCATTGTATCCCATGCTTGCTCTCTGAATTACTTGACTATGAGCAGAAATTTTCTTTGTGTATGTTTGTAACTTACAGCAAACAAGGAACTGAACCAACCGAGTGTATAATTTTGTGGTGGTTGAGACTCAACAAATTATCAGCACATAGAAATGAAGCACATGACTTATTCAAGTGATTGCTCCTTATGCTCTCTCTCCTACATGCTTCTGTTTCTCACCTTTAAAAATTGCAGTAGCAACACGTCCACTCAGTGCCCCCCAGCCATTGTGACTGGTCAGCTACTTGTAGTGTATGGATCTTGGAGCAGATAAAAATGTTACATGTAGGAGCTGTGCCACTGTGCTCGAAGAGATACAAGTGTGTGTTAGATTTTTATGGAAAGCTGTGTGGTTTCCATTCTGTTCCAACAACATCTGGGCCAGTGTATGCCTCAGCCACTGCTGCAAAACTTTGCTCAGAAGAACTCTGTCTCTGCTTGAACAAAATACTGAACTAGGGTCAATGAAAAAAGACTTAATTCTATCCACGCTTACTACTAGCAGGCCCTTGTAATTTATTTTTTCAGTCTCAGGCTTTTCAGGAAAGAATAATGCAAAAGAAAAAAAATCAATGGCATGTATGAGAAAGCTGGGGAAATCACTGAAAAGTACTTTGGCATTTTAAACTTCATGACTATTGGGCTGAAGAATTCAGTCTGGCCTTAGTTTGGTATAGAGAATATTAAAATGTACGTTTAAAGCATTCAGTAGCCTAGAAATGAATCTTAGCCAATTTCTGGATCTCAATATCACTAGAATTGAAAACCATGATAGAAATTGTACCTTGGTTCCTACCACTATTTTCAACAAAATAAATTCTCCAAAATTAAGCAGATATGGGGAAGACAGACACAACGTCTTGATTTCTTTCCCCTTCCCCTATTTATTTACCAATATCATTACAGGAAGATTAGAATTGCCACTGAGCAAACAGACTCTTTAGTTAGAGATAAAGAAGTTTCTTCTGTTCTTTTTCTAAAGTAAAGAAAAAAAATAAGTTGAGCTGTAAAGAGTATTCCTAAAACTACATTAAAAAAGAGAGAGAGAGAGAGAGATGGGAACAGTTTTTCATACTTTCACAAGTGTTCATGTCTTTAGAAAATACAGTGGTGAACATTTCAGAGCAAAGAAATTGAGCATTTCAGAAAGCTGCTACTGAATTTCTAACAAATGCTTGGAATAAGCTGATTATGCTATTTACACTATTAAAGGTAAGCATTTTGTATTGCATTCTTGTTCTTTAATTACTTTGATATGGCTATCTGAGCATACTGATTGGAATTGTGTTTTAATATACTGGAGAATTCAAATATATATATGCAGCAATATCAAACCCATTTCCTGTTTCTCTCTCTAGCTGGACAGTTATACCTCTCTGCTTAAGAGAATAGCTAAACATTCTAAAGTTTCTATTGTTGTTCATGATGATTTTCATGGTTTTCAACATTTTTTTTCCCCTCTCACTATTTTTTTCTGTTCTTGATATTTAAAAAAATCATTTACTTGGATGCCTTTATGCTATGATCTATTTATTTACATTTGCAAAGAGCAAAACCCACTCATATTCCAAAGTGCTCTATTACTCTCCCAAATGTTTAAAGTGACCAAAAATAGAACACAAAGCATTTGGTGGGTTGTTTTTTCTCTGAGGCAGCTTCTTACAAGAAATACCTGTCTTCTCTGTGTTATCACCAGCATCTTAGTTCCACAGCCCTCTCAGAAGCCAGAATAATGAAAACTGAGCTTCCATGTTCTTCTGGAACTCCTTAGCTCTGGATTAATTTGCACCAAAATCAAAAGTTGGAAAAATATACATTTCATTGTTTGTTTTACCTCATCCTCCAAACATAAGCACCAGTCCTCCAAAGTCAGCAATGTCACCTGAAGCCACACTCTTACCACAACACTTTGATAATAACTGTCTCCTCTTCCACCGTCAGCATTGGCTGTCTCCTTAGCAAGCTGGCTCTCATCCATACTATCATCTCTGCCAGATACCAGATCAGTTATGGAAAGAGAGACATGCAGTAACAAGTCAGAAACCCAGAAGTCTTCCCTGATTTATTTAAGTGTCCTTCTGCCATGCACACGTACATTGGATTATGATAATAACAGAGACTCCTATTGCAGCTGACAGACTGCCTTTGGAGCTGATGAGAAATGAGTCAAGACAAATGTTTGGGAACCCTCAACTATGAATGAATAACATTACTATAGTCAGATTAATAATGTACTGAAATTTAGAATAAATGAGGTATGAGAGCTGCTACTTTACAAGCTTCACAACAGCATTCCCTGAAAGAGAAACACAGGCCTGTTTCTTTAGGAAAGGAGTGATGGAAGGAGAAATTCATTGATGTCAGGGTGCAAGAGATTGTGAGGGTTCCCTAGATTCCTGATGTCAGGGTCTTAATGTTGATCTGGCATTTTGCTGTGCAACTAGAAATAGAAAATGGACTAGACTTCTAGTGTAGGAAAAACCAGTGGTACAGGGGTGACTCTAATTTAAGGAGTTAGTAAAACATAAATCTGCAAACATGGCTGGTTGCAGAGAAGGCTGGCAAGCTCTTTTTCTATCTGTACTGTGACTACAGGAGGGTCTGGCTCCTAAGCTGTTTGCCACAAAAGGCAAACACACACACTGGAGACCAAAACTGAGAGGAAATTTCACCACTGTCAATTACCTTTAAGAAAACTTCTGCCTTACAATCCTGTAAGGCAAACACTGGTGACAAATTTTAAGTATTTGTTTGCACACTGTGGATGTGTGTTGGAATATCTCAACTAGCTTCAGCTGTCTGCCTTCAGTCGCTGCTGTCATCTGGCTATGGCATGTGAAAACAGCTGTTCCTGATTGGGATCATTCTGACTTTTGATGTGGATGAGACATCTGATTTCTGAAATAACATCGGTGCAACAACCAAGACAACATTCTGCAGGGAAAGCTTTTTTTTTTGGAAAGTGCTTATACCCTGCTCAGCTGCTTTCCCATGATCTTTGAGAGATTTAACAAGACCTCAGGTTGCAGCAGAAGACCCAGTCCTACAGCCACTGACTTTCTGTATCAGCAGAAGTAGACAATGACCTAGGTAAGTTAGCATTGTTTCTCAACAGAATATAAATAAGAGGTGAAAAAGGAAGCTGAAAGTTCAGAGCAATAAATGAATTGGGTTTTGAATCAGTTATCCATTTAAATCTTCAGGTCTGTATGGCTATTTAATTTTATCCTATACGCTTAGAAACATCCAAAATTTGGGAGTATTTTTCCCTCTCAGGAAAAGCTAGTCCTAACCAAAGGCATTACAATTGTCTAGAATGTATAGCTTATTTTAATTCAGCTTGGCAAGTGAAACTTTTTAGTGTCAAACTGACTGAATTAGATAAAAGTTGGAAGCACTCCCACACCAAGCTCATTTCCTATCCAGCTTGTAGTTTTAGCCCTGTATATCCCAGTAATGCCACAGATTGCAGGGCTGGGTCATAGGGTCACTGGTAAGATGAAACAGCTTCAGGATGATCCAACAGCTCTTCCCATCCTGTCACTGCAGTGGTACACGTTTGTATCTCTGCATGTCTGTCTCCTGAAAACACTTACCCTCTCCATTTCAGGACCATGCAATGTAGCTGTGATTTCCTCTAATCAATTGTCATGCTAATAAAGGAAGGGTATTTGCTAATGCCTGCCTCATACAGTGATAAGAGGTTTCATATACTTGTGGCTTCTGGAGGTCTGATAAGTGCACATCACATCCTCTTAAAGGTCCCAAAACTCTAAAATAATTGTGTTTTTCCTAATCACCCTTGATATGAGAAATGTGGCTCCAGCAATCAGTTATCATGTGAAATGATTCTTAAGGGCAAAGATAAAACATCCAGAGTATTAGACAATAACCATATTTTATTTCTTTAATTCTTCATATAACTAAATTATGAGTTATAATGAGATTTATAAATTACAATTACAAATTATTTATTTAAGATGGATTTTGAAACATAATTCTGGGAAACATACTTACAATTATAAGTTGTTTATAATATTCATCCTTCTTTAGCCTGATCTGTGAAATAATTGTATTCTCAACAGTGAATTCTTAATGTGCTTTAGAGCAATATAATTTAAATATAGTGCAAGTGTCAGATATTGATTTGGAGTTGACTTATGACTGGTATCTAAGTCATAATGGTGCTGTTTCTTAAGGCTACAAACATCTGACCCCTTACTTTATTATCTTTTATCTTTTATTAGCAAAATTAAACTTCTGCCCTTCTAAAATTAAAATTTACAGTTGCACACTCTCTACATGAATACATTTCTGTGGCTACGAAAGCAGCTTAGAAACCTTCTGGCACTTCAAAAGAGGCTTTTTGAAATTAAGAAATAGCAGTTTTCTCTATGGTATTTTCATGCTGCAGGCAAAGGTGTAACTTCATTCTCTGTGGATAAAATAGAGAAAGCTTTACATCACAAGGTAACTTGGTACCATCACCAAATAGTCGTAGAAAATTAGAACCTATTACCAGTCTCTCTGAGAAAACTGGAAAAATGTATCACCAAGCTAGCCTCTGCAACTTTGTGATGGTTCGGTCTAGCTGTTAACAACTCCTGCCCTAGCTGGTGAAGCTATATCAGGTAGGTTAGCATAAGTTTCAACAACTGTAATGAAGATATATATTCTCTGTACTTCTGAGAAACTGATAATCACAGAATCACTGGGTTGGAAGAGACCTTCAAGATCATCGAGTCCAACCCATGCCCTAACACCACCTCAACTGAACCATGGCAGGTGAAGGCTTTATCACCTGGTCATCCATGTTCGGTATTTTGGTTTCAAAAGTGGAAGATGAAAGATTAAAAGTCTCCTGAGTGACATTTTGAGCTAGCTCTCAAAATGCCATTGTTTCTTACCCGTCCCAGGTAACTTGGAGCTTGGTACACTGCAGGTGTTCTGCTGAAGGCTGTTTTTACCCTGTGTTACTGCAGATGCTGCTACTGGATTCAGTTAATGGGTGAGGAATGACCTGTACAAAATGCAGACTTACTTTTGATTTACAGTGAAAGCCACTGAAAAGAATTTGTCTGCCTTAAGTGGGTGAAGGTAAGATTAAAAGACAAGCAAAGAGGGAGAATGACTATGGGAATAAAATGTTCCTGTCTAAAGACCAGCACTGCAGTCAAGACCGTGACAGCTAAATACCTGCAGTCCTCCTTTGGATGTTTCCAAAATAAAGAGGCTAAAAGGCTGGGTCTCCTTGTGACACTACTGTGAGTCCAGTAGGATTTAGTTGTCCTTTGTTTATTTTGGCTAGAAAAGAATAATTCAAAGAAAGCCATCAAGTTTTTTTTAAAGGCACAAATTCCTTTGGCAGTTTGACTGCCTTTCCTTGTGTTGGCATAGGAGGTAGTAGTGCTGGTATAAAATTTATAAAAGGCTTTTTCAAAGTTTATGTGGTGCATGACATCAGTAAGCCTTCAGTACAGTCTCCGTAGCAAGTGCAGTGATGAGCTGTGTAGTTATAGGAACAGTCACTTCTGTCTCCAGGCTCTTTGGCACAGGGCATAGCTGGGGCAGACCCACATCTCACAGCACCTAGCAGCTTACATTAACCACTTGGTTTCTACTGTAATGAGTAGCAAGCTACAAAATAATAATGTAGTTCTAGTTTTCACACTTGTGGAAAATGCAACCAGGAAGTTCATTCCTTCAGAGCAGGGGTTTTCCAGCCTGGACCTCACCCTGGTGCCTCCTCTGCTTTTTCTCTTGCTTTGTGTTTCAGATTAAAAAGGGACACTCCAGCAGTCCTGCAATATTTGCAGGTTATATTTTTTTTTTTTTTTTTGAGGTGGTGGGTGTGCGATTGTGAGTTTTGTGTGCGTGTGGTTTGATTTTGCTTTGCTTTGTTTTTAAATTTTCTCCAGCAAAGGCATAAACAATTTAAGCTACAGAACAGTTTGGGAGGCAATGTAAAACTCTGTGTGGAGACCCCTGCATGGTCAAACTCCCTTCTCACCCCAAATTTCACTAAATCATCTTTCAGTTATGATGCCACACACACTATTGACATGCAGGTATTCGCTCATCGTGACTTTACCTGCTGTGATCCTTTCAGCTATGGAAAGCCTTGCTAGTCTTGAACTTGAATTCAACCTTTAATATTCCTTTCCTGTCTTTCCTGACGTGGTGGGGGATGGGGATAACAGAAGACAAAAGCTGGATGTAGAGGCAGACACTTGCCAGCAGCTGCTTACTTGATTCCTTCTCCCCCTCCTTCATGGAAGCTTACTGAAGTGCAGGAAAAAAGTAGAGCAGAAACAGACTGCTATAAATTATTCAAGGATGCTGCTATTTCTAAGAAGAATCCAGAAGGAGTCTGCCCATAAAACATTAACATGACATTTTTGAATTGTGATAGGTGGGTTGAGAGAAGAAAGCTTAAGAACGAGCAGAACAGTGTTCTAAGGAAACAGACATTTTTTTAAACTACAAACAAACGTGCTTTATCACTGAGTTTCACACAAGTTTCCAGTGTTTATGAGTTTGGGAGAAAGGGAGATGGGGGTGGAAAAAGGCATATTAAAATCTTACAGATTCTTTTCAATAGGCTACAAAAGATCTGTTCAGTGCTACTATGGGAAATCAGAAAAAGAGTCAAACTGGGCTTCTTTGCTATTTCACTCCTTTGGCTGAAACTGGGGAGTGATCTACTTGACCAACTTAAAATGTTGAAAACTCCTTTTTCTTCTGATTGACAGTTTGGAATCTTAACTTGGTTGTGATTGGCCTGAATTCCCTGGAGACTCCAAAGTACAAGAGGTGCAAAGAAGGTGTAATTTTTTTTAGTCTCAGTAGATAGTAACAATAAAGTGGTGCCAAATTCCCTTATCTGATAGCGCATTTTTGCAATTGAGAAGCCCTACGGCAATGTCAGATGCCCTCTATTTAATGACATTCCTACATCTTAGAACTAAAATAGTATTTTGGATAGACTGAAGGCAATTTTCCAGGTGAATAAAATATCTCCCAGGACTAGAGACAGTAAAGAATACCTTATGTTGAATGGAGCAACTATGTAGAATTCATGAATTTATCACTGTATTTTTTGGCTTTGTACCTTTAGTTCAATGTTTCAAATCTTCCTCTCCTATGATTTAGCCCTATGGCCTTTCTATTTTTCCATATAGGTGATTCAAGCTTTCTGTTCCTAATGCAGCTTTTCTGCAAAAGCAAGGTGTACTACCTATACAGAAGCGAGGCATAAAAGTGATGCTCACAAAAGACCAGCCTACAGAAGTAGATTTCCTTCTCTCTCTCTTTCCATATATAATTTGTATACAGTATGATTTCATTTCCCAGCTGAATTTCTTTCTTTACTGTTTTTGTCCCTCTTGGGCTGACTTCTTTTCTCCTCTCTGTCCTGCAGTGTATGATTTTCTTTTTATCTGCTCACCATTCCTTTTTTCCTCAGATATACAATAGTATTTGAGTCAAATTTTTAACAGATGAATACATTTAAAAAAATGCAAAGTTATCCTGCCCATTTTGTCCAGGCAGCACAGGAAAATAACACCTTTTCATAGTTAGACAAAGGTAAGATTCAGAACTATGTCTCTGATTAAATTTTTATGAAATAGATGCCCCTAAAATGGACCCTAAATTTTGTGGTGTAAATTTGTTTTAGCTCCCTCTTGTTATTGAATGCATGGCCAGAAAATCCTGGGTTATTTTTTCTCAAATGCCCCAAAAGAAAACTTCAGACTTTTAGGCCTGCTTACCTCATGGAGGGGCAAATTTGGGGCACTGAATTTTCTTTCTGAAAACAGCAGTCAGACCTGCAGACCAGGTCCCTGTTCCCACTTAGACAAGACCATCATCTCCTGTAAAAGCAAACATTCTTGTTTGGGAGTGAGGGGCTATTAACTCACAGGAAATCTAGGCCAGGCCAGGTAATTCTGAGCAGAGAAGTATTCTCTGGTGTTTGCAGCTTGTGCTTGTAACAGATCAGAAGATGCTATTCACTCCATGTATTTGTTTTCCATGCAGTTTTGTTTCTTTTGTATCCCCCAAGGTATCAGCTTCTGCAGCCCTCCCCACACACAGGTGATGGCTGAGAACACCGTGCACCAGGTCACCCTGGCAAGAGGCAGCATTTGTGTGAAGCTTCGTGCCAAAACTCTGCTGCTGGAGTGCTCCAACTGTTCACTCTCCATTTTTGTCTTGGCTCAAGGAACAGCAACCTCCTGCCACGTCTGCTACTATAGAGCAAAAACTGGATTCCCACCACTATTGCAGTTCATCAGCCAACTCCTACCACTTCTACCAGCTGCAGAATGGGCATGAGCAGTTGCATTTACTCAGTGTGCATGCTTCCCACATGTTAACCCAGACATGCCTTTGGCTTGCCAATCACTTGCTCCTGTGCCGTTAGAATAATACATGTAATGCTCCTCTGTGTTTTGGATGGAGGCAAGACTGACAAGATGTCACCTGTAGGCCAGGAAGCTTCATTCCCTGAATTAAAAACACCAAATCAAAGTGCTAAGACAGTGCTTTTGTACACTAAGTTTGACATGATGTTTGAAGGTGGTGGGCTGAGTATCCACATGGGAAATCTGTGACAGTCTTCAGGCTTTTTCACCCCCAAGGACTGGATGTGAGAGAAAGCACAGCTCTAACGTGCTGAGTCTTTGGCATGAGGGAGCCAGGCAGAGCAGTGAATGTTTCTTCAGTCCCAGCTGCTGGTTGATTGATGGGAACTGAGTTGGTGATAACTCTGGAGGGAGATGTTTGCCCTGTCTTCCATCTGGAGCTGCTGTGTTATGACTCACAGAGATGGCTATTGAACAGGCTGGGCTGGCAGACCTTCTCCAGCAAGTCAGACTGGAGGCTGTGGAAATAAGCAAATTATCCAGGGGTGCTTGGAGTGAATGCAGTTTGATGTATCTAATGCTGATTGCTTTCATAAAAACACAAAGTGCTGGGAAAGCAGAATGTCTCTCTGTCTTTAAGGCAAGGAAACAATTGCAGATGGCACCCTCTACCTCTCAAATTATTATTTTTTCAGGGCCAGATTCTGCCCTTGGATTTGCTAATGCATCACTGTGAAGTACTTTAATTTAGCATGTAATGTGGTGCCTGCTGCCATGGCTTAAATTACAGAGACTCCCGTCTTTCGTTGAGCCCAGTGTCCTTCTGTGCCTGGGACTTACTGTAAGGTTCTGAACAAAATGGGTTAATGCAAAGCAAAGTGAAAGGAAAATGGAGATGTGCTTCTGCCTAATCATGGAATTCTTTAAACAATATTCATTAATGGATATCTACAGCAGATGTAATACTAATAACTTGCTTCAATTTTGGTGGCCCAGGAAAAGCATCAAGCTCAAGAGAATCCAGGAGAAACATAGACATAAATTATGCAGTATGGTATAATGAAAAGGGATATCACATGGAGAATCACAACTGAGGTGAGATGTCTGGGGTGAATCTGC
Organism: Corvus kubaryi; assembly: GCF_017639235.1. NCBI lineage: Eukaryota > Metazoa > Chordata > Aves > Passeriformes > Corvidae > Corvus > Corvus kubaryi. The sequence goes on along the minus strand of NW_024582091.1, from coordinate 28,570,608 downwards.
ATGTTGCAAGAGTATTTGAAAAACACCATTCAGTTTCTATGGCTTTCTATCTATACTGAGGATAAAAAGTGTTTCCAAATAATAATACAGAAGAAAATCCTAGGAGACTTGCCCAGAGCATCTTAACCTTTAATCTTAAAATGTATTGAAACTGATCTATGTGCAGAACTTCTGCTGTAGCTCTGGGTGGAAATATGGGGTAAGAAAATCTTCTAGCTCTATTCAGAGAAACAAATCCCTATATAGAGTACTGGGCATGGGAGGCTAGATTTTGGAAGCTGTTATATTAGTGCCTGGGTTTGGTTATTTTAGCCAAAGGCGGATTTTTTTTGCTTTTTTTTGGGTGTGGTTTAGGTGTTTCTTTTTGTTTGGGTTTTTTTGTTTGTTTGGTTTGGTTTTTTGGGGTTTTTTTTTGGGTTGTTTTTGGTTTTTTTGTTGTTGCTTTGTTTTTTGGTTTTTTTTTGGGGTGAGGGGTTAGGTTTTTTAAACTACAAGGAAATTGCTGAAAGAATAACATTTTTCACAATGTTTTTTATGTGTTAAAGAAATTTCACTTTGTGTAATGGTTAGTGTTCAGTGGGTTAAATAGGTAACTTCGTAACAGTGAAAAAATAATTTAATTTTTTTTATTTTCTATCAATTTTAAATTATTTCTCCTTTTAACTCAATATTCAATTTCAAACTTTCATTTTACTTCCTACCATTTTTATTTTTTTGCCTATAATTTAGAATATGGTTTAAATATGCAATTGTTTATAGTCCTTCAGACCACACAAATACATGCCAGTTTACTTCTTTTATATCTATTTCTCTCCATAATATTTATTTTTTGTGAAAACGGACATCTTCCTGAAAAAAATTTCCAAAACACTTGCACTGTAACTAATTTTCATTTCATAGATTAGGATCGTTCTTAAAAATAATGAAAGGCCACATATTGGAGGCAAAGGAAGTGCTTGATTGAAAACTCTTTTAACTGCAAGGTTTATAACCCTTGGTGTCTATTCAGAAGTCTCACCCCTCTAAGCTCTTTTGCGTTCAAAGCGAAGCACCTGGCATACAGAGAAGAAACGTGGAGGGAAAGGATTGCTGATCATTTCTTGTCTCTTTAAAGTTGTTGGAATCCCTCAACCTGCTCTTCAGTATTCTGTCCTTCATGGTGCCCTTGAAAATGAGACTTCCTCATTGCTGGTAGGCACAAGTTTGCTGAGCAGGTTGTAGTTAAACCTGAAGAATTTAGTAGGTTTCTCAAGCTGATAATCTCTCAAGTGACTTCTGCCTTCCTTCATTTGCAGCTGGTGGTTTTGCAAATCTGTAACACCAATAGGACTTAAAATATTTTACCTACTCTGTGTCACACTTTGAAGACATCTTCTGTATAATCTGAAGAAGATACTTGTGTAATTTTTATCAGATTTATTAGGGTAAAGCGGAATTCTAATCTTCCTTCTGCTCCAAGTGGTTAAGGAAGAATAGCTATCACCACTGAAAAGGCTGTTTATGCAAAGCACTGTTTGTCCAGTGTAAAAAGATGATGTTAGATGCTGTTCCTGAAAGTTAGGCAACAAAACTACTCAAAACATCTTCACACACACACAAATCTAATATATATATATTATTATGAAAAAATACACCAGTTTTGCTATTTTTCCAAATTTTTTATTAGTCTGATTAGACAACTTTTGAAAATGTGTATCCAAATAAAAATACTTTGTCTTACAATGTCAATATCATTTGTTAAAAATTATGTGAAATACTAAATTCATTCAGATGTTAAAATTTTTTATTTCACTAGAAATAGAAACATCTTTCACTTCTTTTTAAGCTAATGGTTTTGAAATTTGCTCTGAACAAAGACAGCAATTTCTGCTTTTCATTTTAATTGTAAGCCAACTGGAAAATCTTAAAATTTCTATAGAAATAGAATGCCATTTTTCTTTAAACAACCTAATTCACACAGATAATGTCTAAGAGATTTTCAAACTCCCTGAAAGAAATTAAAACAGTGAACATTTAGACACATAAAAATCACATTTTTATATTCTTGAAATCCCAAGACTATTTGATATTGTGGTCAAATGAATTATCTCTAATCTAGACAACCTCTGAACTATCAAATGTTATATTGCTTTAGAACCATGAATAACCCTGGGTTTATATAATTTAAGATGGCATTCCAAGTTGGTTTTTTCTAATTTGTAACAAGTAATGCCATTAGAACTACTATTAAAGATTTAGAAATTGCCCAACAAACCTGTAGAGTTTAACACGAAAATACAGCAACAATACCAAATTCCACATTAACATGCAGTGAAGACCTGTTGAAACTTTAAATAAAACAAAAAAGAAACTGAGTGTAGTATTTCACTTTTCTCTAAACAAGACATTTCTCCTTCGTCAACTTTTAAAGACTGTGACAGAAAAATACCTAAATCGATGATGAATGAAGTACTGTGCAACATAAAAAAAGAAAGATGTGATTTTTTGACAGAAAATATGAAATGTACTAACTTTCTACCATGATTTGCTTTCTATTAAAAAGAATAAATCAACACAAAATCAAATAATTAAATGAAATGGGCACACATTTAGAAAATATGTTGCTGACCATGTATTTATATTTTGCTCCCTACTTTTCAATCATGAAATGATTGAATATTTATGAAAAAACTGAGATATCCTTTGGACTTAATCCCATCTTTAGGTAGTCATCTATTTTGGAAGGAGAATTCAAAGTTTGTGAGTTGTTTGTAGTCATATTATCAATTTATCATGTTGGAAATGAAAATTATTTTGTCCAGCCTGTGAGTATTTTGGCAACAATGGACTCAAAGTAGTGAATTTGGTACCTCTGTCTTTGCAGTACCATGGGGGCACTTTAAAGTAGTTTTACAAGGATATAAAGGTTCATCAACAGTTTGGTTTAGGATTTTGCTATTAGATATAGATTAAAGTATACATGCAAAGTGGGATAAAGTCTGTGGATGCAGACATTGTTTTTTATTATGTCAGCTAATAGACTGGGGGAAGACAAAATTAGTGACCTTTTAATGGCTTGCAAAAAGGCTTTTGTACTTTCTTTACTTTTCTACAGCTGTAGTAATTACTCTATCAGTAAACATTTATTTACATATGTCTAAACACTACTGGCATCAAAACCTACTACAGTTGGACTAGCACTAAACAATCCAAATCTTAGGATACATAATATTATAGCAGCATTTACACTGTATGTCACCTCTGGGCTTAAACGCTGGATTCAAATGTTAGATAACTTCTTTCTTACTTGTTTCAAACCTTTCCTAGGCTCTCTCATCTCTTGGTCCCTTTTGGGTCAGTATAAAGGAGCTGAGGTTTGGCCAGCTATTCCTATTCTGTCAGGTGACCCCTGAGCAGACATGAGCTCTGAGATCAGCTCCAAAACACAGCTGGGCTGCCAACCTAGCCATGGCCACAATACAGCAGGCCAAAGCATGGGGGTCTCAGTCCAAACTCATGGTGAATGCATGCTTCATCAGCTCAAGTGCTCCTGCCAAGGACAAAGCTTGTAAAAGAAGGTGCTAAAGATGCCAGAGATGAAGAATCTTCCCTGCCCTTTTGCCTTTCCAAAGGACCAGCCTGTCCAGGCTAAAGTTGGCGGCAATCTTTCTACTGTGTATACGTTGATATCTGTTCAAATTGCCACAAAAACTGCAGGAAAAATGTCTTTGCCACCTTTGGGGACTGTCTTATCTCTTCATACGTCTTTGACCTTGAGGCTCAGAGCTGCTTTTTAGAATATCTGTGAACTCCTGCAGATTTGTCTACAGCCACTACACAGCTCTGATTACCAGGTGAACTATTTGGTCTGGTCTTACTATTTAGAAGTCACAAAATTCATAAAAGGCAGAAAAATAAGTTTTGAACGCCTATACTTAGACCAAATGCTCACCATTTCATTTCTCTGATACACAAGCTGTGATATTTGTGTTCTGCAGCTGCCTGGGAAGCCCCTTATTGCTCTTAATGGTTTAGTGGCCTTTTATGTATGAATGTTAAGCGTTGTGTGTCTCCAGAAATACCTAATGGAAACCAGCACATCTGAGCACAAACATGACAATGGGCTCTCAGAGGAGAGTATCATGAAAATGGAGTGTGGTTTACTGTTTGCATGCCTGGATAAAATGCAGCTCTTTTCCTGCTTCATTCTTCTCTATTTTTCCCTTAGTGAAGGATTTTAAATTTTATTTCTAGTCTAAGCACAGATAAAATCTATTCAGTAATATAATAATGATAATAATACACATATTTTCTTACGTTTCCCTATCATACAGTCACTTTTCAAAACAAATTTTAAAAGGTTACTGGGGAAACATAAAACCTGGGACAAAATCACTGTTTACTTTAGTAAAGTCAGACTGGTACATCCCCCAAAAATTTGCTTATTACTACACATAAAGAAGGAAGGATGTTTTTCATCTGTTGCACTTACGAATTTTTTTTCCCAAGTCACTCAATATATATTTTTAGTTCTATGCAAAAAAGAAGAATTGAACCCAAAGGCAATAAATTCATTACAGTGAGGTTTGTAAACAATCAAACAGCATTAAAAGGCTTAAACTCAATTTAATGTACACAATTAAATTATTTAATGTCCATCCAGAATTTTTTAGGTGCAAGATGAAGAGGTGAAAACATCCATATTATAGTTGAAAATGTGTGAGAATGTGGATTCCATAAGGATGCAAAAAGATTGCAGTCCTTTAACTCTTCCTTACTTCTGAGGAAAGGTTAGAAATTGCCATAAGACTAAACAATTTATGACAGAAAATAATACTGATGGGATGATCTGATTCTGCAAGGGACACATGTGCATATCCCCCACTGCAAAGCAATGCCTCCATGTCCCAGCATCTATCAGGCTTAATATCTTTTGGCCCAAACAAGTGAGTGTGCTGGTAGTCCTGACATGTGAAAGAGCAGAGATTTTGACTTACTCTTGATTTTGACAGGAGAATTTGTATGCACTGTAGACTCAGTGAAAATTTAATCCTGTTGTTTTATCATGATAGTATTATCGTTGCCCTGCAAAACCTGTCTCAGAAGTGCTTTTCCTACAGATTACTGATAATTTTCCTATTCTTCATAGCTATCTTCACCTCAGCCTAGAATGTAACCAAAACTCAAGCAATCAGCTCATCTGAGTTGAAGAAGATTCGGTTATCTTCAAAAAGAGTACACTGGGAGACTTGAGTCTTCCATATTTAAGAGGAGTACCTTAGTTCTGTGGTGACTACCTAATGTTAATTTTCTTCTTTCTTCCATTCTATTTTTGACCAGAATTACATCGTGCAAAAATCTGTCCTAATAAGAACTAAATTAAAACTGGTGTATTTCAATCAGAAGCTTTTATTTCCAATGTAGGTATATTCCGACTAAAACCAAGACAAAACAATTCAAGCAAATAAAACCCACATAAAATTGGAGATTTGCTATCCACTCAGCCTGGAATTTTCTACTTGGTGTAGGTTCCAGATGGATCAGCTCTCAGCTCAGCTTGACTTCTTTTCTTCCTTGTATACTAATCCATCTCCTCAAGTTACTGCACCTTCCCTTAGATGAAAAGCAGCCAGCATTCTATTTGAGACTGGCTGCTCCAGTGTTATATAGTTTATTAGCAACCAAACCATTGTGATGGCTTAAGAACAACAGTGTTGCTTTTTAGAGCAATGCTCATATAATGTGTCTTCTGAACCAGTACCATGGCCAAAACAGACAATATTCTGGAGTCTCACACCTCTCACATACAGGCAGTTCTAGATTTTTTGTGGCAGCTTATACCACCCGAAATGAGCAGGGCTGTTTACTGTGAGACAGCCATAGAAACTATCAGAATCAGGAATATGTTTTGCTGGTAAAACAGCTTTAAGAGAGTTGTATAAAATGTATCTAGAGTAAAATCCTATTATACTTATTTAAGTATTCTTTTGTACTTAATTTCAGCAGTGACAAACTAATTTCTGTTAGTGCTCCAGTTGGTACACATTCTAAACTTAATGCTTTAATTTTTGCACTCAGACAGGATGCCTGTAGGTCTGGCTCAAGGTCATGTAAGAAGTTCTATGTTTCCCTTCTCTCATTCTTGCTGTACTTCATTGTGTTACTCAGTGAATATAAAATTAGGAGGGTTTTGTTGGAAGGGGATAAAAATGATGCTACACCTCCATTAACACTTATACATTGCCTTTAGATCCAACCTCTTATTTGTTATGCCTGTGTTATGCTGAAAGGAGCCATGCTATCAAAAAGCAATACTTACTGGTTGGCACAAAGAAAGTAAGTAATTTTGATGATATTATATGGGTCAAAATTTTTAATATTTTCAGGGGTAATTTATTTAGCCTGATTAAACTGGAAATGTTCAGAGAGAAGAGTTAGCTTGACAAGAAGTCACTGCAGTGAGTATTTCATCTTTGACACATGGTTGAAACCAAAATAGACATTTTCAGAAGAGAAGTGAAAACGGCACTTCCCTGTCATCATATTATTTTTTGAGATGAAACATTTCCCCTCACCTGAGTTCTGCAAAAGTCTTCTTAATGAATAAATCTCATTATCACCTTCATGTAAATGAAGAAATGGAGCAAATTATTAAAAACCACCTGATACTTTTCTGGTAGAACTGTGAATCGAGTTCCTGTGTATACATATCCCAACTTTTGACGTAGATTTCACTTGACCTGTCTTTAGAAAACAACAGTCTCAATGGTTTCAGTTTGACTAATCATTGCAGCTCCTTTTTTAGTTATTGGAAAGACGTGGGAAGGAAGTTTTAGACTGTACTTTAAGTGGCATAGTTTGGTTGGTTGTCTCAGATCAGGATGGACCACTTCCTAAAGATGCTTTCTTTTCTGCCTACAAAGACAGCCTAGGGAGACTAACTTGGATGTATACATATACATTTGTTGTCATTGTGCATTTATTCAGGTGACTCCTGCATTTAATTAATTGCATTCACACAGTAGTTATGCTGCCTGTAGGATGCTACATTAACCATATTAAACTAAGCAGAAATGGCAGCTAGTGTACATTCTGAACAACATAGTCCTAAGTATCACAATGACCTTCTATACTTTCTCTTTCAGCAAAGTGCATAGCACTTGAAGGATGTCTCATAAAAAGAGTCAGTGATTATATTTCTCTTGCATAAAAATCTGTAAGAAATATTAATTAATGTTTAATTGAGTACATGATATTTTAATAATGCTATCTATTTATTGGGGAACATTTTGATTTCCTTCAAGAACTTCTAAATCTCTATCATGACCTGCACACATATACCATCAAACTTGATTATCCTGGAACAAAGTGCTGGTGGCAGATAAACCGAAGCAGAAAATTATGTGACTTGCACAAAACCATAGCAAGCTAATTAAAAAGAACCAGAGCCAGGCTTGATGCTGATTGTAGCAGCCACAATTCAATCTGCTTACTAAAATCATCATTATTCTAAAATACTGGCAAGTTTAAAAAGTCTAGTTCAACTTTGACAGTAGAACACAAAACCAAAAGATAGTCTGTTTACTTGGGTTGATTTTCTTATCATGAAGAACAGGTGTGGCTATTCATTCCCAGCCAGGCAGGTGCATCAGAGGCATTGCAGAGTCTTTTGTAACTCAAAGGGTTTGTTTTAAAACTTAAGTGTTCTCATTTATAAGCTTAGTAACATGAACAATCCGGGGAGTGTTTTTCCCCTTGCAGTGCTCTCTCGAGGACGCATGATGGAGCCAGTAAGTCCACAAATCTTTCTGCGGACGATCTGCAGCGAAAATAAGATAATGCATGCTGGCTTCTCTGAAATGTGTCCAGGGACGGAGGTGTCAAGGTGCTTTGTCACCAGTGCCATTCATGAATCTCCACTAGCTCACATAGGAAACAAAAACAAGAGAGGAGTATCAGGCAGAGTGTAATGTTTCAGTACATTTCTTTGGCAAAAATACCTACGCTGGGGAAGGTGGCTGAATTGTTAAGATATTGGCCCAGAAGGTCTTGCCATGGCAGATTTGAGCCTATATCCTCAAGTATAGACTTCTGTTAGGTGTTTGTTCTGAAGCTTTGAAGTACTTTCTTCATGAAAATGATTTGAAAAAGACATAATGATGTTGGGTAAACTTGGGATTGCCTAGAGAGGAGACCAAAGCTGGGATTGTTTATGAGTCTGTAGTTGTAAGACTGTCTTAGAGAAGCTAAGAGACTTTTCTCCTTTCCTTCTTGGCCCTTGGGCTTGATGAGATACTAGAAGCAACCTGAATAGCAGAGGCAGAAACAAAGCAGGTGGGGACTGAAAGAGATGTTTAACCCCTGCCTCTACTCTCCTCATGCTTATGGCTAAGATATGGGCTTACACAATCAGTACCAGTGGTTAAACACTGCTGTGTTTGCCTGGATCAGTTCTCTCACCTTTTCAGAAACTTTGGTATAACCTTCTCTTTCGAGTTTACAGTTCAGTGAATCCAGAATATGATTCTGTATTTACCATGAAATGACCAAAAGAAAATTTGAAATGTATTTACAAAAATGTCCCTTGATGAACTGTAGAATAAAACTTCCATTGTCCCTTTTTCCCTCACCTCCAATCCACTAGTGGTGGAAATTCAAGCAACTGGTTTGGAAAGTAGATTGGACACTGCAGCCAGCAGTGCTGTGCAGAGAATAATTCTGAGCTGGCAGAACTAGTAACAAGTTGTCTTAGCATATTTTATTCATCTATTATCTTTGGAATTCCATCATGCCTCTGAGGAGGTTTCAGTTTTTAACTTGAATCTTGATCTGACAAATTAAATATCACTGCATTTGCAAAGTATCTCCTGAAGTACCTGTTTGTGTTCAAGGTCTGTCAGGGTATATTCAGAGAAAATTCTGTATTTCCACAGTAGAAAAAGATCTCCTTTTTTCTCCCATAATGTATTCATGGGTGCAAGATGCTTCAGAGAAAGTGAACTGGTTTCTTTTATTTCTGTTGTCCTATTAGCCCAATTTGCCCCACAGGGGCATATTCTACTCTAAGAATAACATAAGTTAATTCCAGTCCTGCAGACTTCATCTCCAGTGGATGACCTGAAATTCAGAATTGGAAAGTTCAAGACCATTTTGAATTATATAGGAAGATAATGGCTCTCCCTTATTTGTAATCTTCAAGAACATACATTTGGAACTAAACATTGCAGATTAAGTAAAGCTGTGGGTCGTATACCAAGGATATCCAACCAGTGGAACCGCATGTGGGGCTGAGACAACCCTTTTACTATGGTTCCTTCTGCCTCAAAAGTTAGGAAAAGAAAGGGAAAAAAAACCAGAAAGAAAAAAAAAGGCAAATGCTGAAGCCTAGAATCTTAGGAAATAGGAGTTTTTCTCCTTTTTTTTTTTTTTTTTGTGGGGTGTGTGTGCCTTCAGTGGCTATTCTTGGTAAGATGAATAAAAAAACAATGTTTCAAGCAAAGATGGCAAAGGAATGCACTGGAATATAAAAAGAGTTCTGAGGTGTTTGCAGTGAGAAACATTCTTAATGAAGAATTGTATGGAAGAGACAACTACTCAAAAGAACACAGGAATAAATTATGCTTACAAGAGAATTTCTCCTGCAGTCCCAGTACTTCACTGTTTAGTCTGGGAAATCTAGAAGCATGTAATGCATAACTTCTAACCTTTGCACTTTCTTTCCCAGCTGGAACCCTCCCAATTTCCCAAAGGAATCAAGGCATGAACATAGGAAGGATTGTGTTTAGATCTTGTTCCATCAGAGCTGCAAAAAGACTGTTTTGATGCATCCGGAGCTGAATGGAGGATACTCCTCTGGCTAAAGTGAAATAAACCAGAGAATATCCACATCTCTGAATGATGCTCCACACAGAGCTGCTACTGTACATGCTCACTCTGAACTGTGAATTGAATAAGCACCACATCTGAGTAAATGTTCACTGTTTTAAGGGTCTGAGCTAACATTGCTGTGCTCCATTAAAAGATCAACATAGCCAGACCTAACTTAAGGACCAGGAGAAGTATGCTGCTTTTGAAGTATTCACCCTGACTTTAATTGCTGGAGGTTAGGAGAATATACGAAGTTATTTGGGTCAATACCGGGAGATTGATGGCAGTTGTTAAAAGCATCTTAAAATATGTACAACTGTGTGATAACTGAGGTGAAAAGTTAGAAATACAATGAACAATAGCCAGTAGGTAAAACAAAAGGATAAGACCGGACAAGCTTTACCAATAAATGGTGTTTATGAAACAAAGAATTCAGTGGCATCACTGCTTATAACATCCACTCCCCTCACCCCCAACAAAATCCACAGTGGTCTGGTTATCAAAGCAGGAATTTACTCTCAAGGTGTATTTCTGAGATAAGTGATGTGAACAAAGTAGTTATCTTGATCACTTTGTTTTAAGCAGGAAGGATATACCTCATTGGTAGAGCTGAAGCAAAATCTAACACAAAAAAACATGAATAAAAGGTAGCTATGCCTAGCAATAAGAGAATTCAGACAATCAATTAATAAATACCATTTTTGAGGGAAAGTAGTGATTGAGGTGATGCTGCAAAGGCAATGGTTTAAAACTGCACTATTGAATAATTAACCGGTTCTTTTAATATCCTTGCTACTACACTACGATAGACCGAGATTATAACAGATTATACATTCCTATCACATAGCAAGGATCAGAATACAAATGTCTGTTTTTACAGGATTAAATTCACCCTGTTGAAATTCATCATCAGAGTCAACAGGCAATGATGTGTTACTTGAAAGAATTTTAAGGGCTATAATAAGGAAACTAACCCCTTCAGGAAAAGAAGAGTATCAAAGCACATCAGAGTATATGAGCACAAAAAAAAATCTATCCTATTTGGGGCAAAAATAGAGTTATATTGTTTTATGCACATTCCTGTGTATAAGCTTACTCTCATAGAGATAGTTGGCATTATTGGACGAATTTCGATCTTCAAAAACAGAAGGATGAGATTCACGGATACTTGCTATCAGGAGGTGCTGAAGTCCAGATTCTCAGATTTATTTATCCATGTATTTCTGTTCAAAATGTGTGGGAATCTTCTAGCAATTCAAAGGCCTGTACCTTTAGAGATCACAGACTTAGCTATGCAGTGGTTTCCACGTCTTCTGTAATTGTAGTAATTCTTCTCTGTGGTTAAGAATTTAGTGACAGTGATCAGGGGGCAGAGAAAAAAGAATGGATAAACCATGGCAGGTGCAGAAAGACCAGAACATCTTGTATGGTTTAGAGAACAAGAGAGAAAAAGACAGAAGGATATATAAAATGTGGCTGTGCTATGGGAGGCAATAATGTCTTCCTTGATTCATATTTTTAGGACAAGGAAGGTTTCATTGCAGCAGGGAAAACTTAGATTAAATATTAAGAAAAAAATTTCTCACAGTTAAGAATAGGAGCAGGCTGCTGAGAATTTATAAAGTTCACATTCCTGGGTGTTTCTGGAACAGACTGGACAAGCTTTTGTGAGGAATGACATCAGTACAGATGATTCCACCTTTGGGCAGGGGGTAAATGAAACAACCTTTGGACGTTGTTTTCTAGTCTTACTGTCTATAATTGCAATGATTTATGAGGCATAGAGCAGACCAGGTCCTACATTTGTGCCAATTTGCATAGCTGAGAAGTTGGCTTATTGTGTGCCTAATTCTTTACTGCCCATTAATTTGAAGTTAATTATCCTACTGTTCTTACATGTTAGATTGATTGGCTATATAGCAGGGTCTGCATATCCATTCTGGATAGCATTAGTGGTGTGCTTGCAATCTCCTTCCTACTTTTTTTCGCTGAACTTCAACATGATGTGGAATTTGTCAGAATAGCTTTAGTCTTTGTGTGTGTGTGTTTGCTAAAAAGAATTTGGTTTACAGAAGTTCAGCAGTTATTCTGTTATACTGTTTATGAAGTGAAGAATGCAATTGCTAGATTGCATTTCTTCACCCTAATTAACTTCTCTAACAAAAGATTATATTAAAAAGAATGGTTTTTTTTCAAGGTCTTAATAACCAGATTGACTCCTTTTTTTGTGTAATGACAAAACATTGTTGAAATGGCAGAGTTTTTATTGTCCAAAGTGTTTTTATTAATATACCCTATCACTCAGTTTCTGTAATGCATTCGAATGTGTTCTGCATTCTGTATTTCACACTGTTGAGGAGCATTTGTCTGGAGATTTACATTGGAATTGGTTCTTGGAGGCTGCTACCACATCACTGCTCTGCAAGGATGTAAGGAATATTACTACATACTTCTTGATATCCTTAAACAATGTGTCTCAGCAGATACAGCACTGTCAATGAGTAATAAAATCCCAGCAGAGGCTGGTGTAAATGGAGGAACTGGGACAATTCAGATCAGGCCCCAGAAGGAATGGAAGTTAATAGTTCAATTCAAATTGAGATGGGTTTGAAGGATCCCTTGTCCTTTTATTTGACTGTGGGTTTTTGTCTAGTTTTGGTACACCAATCCAATGCTTCAGAGTATTCTGTATAATATTAAAGTAGTACAATTCTCCAGACTTCTGTTTCAGCTAATAAAAGCTTTGTCATAAAATTTTGAACAGAACATTGAGGGCTTTCTTCATCTTTAGCTTTCAGTACCTACAGGTTAGAGTCTATTCCAAGTTTGGTGCCAGAGATTAATAACCCAGAGAAAGGAATTATTTCTATGAACACTGATTTTTGGGGCAGCCTGGACAACTAACTTAGGTTTGACTTGTAGTGTAAAGTAACCTAAGTTGAATTAGATAAATCCAGGGGTCAGGATGCTAACAGATAACCTTAGCCTGATGTCATTGTTTCCACCTCTCATAGCACAACAATTAAGAGCAAACTTGTAGCTGCGCCTCAGCTGTGCAAAATTATCTGGTATTGGAGAACACAGAACTTTTCTTCCACATAATTGTTGCTATGGATAGAGTTGGGAGTGGGGTCGTTATGGTGTTTAAGTGCTTTTCTTATTTTTATTTTTCTGTTTTCTTAGCATAGGCGCACGTTACACCTCTAGGGCTGCACTGTAAGGTCAGCAGGATTAACTTTGGGTCTGGGAGGAAAATTGAAAGAAGGCGCAAAAGACTGAAGAGCACTCTCAACTACTCAATGGCAGACACTTCCAAATGGGAAGTGTGCAAATGGCAAAGTGAAACCACAATGTATCAGTAGGCCTTTCATTCACAGGACTCTATCTGTTATAAATCAGTTTGCTAGTCCAGCCAGGGTGATCAGAAAGGAGACCATAGACCACCGGCCACTCAGTGCACCTACCTTGCAGTAAGCCATGATTACAGGTAAGTCTTCATCCCCATCCATGTCATAGAGCAGCCAGGCTTCTTTTCCCCATCTCAGGGAGGCTGCCAGTCCCTCTCATGAGCCAGCAAGCTCCCACTGAGACACTTTCTGAAGTAGACTGTGTTGACTTACAGGCATGTCTCCTAAAAGGGTGGAACCTGAGGAATGTTTACCACCTCTCAACCTACAAAAGAACACCATATATCCTTGCTGAAGCCTGCTCATCCCTCCTGAGAAGCATGGCTGTCCCATTCTGCAAATGGTGGAAGGAAAGATTGGAAGGGCTCACAATGCACTACAGTTCTTAATAACTGCCTAGATGAGGGGAAATAGGGGAAGGGGGAGAAATATGACACACTTTTAGGGCCAAGTCTCATCCCCAAAGCCATCTTAATATCCTCTCTATCTTCCCATGGACTTGAATGTAAGTACATATCAGGGACAAGGCATAGATGTTATTACTTACCTTGAACATGAAGATTGTAGAAGTGGTTTGCCAACATCCCCAGAATAAGAAAAGATACTATAATGATGGCAGATTCTTCTTTGCTATGCTGGTATAATCACAACTCTCTTCTATTTAAAGGGCTAAGTGAGAGTAATCTGTGTTTTTGTACTTCTTGACTTCCTTTTTTGGAGAAGCCACAGGAAAGCCTGAATGTGTATGATTTTAGATGGTTCCAGGAATGGGGGCCCATCCCATTCCTTTAAAAGCACTGTGGCTAAATTGAGTTTGCCCTGTTGAAATAAGGTGTCCTATGTGAATATATTCTCCAGATACAGGCTCCATTTAATCTCAGATGGCATGAAGGAAGTATGGCCTTTTCATTCTCAAAAGAACAAAAAATCTCATAAGAAATAGACTGCAAGCAGGAGTTCAATGCCTATTTCTTCCTAGAAGCCTTTTAATGCAAGGACATAATTTCTGCTTTCTTTTGACAACAGGAAAGTGTTTTCTTAGTAATGAAAACAGTAATTTTCTTTTACAGTGGATAATATGTATCTGTTAGCTTAAATCGATACCTGTGAAAACCTGCAGAAATGAAATTCCCCCTGCAGCACCTAGATGGACCTAGCTGCAGCTTTTTGTGGCAGTAGATGGTAAGGTTTACATGCTGGAAGAGAATGGAGGAAAGATGTAAGAATGGAAGAAGGATGTAAGATAGGGCAGCTACACTTGACTCATCAGGGGAATAAGAAGGGAAGTGATATATGAAAAATTTCTAGGCAGGTACTGGTCATAATCCAATAATTTTGCATGCTATGATGTAATAGTAGAATGGCAAACAGATGGCAGGAGTATTAGTAAGGCCTTGGAAAGGTCTTTTCTCTTTCCCATTATGAACAGAGTAATCTTCTCTCAGGGTGAGGCACAAAGGTGAAAGTAGAATGTGAAAAAAAAAATGCCTTTTGTTTGGTACAGTTTTTGGATCCTCAACTCTTTTGCATGCGTTAGAGTGCTCTGTGTGTTGTGGTTACAAGTGTTTACTGTGTGGGTACTAGGAGGAAGCAATTATCTTCCCAGGTGAAGCAAGCTTTCCCTCTAGACAGCAAAACAAAGCAGGCAGTCTTCCTCACCTTATCAGTATCCATGCAGTATATTGCAAGTGTAGCACAGGGAAAGATATACCTGAACTCTGAAATATGCAGATGTTTTGCTTTTGCCCTTGCGCTCTAAAACGGGTCTAACTGTGCATAAAAAATTTGTAATTTTATTTTTTTAGAGTCAGAATACAATCAAAGAATGCTTTCAAACCTCCCTAGCAGGTACTGGATCAGACTGTCTTATCAGCCTTCTGGTGCAATTGACTTCCCTGCTTTAGGGATGTGCTGATGTTTAGGATATCACAGATGAGCAAGAGAAGTAGACCAAGCAGTAGACGGTATTTAACACCCCACAGCAATGGACTTACTGATACAATTATTGCTCTGCAGGTTCTGTTCATGTCTGATATAGATGTCTTCCAAAGGCTAATACCTGATCAATTCAGGATTGAGTTTAGATGTAGAAATAGGACTGATGCAATCAGTCTCCCTCTGTTTCAGAATGAAGAGAAATTGACTTTTTGGTCTTGGACATTTGCAGCTTGCTGCAGGTGTGAGCCTGGAGCTGTCAAGATACAAAAGGTCGAGTTGTTGTGATTTCCCACAAAGGTGCCACTGTGCAGGAATAGAGTTTAGTGTGCCTGGGACTAGGTGCAAGGCTGGTGCTTGCACCTAAGAGATGAAGTAATCAGATAATTACAAGGTTATCTGCACAACACTGTGTGGTTGTATGGGAACTAGCTTCTTGCTGTTTTCTCCTACTTCTCTCATATACTTCTCCTGTGTTGCTAATACTGCTAGGATAAGCCTGCCAGTGCATCAGTGTCAGGGTGGACAACAGGGTGCACTGGACTTGCTATTACAATGAAGGAAGTTTCAAAGTACATCATGACATAGAGGAACCCAGATGTATGTAATTATCATGAGGGCTTAAATGTTACATGTCTGTCATATACCTGGTCTTGGGGATCTAGTATTATCCCTAAAATCCCTAGTCTGTGTATGCAAATCCCATAGAGGAGGTATACATGAAATATCCTAGAGACACTTTGTGAATGCAGAATGCTCCAGGCTGAGCCTCCATCACACTACTGTCTCAGCAGTGCTCTAGAAGATGAACAGGAATGTGTCCATACAGGTTCTGAGCTGTGATAGTGCTTGTGTGTGACTGTTTTGCCTTCAGGAACCCATGTTCAACTCCCATTGGTCTCAGAGAAATTAGACAGGTGCTTAAACACTTAGTATAATCAGAACTTTGAGCTCTTTCCTACCACACATGAAATGTGAGTTCAAAAGTGAATTTACTAAGATTACCCTTAGCTCAGGGTTTAATATCCTTTTTCCATGTGTCTTTTCATTGAACCGAGGATTATTTTTTGAGCACCAGTGAGGATAATTTAATTATGGTTTTCTTGTGCCTATTCACAATTTATTTAGACCACCTGTTTAGATGTGCTTTATTGAAAAACAAAAAAATAATTGTTTACTCTAATTTTGACATGCTTTTATGTATATCATATTTATTTACATTATAAAGTTAATAATGTCTCTTGGAAAAATAAAGATCAGATAATAATGGAAATCTTATATGCTTTTTTCATAGTTGTTATTTTTGTACCTACAGGTAACTTAGCATCCTCTCTACCAGAACTTTCATTTTCAATATTCAATGCATCACATCTTAGCTTAATAGTGGTACTGGCCAAAAGAAGGATGCAATATCTTTTATCCAAGTGTCAAGTTTTATTTGGGAAGAAGAGTGTGTAGTTTCTTACTTGAATTATCCATGGAAAGCCTATTGTTGTAGCAATGCTAGCAATTTAAATTTTTAATATTCATATACTAACAAAATCACCAGATTAATTCTTTGCTAGCATGTAAGAGTGAAAATGACATATGTTGCTGTTGATAAGAATAATGCAAGTGAACCTGCGCTGTTATTAAAAATGATCAATTGTTATTAATTGTTTGTGATAAAATAAAGATTGATTTTAATTAAATTATTTGATTTTTCCTCTTGAGAAAATGTTGGTTGTATTATATTGTCCTAATTACAAAGAAAATAAAAGAATTACTAGTAGCATAATCCTTAGTTTAACTTGATATTTTAAATTATTTCAACTGCTTTTTCTTTGGGATATGCAATATGAGCTGGAATTCATGACATCAAGACATTCCAACATCTCTGAAAATGTTGTAAATAAATGACAATAATCAAAGCTTTGTGAATACTGTGTAATGAACTTCAGTGTAAGAGAAAAGGAAATATATTTGTAGCTATATTTATAGCTAGGACTGCTAGCCTTGAAAAATATGGTAAGAAAACCTGATCGCTTTCTTGTAAAATAAGCTACTGATTATACTTAAGCTTTTTAAAGGCAGCTATACTCAGCTGTCCTTGGACTGGAAAGATTATAAAGGCTATTTCACAGAACACATTCTTAGCCTAGCCACTGGTGACTGAACACTGAAACAACCACTGCTGTCAAGTCCACTGACGTAGGTGACTCACTGCACACATGATTTTCATCATTTGTGTATCTAGTCCTCTTTCCTGAAGTGACTGAGCTCCTGTGTTGACATATGGACAATGTCAGTGTGTGTTTCATTCCATGCTGATAATATCAGAGGTAAATAAGAATACTCTCTTCCTACAGTTCTTTTTCTTATTTGCATTCCTGATAAAGAACCAAATCCAGCATATATTTTACGTAACTGGGTAATATGTTAACCATTTGAAGGACATAAGCGTGATTTTAAAGAAATCAAAGCAAAAGTCCTGCATCCCTTTCTGAACAAAAGTGGTTATTCTAAGAATTGCAGAATGGTTGAGTGTTGGGAAAGATGGAACAGGAAAACCTTGGAAATATGATTGCCTGACAAAAGATTTTGGGAATATGAAAACTACAGGCAACATCGAAATGAAAGCCACTTTTGAAATACCAGGTCTTAGTTACTGAACAACTAGGAAACAATGGTATGGCCACTGAAGTAATCCCCTCTTGATGAAACAATACCCTCTGCTTGCAGGCAGGTCCAAGGGTCAGAGCAGACCCTACTAGCTCAGCAGAAGGGGTCCAAAGAGTAGTTTTTAGAAGTTAAGATGTAACACTCTATGGTAATATAAGGACTCTTATAGGCTGTATGTAAATGCTATAGGATTTGTATCTTGTATTAGATTGGTTAATGACAATTAGAATATTCAGTACAGAAGATGATTTATTGTATTGTAACCAGGACTTCAGACATTCTCACTTCTGATTCTGATTCTCTCTCCACTTCTCTATTCCTCTCTTCCACTTCTACTCTTACTTCCACTCTTGCTCTTACACCCTCTCTCTCTCTCTCACCTGCTTACTCTCTTGGGCCTGCTCAGAGCTGAGTCTAGCAGCTCTGAGCAGTGCCCCAATACCCACGCCCTTTACAATAAACCGACTGTGTCCCAAGACCTGCCTATAGAGATCTCCATCCGTCTCCGTCCCGACCGAACCCGCCCGTAACCTACAGTTGAGGTTGGGAGAGATCTCAGGAGGCTGTCTGATCCAACCCCCTGCTCAAGTATGGCCACTTATTGCTGGTTGCCCTGGACTGTGTCCAGATGGCTTTTAAATATATCCAAGGAGGGCCACAACGCCTATAAGGAAACTGGACCAATGCTCAGTCATGCTTATAATAAAAAAGCATATCCTGATGTTCAGATGGAACCTCCTTTGTTCCAGTGTGGGCCCATTGGCTCTGGTTCTGTCCCTGGGCACACTGAAATGACCCTTGGGCCATCCTCTTTCCGCTCTCTCTGCAGGTGTTTGTAGCCATTGATAAGGTCCTCTCTGAGCCTCCTCTTCTCCAGGCTGAACAGTTCTGGTTCTTTCAGCCTTTCCTCCTTTGTGAAGGTCTTTTATCATCTTAATGGCCCTTCGCTGGACTCTCTCCAGTAGCTCTGTATCTCTCTTGGACTAAGGACCCCAGAACTAGACCCAGCACTCCAGGTGTGGACTCACCAGCACTGAATGGAGGGGAAGGATCACCTCCCTTGACCTGTCGGTAATACTTTGTCTAATGCAAACCAGGATACCATTATTTCTTTTTGCAGCAATGACCCTTTGCCTGCTCACAGCCAGCTTGGTGTCAGCCAGGATCCCCAAGTCCTTTTCCCACAAGGTGCTTTCCAGCAGGGTTATCCCCAGCATATATTGATGTCTGAGGCTGTTTGTCCCCATGTGCAGGACTTTGTACTTCTCCTTGTTGAACTGCCTGAGGTTTCTGTCAACCCATTTCTTCAGACGGCTGAGGTCCTTCTGGATGGCAGCATGACCCTTGCATATCACTGCTCCTCCCATCTTTGTATCATCATCAAACTTGCTGAGGGTCCACTCTGACCTGTTATCCAGATCATGGATAAAGATGCTGAATGGTACCAAGCCCAGTACTGATGATGCCTTTTCCTGGTCTTAAAATCAAGAGTCAAACATGGTTAGAAGGGGAAAAGGGATTTTACCTTGGTATTGATTTTAAGGATCCTTAGGTGCACACATCTAGGTCAAATGCACCAAAATGTCTCCCACAAAACCCCTAAAAAGATTTGGTATAACATTATAGGTTTTACTAAATAGCATATCTATAAAAAATTCCCTAATGAGAGGCTTGAATGAGCCTCCTTCTCCAAGGAGCCTTCCTCTGGATGGTTCTATCTTCGTTTACAGAATGTGTTCTGGGGAGGACCTTGGGGTCTGGGACACACTGATCCTTAACTATGAAGCTTTTAAAATGTTTAGTCTCTCAGCTTGACAAACAAGTCCAAGAATGTAGGGAAAAAGCACCAAGAATACAGAAGTTATAAAAAGGTATAACAGGGGTATAAAAGAAAAGGCAAAAAATCTTCATGGCATCATTTCCCCCCTTTTAGAGACTAACAAAACTCTACCTTGTCTAGTCTCTACTCTACTCTACTCTTTACCTGCAGAGCCAGTTTACACAACCGGCTGCTCTACAGGCTATTACACAGATAATAACTACAATTACAGCTATTATAAATATTTCTTTTACCCAGGCCTAGTTTGGTAACCATGAGGTGAAGGTATAAAAAATATTATCAGAATTTAAGGTGTTATTTCTAGAAGCTACTTTACGTAGAATTTGAGCTCTCTTCCTAATTTCATCTAAATCTTTCTTAATTCTCTTATTTTGGTCTACATAAGAACAGCAGGTGGTATTGACAATAGCACATACACCTCTTTGTGCAGCAAATATAAAATTGAGAGCTATCTTGTTTTGCATAACTGCACGGAACAGACTGTTAACTTCCTCTTGTAAGGCTGAAATTGCATCTGCAGTATGCTGCTCAATACGTTCAATGACAGCCGAGATGTTTACAATTGCTCTCTCCAGTTCAACTACTCCGTAAGCGGGTACAGGGGCTCTGATTATGCTATGGAAAAGTGTGGGGCGTTCAACGAGGGGATTAAGAGATCTTTTTCTCCTCTCATTTGGTTTTTCAAGATGGTCAAATAATGTTATATTTGGGACCACAGCCCCAATAGCACAAGCCTGGTCTTTGTTCACAGGCATAACTTTCCAGGCCTTATCACCATATATCCAATACAACCCCGTCCCAAATGGCTGAGCCTGTCAGTTTCATCTTTGCTGCAATTCTTGGGTCTATTATTTCCCTGAAATGGGTCTGATGACAATATGAAGGAAGAACGGCTTTTCCTGTGGCATTTACAATTGCACAAGGAACTTTACAGTTTGCATGCTCTACCAGGCCACTCAGGGTAATGGGGGGGCAGAAGGGTGTTATTAATTGGTTCCCGCGTTTCAGTGCGGTTCTCTTCCATTAAAATGCCAGTCAATGGCCAGTGACCCCTCCCATCTAGGGGTGGTAACTGAGTACAGATCCAGCAATTGTTCTTATTAAGAATTTTGAACACATTCTGGACCACAGTCTTATGCAAATCATGGGGTGAACCCTGAACCGTGGTTACCGGTTGGGCAAACAGCAAACATGTAAAAAACAGTTTAAACTGCATCTTTCTGACTTGTATCAGTCTCTGTCTTGGTAGTTTTGGGAAGAAAAGCTTTCTTTACCCTGGAGTAGTGAATCCACCGTCCCTTGCCAGCAACCTTGACCGCAGTAAAAGTGGTCAGCAAAACCTGGAGTGGTCCCCTCCACTTGGTTTCCAAGGGGTCGCTGTCCCACCACTTGATGTAGACTCAATCTCCAGGCTGGAACGGATGAGCAGGTGTGTCTTATGTTATTGGTTTGGATAACACGAAGAATCTCTGGAGCTTCTGTAAAGTGGAACTCAGAGCCATTAAATACTTTTGCAAATCATTTTTACCTCTCATATGAATTTCCCCCGGGATATGCGGAACTTCGTATGGCCTGCTAAATAATATGTCATACGGACTTATGTTGTCCCTTCGCCTTGGCTGTATGTGGACTCTCAGCAAGGCTATAGGCAGGGCTTGAACGCATGTCATGGATGTCTCTTGACAAATTAGATTTTTGCCACTTTTCTAGCCATCCCCACAGAGCATTGGCTACCATCCATGAATCAGTGTAGAGGTAGAAGTTTGGTCTCGCTGATGAAGAAGAACAAGTGACACGCACTGAAGAAGCTCCACCGTACAACCAACTGCCATCAGAAGACACACACTACGCTCTTTTCACCGACAGGTCTTGTCGCATCATAGGGATGAAACGAAAGTGGAAAGCAGCCATATGGAGAACCTTGGGGTTCTGGGACACACTGATCCTTAACTATGAAGCTTTTAAAATGTTTAGTCTCTCAGCTTGACAAACAAGTCCAAGAATGTAGGCAAAAAGCACTAAGAATACAGAAGTTGTAAAAAGGTATAACAGGGGTATAAAAGAAAAAGCAAAAAATCTTCATGGCATCTCTGACACTTCTCTGATACTATCTCTGATACTTCTCCCAGTTGCTGTGAGCAATTAAAGATTTTCAAATGTGGTGTCACAGCGACATAAGACAGACTCAGCACTCATGGGTGCATCCTATGAGGGCCCATGGCATCCAGGGTTCTTAAAAAAACCTACAAATATTATCTACCTGTCTGTCTGTACATCATCTTTTTAGTTTTAAAATGAAATATAAAATCAACCATGCTGTTTAACATTTCAATTTTAAACATCTATGTTCTTGTCTCTATTCCAAACCCATAAAAACTTCCTGGCCCTATACAGCATGCTCATATATCCCAAAGTTGACCATGATTTGAGAAACATAGTGAGAACAGTGTAAGCTATAAAGTTCTGCTTCTTTATCAGCATTAAGAGCTATTATCATGTTCAAGTGAAGCTTCAAAAAAAGGACACGTAAAATAGTATGCTTTGGTTTTCATGCTTTAAAATATCCTCCTTACCCCTCCACCAACTACTGAGAGTTCAGTATTTCATCTTAATGTCCCTGTTGCTTACCATAATTATAGATAACGCAGTTGACCTTACAGCCTGTTTTAGTGACTAAATTTAGTTTTAATTATTATGATACAAAATTCTTTCATGGTAAAGGCCACTTTCCCTCTGGCTCTGAACTCTGTCTCTTTTCGCATTTTTCATATGTGGACAGATATTACAGGTACAGAAATATAGCTATTTTCCACTTTAGATTCACTAAACCATTAGAAAAATGTCTGAGTTCAACCATAATTTCTTAAGGTTATCAAATGATTTATAGTTTTTCTATTGCTGTGGCTCAACATGCTGTTCTTGTTACCTAATACAGTAAACAGTGTAGTCTGGAAACCACAAAAGCTAAAAGAACGGTGAATTGTGAATGAGCAGCTGTACCAGAATCTTTGAGAACAAAGTCATAGAAACATCTCAGAGTTGCCTACAGGGTAGACTTCAGATGTGAAAGCACAGGTAGATCAGATCCATCTTAGCATTTTCCTTTGTGTGGATTCTCAGGCATATCAGAAATTGTTTTGCTGCTTCTCTGTTGCAGCGGGGATTACTGCAACACTCATATATCAAACCAGGAGTCCCGTGGAAAGGAAATATATATGGGCAGACAGATTCTTGATAGCTGTTTCAGAGAGATGTTTATTTCTCCAGCCGCATGGCCAGGGCTCTGCCGAGGAACTGTTCCAGTCACGGGACCAAGGGTCCTTCTGCCCGTGCAGGGAACACAAACCAACCAGTGGGAACGAGGCTGAGCAGGGACAGGGAAACCCCGTGTCTGTCCCCGCAGGGCCCCTCTCCCAGGGCTACACGGCGGGGGAGGAGACCCCAACACTTCTCCTGAAAGCTTACATTAACATTCTTCTTATTTCTGGAAATATTTTTTTTTTATTTTTAAACTAGACTTCTTAAATAATGAGATTTCAAAATACAGGACCTTGGTCTTTGATTCTGTGAAAGAGAAACTTCTTTAGGAAGACATAATTGTTAAGAAAACAAGTCTTTCTTCTGTAGAGAAAAAATTACTTTTTTTTTTTTTAATGTTTACCAAATTAATCTATTCATTGAAAAATAATGAATAAGAACCAACCAAGAATGACCTTGACTTTTGTGCATTTGTTTCCTATAGCAGTAAGTCCCTTAGGGAAGAAACCATCTCTATTACATAGAGTTCAGTACAATATAAGATATTGTGGCAAAAGCCAATAAGATGTTAGCACCCCAAACCTCTATTTCTGCATTTTTTTAAAGATTTGACACTCCTGTGCTGAAAAATTTCACTCTCCTCCGGGTCAGAAATTGTCTGTCTTGACCTACAGATATGCCAACTGCATGACTATCAGTCAGAGCAGCACTGAAGAACAACATCCACCAAATTCCCTTTGATGAGGAGGACTATTCTTGTACAGAAGCATGTCAGGGTCATAGGAGAACATGCAATGGTCTCTGTACCTGTGAAAATAGATGGACTATCATGTCAGCAGTTCCCTGCTTCCTTAGGGAACTTAGAAACAGGTGCTGGAAGGGACGTGGGAGAACATGATAACTTCTCTAATTAGCACAGAGGCAGGGAAATGCAATTCAATACTGGATGCTGACCAATCCTTATAGAGCAAAGGGGTTGGGAGGTCTATATGATTGGTGGGATGGGTGCCATGCTAAGTGGTGCTAGTGAGGAACTATTGTATCTCAACCGTTGAGCCTTTGGAGTAAATTCATTCCTGGGCAAAATGTCCTTGTGACAACGGGTCACATGCCCTGTTACTGCAGTGGTTACCATGTAAATTGGCTACACTGCATAAAAACATACTGTATGCTGTACTGTGTCCACACAGGAAATATTTATAGTATTTTGAAGATCACCTGGAAATGTTTAATGTGTTTTTCAGTCTTTTACTTAGAACAAAAAAAATCCCAACCAAATCAGCCAATCAAGGATACTTAATGCCTTCCCCCTCACCAGTGCTCCTCCTCTCCTCCCCTTCCCTCCATGCTTCTCATATCTATATATAGTTCATGGATTTCTGGCTCTCTGGGGTAATCTCTAACAGCTGGGCATCTAGGCAGAGAGAAAAAAAAGAGAAGAACAAGAAAGGGTAAGAGTAATGTTACTTGTGGATAGCTTTCTTCAATAATTGATTATTTTCTGCAGTTTCTGCAGATGTGCTGGTTATTTGGCTAGCATGGTGTGTCTGTTGCCATAATAAACTAATAGAGCATTTGGATGGCAATGGCCCACGGCTGTGTGTAGTATGACAAGTTTCACCACCTGGTCTGTCTGCAGTTTTCACCGTGCTCACATGGGAATTTTGAATCTGCTCAATCTCCTTTCATCTGTGACCTTCTTTATAGATTTTCGGCATGTGTGATCCTTGCCCCAGAGGAGACAGTTTGCTTCAGAAACTTGTCCTGTAGGTAAAAGCAATAGGCCATCCATTAGCCTCTTCCTTCCACTCTCAGGTTAATGACTATATAAAATATTAAATGGGGTTCCATCTCCAGAGTGTCTGTATAAGTGATTTTACATTATCTCTTTCAGCCTTCTCTGATTTCTTCTAAAGTGTGTTGCTTCTTTCTAGAATAACTCTAGCAGTGAAAACCATGATTGATTTGACAACCATTAACAGAATGTTTAGTACTAACCTTCCTCATCAGTGAGTGAAGAAGATGGTGAAAATGGAACGAGTAAAACAGGGATATATGATGCAAAGTTGATTTCCCTTATTTAAAATATTATTACATATACAGTTTCTACAAGTTATTAACAAGTAGACATGGACTGCAGGTTTGCTTAGAGGGATGAGTGAGAAATAAATAGAAATTTTTTACCAACTGGGATTAAGTTTATAAGCAAATTGGTTAGCAAATCATAGAATACTTCTGGTTAGAAAAGACCTTTAAGATCATTGAGTTCAACCATTAACCTGCCAAGTCTACCACTAAACCATGCCCCCAGTTGCCACATCCACACATCTTTTAAATTTAAATGGATGGCGACACAACCACTTCCCTTGGCCCAATGCTTGACTATAGCTTTGGTGAAGAAATTTTTCCTAATATCAATTTAAGCCTCTCCTGGTGCATCTTGAGGCTGTTTCCTCTTGTCTAATCTCTTGTCAAATTGGAGAAAAGACTGAGCATCCCCTTGCTCCAACCTCCATTTTGGTACTTGTAGAGAGTGATAAAGCCCCCCTGAGTGTCTTTTTCTCCAGGCTAAGCAACCCCAGTTCCCTCAGCTGCTCCTCACAGGACTTGTGCTCCAGGGCCTTCCCCAACTCCATTGCCCTTCTCTGGACCAGTTCCAGCACCTCAGTGTTCTTCCTGAATTGAGGGGCCCAGAGCTGGACAGAGGATTTGAGGTGCAGCCTCACCAGTGCCGAGTACAGGAGGACAATCACTGCCCTGGTCCTGCTGGCCACACCATTGATGATATAGGCCAGGATGCCATTATTATCTTAAAGGCAGGTGTCAAGAGGGTGTGGCCTGGCTCTTTTCAGTGGTGCCCAGCAACAGGAGAAGGGGCAATGGGCACAAACTGAAACACAGGAAACTTCATCTGAATGTAAGGAAAAGCTTACTTTGAGGCTGATTGAGTACTGGAATAGGCTCTCCAGAGTGGTCGTGGGGTCTCCTTTGCTGGAGATTTCAAAGCCCATCTGGACGTGATCCTGTGCAACCTGTTCCCAGTGATCTTGTTTTAGCAGTCTCACAGAGGTCCCTTCCAACCCTGACCATTCTGTGATTCTGTGATCTTATGTGCTGCTAACCTAGGATTTGACCAAATACCAGGAAAAGCTGCCGCGTAACACAGCCCAGCCTGTGAGGAAAAGCCTTGGAAATTCCCACCAGATAAATCAGCATCTATTTTGACCTAGGTTGTAAACTACTACATAACTTGTGATACTATAGAGATTTTATTATATTTGAAGATCCTTGTTTGGATATTAGCAACTTTTTTATTTTATCCAAACAATGAAGAAGAAATCTCAGATTCTGCTTTAAAACGTTTCCTCTAAATTCCTCTTAAGTGCTCATTGAACATAACAAAAGAAAAAGCAATCCTACTATCCGTGTCTGTCAAAACACTATAGAATACCTCCACTTCCACTAGAAGCACTTTGCAGGGGTAGTCAATCTGAAAATGAGGACTTCAGTGGTGTAAATCTTGATTTATAGTGTTAGAAAAAGGTGAACCAAGAGGGCTGCTTTTGGAGTGCACTGAAACTAAGAGTTAGAGTAAATGCTCTGCTTATC
This sequence comes from Corvus kubaryi, assembly GCF_017639235.1. Classification (NCBI taxonomy): domain Eukaryota; kingdom Metazoa; phylum Chordata; class Aves; order Passeriformes; family Corvidae; genus Corvus; species Corvus kubaryi. The sequence goes on along the minus strand of NW_024582091.1, from coordinate 28,544,052 downwards.
AGACACTAGTCACAACTCTATAACCAGCTGTACAGTTGTTAAATGTTTGAGATTTTTTCATCTTAGTCCTTGACAGAAACCAGAGTTCTGCTCTTCTTTCTGTGAGCAGAAGTTTTAAATGCATCTTTTTGCTGTCTCCACCTTCTCTTCTGGTTTAAGCAAGAGCAGTGAGCACAGCTCTAATGCACAGACCCAGTTTGCAGAGTTACAACCCCGATGAATGACTGGAGGTTGAAAACAGACCCTGACCCAAGAAGCAAAAAAAAATAAAAAGGTCAGATAGTTGTGAGGAATCCAGTGTGAAACAAGTTCCTTTGATTTCATTACTCCACTCTGTTGCTGCCCATCAATTCCCAGCGTTGCCCTCAGCAGCAGGTTATCTCAGAGCTGGCTGAATCTACAATCTCTGTGTGGCTCCTGGCACTCTCTGCTGTAGGCTGAACCCCACAGATCAGGAACAAGGTGCACTGACAGGACTGCTGAACACAAAAACCCTGTGATGGATCTTCACCTCTCTAAACCTAATAAAACAATTGCTGCAGAGCAAACTTAATATTCAGCTTCCTTTCTATTTTCACCATATAATCATAGCCGAGTAAAAATGTGTCACATAGTTTTTATCTGTAATCTATTCTCTAATCTCTGTGAATTTAATGAAATAATGTTTGGGTTTTGTTTTTTTTTCCGTTTCCCTCCTTCTTATTCCTTTCATTTCACCTCTGGTTTGGTGTACCCAGTATTACATCTGTAGTCTATCACCCTTACCAGACCAGCTTGCTAAATTATCCTCCGAATGTCAGAAGAAAGCAGTCTGAAATGATGATTTAGAGGAATGATGCTTACTTGGGTCAAGTGAAACACATAAAACCCAAGGAGCCATTTTAATACTTTCTTTAGCTCCACTTGAATTGCATTTCTGTTTGTCACCTCCTTTGTCATTACTGTCACCCTTCACCAATAAAGCACTGGCAATTAACATTGAGGTAAATTGGTGAGATAACATTTACCTTGCCATTGTCTTTATTCTGTGGTTGATACATAGGAAATCACAAGCAAGTGACCAAATGGGCTAAAAGATTAGAATTTAATGGTCAAAAACTAACTAAGTAAAGGATAATAAAATGCCAGGTATTAGGTAACACCTTAAAAATGGGGCAATTTGTTCTATTTTGCATTGTATTTAACAGATTTTGCATTGTATTTATCTGCATTTGTTGTTTACTGGAACAGGCTGTGAAAATCACAAAGGACACACATTGTCTATATAAATTTAAAAAGCCATTTTTCCCCCTAAAATCTAAGCACCAGTTAAAAAGAGTAAATCAGAACAGATTTAATTGGTATTCACATACACCAACATTAGCAATTAGCAAAACAACAGCAGGGGGAGAAGAACAATTACTGCACCCAGCCTGAATGGTCTATTTGGACGAATTAAAAAAAACAGTCAAACTTAACCAGCTGTTTGTAGAAAGAATTTTTCTTTATTTTTATAAGCATGTTTATTTGAATGAATTTAATTCCCATTGACAGTAGGGCAGGATTAGAGCTGTTTTCCTCCTATTAGATTGTGTATATTTTGGGAGAATATCAGATATTGTAAACATTAACAGCTTTCTTGCTTGGCTTAATGATCATCCAAGTATGATAAAGGATGACAGATTAATAGTATTTTTACTCATGTAAAATAGCATTTGTCCATGGATTTTCTCAGTATGGATTTCCACCCAGTTAGAGAGATTAGGAGAAAGTGCTGATCTGCCTCCTCCCTACTTTCCTTTGAAGACATTGTAAGTAAAAGACTGAAGGATATTTGAAGATGAAGATGCCTTTGATTCTTAATTCTGAAAGTCAATACAACATACAGAGAGCTTATCTTGCAAACATGCAAATCTCTTCTTGCTGGGAAGGTGAAAAGTAGGAAACTGAACTAATTTGACTGCTTCTCAACCATTTTGACCAGGTGGTTGTTATTGCATTTGTCCTTCACTGTTTGTGACTGATGAGAGATGCTGGACATATTTTGTGAGAATTTGACAAGCTGATTCCCATTCCTGAGTTTATAATTCTGGGTGCTGTAGTGATGGATAGCTGACTTGCTGTTCTAAGAGTCAGTGCCATATGATGTGATTTGGGCTTAAATCTGAGAAGTCTTTATGAAAACAGCTGACAGTGACTATTAGAGACAGAGTTTGGAAAAAAATGTCAACTATACCTGATTTTTTTCATGCATACTTTATTTGATTTTAATTAGGACATTTATTTTAGGGGTCTCTGGGGTTTTTTTTTTGTTATAATTTTTTGCATGTGGTAAGTTTAAGATAGGGAAACTTAAAAGCACACAGAACCAAGGAAACATTTATTCACACCAAAACATGTTTTCATCCCAAAAAAAAGTTGATACATGAGAGTGACCTCAATGTAGACTTCAAAGGCAGGCAGGGAGCTAAGACATCCCTGAAATTAACGTTATGGTCTATAGCTTGAAAACAAAAGGATATGTTCAGCATAATTCTTTGGACATACTCTGATGGTTAACCCATAGAATTATTTTAATATTATGGGAGACTTTCTGCATTTCTTAATCTCAGCAAATTTTAGAAAACAGATGCAAATTGTGGCAAGGATATTATCTATTTTAGAAATAAAGCAATCACATGCCCAAACCCATTAGGTGCCAGAAATTCAGTTGATGCCTTAAGAGGCCTCCCAGAAACAGAGACTAGACAGGAGTAAGGGAATAAAAGTAAGTATTTATTTGAAAGGCCTACAAAGGCACACCCTGGGGACTCTGAAGCTATTCTCAAAATGGACCCCAAGATGGACCCCAGGTCGTGAGTGCTTCACCCTTTTATAGGTTTGGTTCATTTGCATAGCAGGGTTAATTCTCCAATTAAAGCTTCAGTTTTCCCCTCAGCTTGCCCCACCCTCCCCCCCCAGCGGCTCTTTGGTTTATCTTCTGGCCTAGGACAGTCTTGGTGTCGTTGGAAAGCAGGGCTGGAGAGGCTTTGTTGTGCCTACCCAGCATGAGAGAGCAGAAATCAACAGGCTACAAGAAACTTCAGAGTCACACACCAAGCAGCACAGAATTTGAAAAATATAAAAGTTAAAACCTAAGGCATAAGAGTAAGCCAGGAAAGCACATGGGGCATCTGCTCTAACCTGCTTAAGAAGGGGCAACAGCCATGAGGGGAGGAGGCATATGAGGAGATATGTGGTGAGTTACACTGGGAGGAATGTGAAGAGACACACAGAGAGAGGGGGCACTGCTGTGGAAATATGCAGCCCAGGGTGCACACTTGCAAGGAGGCACTCCAGTCTGAAGGGGCTTTGACCTTCAGGTAGACCCAAACTGGGGCAAGTACACCCCTGAAAGACTGTTGCCTATGGACTGATACAAAAATGCACAGAGGAGTGGAAAAAACCTGGTAAGGAGTGCAAAGGAGCAGGGAAAAGACACTAGGACATTAAAAGCAGCAGGTAGAAACCAATACACTCCACTCCAAATTTCTGTGCTGCCTGTCACCTTATTGAAGCTATTCGGAGGGACAGTGCATAAAGTGTGGCCAAACCAATGATTTCTTTTATGTTAATGCTGGAATCAGTGAATACATGTTTGTGTTTATTGGGAATAAATTAAATTAAATTAAGTAAAAATTCTCTCAGTTGAGGCTGTTTTGCCTGCTACAGTTTATAGCCCTTGTGAACGTGTGTAAGTAATAGTTGTCTTCTTCGCTGACAGCATGGAACTTAACCATGTGCTCAAAGAATATGCCTGTTATAGTGACATATATTTTTGCATCAATTTTACCCATTCGTAGACATCATTCTCCTGGAAAAGTTTCCCAGGTTCAAAATGGAACATGCATTTAAAAAATTACAGAAGTTTTCTGGAAAAAGTAAGTCAATACTACAAAAAGATACAAACCTCTTTGAAAGAGTACAAAAATACTGAAAATAAACCAAACCCAAAGGAATAGATATGTTGTGATGGAGAGAAACAGGGAGAATGAGTACCTTGACGAACTGTGCAAGGACATGAAATGTAATAAATGACATGATATTCAGAGATGTGAGCTGTGAGTATTTAGCATCTCTGAAAACCAAGTCAAAGAGTCCCACTCGAGGGAGATTTCTTTTGTGTGTTTCTATTCTATAACAAAGACAGTAAAATTGAAAGGAGGTAAAATACATGAAAATAGGTTTTACAACATCGACACATACAACATGATTGATTCAAAAGAGAGTGAAGTATGGCAATAAAAGAAACGAGGGTCACTGTGTGAAAAAAATATAAATAAATAGTTAGGAAGAACTACTGCTGCTGGGTTCATGAAAAGATGCTTTGAGCTTTGTGGAATGCATTTTTTCTTCCAGAAACTTGTTTCTCTTCTGTGATCCTACCAGAAAGAACTGGATTTCCTGTGCAGAATTCTTCTGTTTAGAAAGCAGATAGAACAACTGCTTTATTTTGAGTTTCCATTCCTTTTCATAAAACCCAGACCTTTCAGTGTGGTCATTCTCAATTTATCTCAATTTCTTCTAAGCGTTTCTTTTCCATTTTGTTCAGCATCTCAAGCAGCCATGTCACTTGGTGGAGATCTGAGGACAGCTGCCAGAAACAATTCATGGAGTCAGGGAAACAAGATTGGTGTCAGGGTGTATTCAAGAACTACAGAGGTGATGGACTTTCAACCATTGATTATTAATACAATCAGTATCTCTAAACCGATGTAGGACTTACCAGTTCATTAACCAAAGTGCATGACAATGATGAGAACACTAGTTAATGGGTCATTCCTAGTGACCTGCTACTCAAAAAGCCTCTTCTCCCAAGTAATTAACAATAGGGCAAGAAGGAATATTTAGGCTGGACATTAGGAAGAATTTCTTCACAGAAAGGATGATTAGATGTTGGAATGGGTTGCCCATGGAAGTGGTGGAGTCACCGTCCTTGGAGGTGCTTAAGGAAAGACTGGACGTGGCACTTAGTGCTGTGCTCTAGTTGACATGGTGGTGTTCAATCATAGGTTGGACTCCATGGCCTCAGAGGTTTTTCCAACCTAATTGATTCCGTGATTCTGTGATTAATGAATTGCAACTAACAATAATAATGGATCATAAATCTTTCTGCACCACAGTCCCACAGTGCTGGGAATGTTTACACTGACATGTACACGAGACACAAGTCACCTGTCTTTTATTGCATACGAAAAATTGAAAACATACTCATAAAATAACCACTGGTTGTGGGGTATACCCAGCCCCCGCCCTGGAGAGACATCTGCTGAGATAAGGAGAGTGCCTAACCTCCCAGCAGAACTCCCCTGGAAAGGCAACCACTTTTCAGTTACGGCGAGAAGAAGACAAACCCAGAAACCTCTGGGAGACCCTATGCAGATCCTTTGTAACCCATTGGCCCTTACCCTCCGATACCCACCCCCTGTATCGCTATAAAGCGAGCCCCCTGCCCCTGCGGGGGCAGAGCAAGCTCGTCCCTGGCCTCCCTTCGCCGGACCAATAAAGCTGCCTCGTGCGGAACAGCTACACGAGCCTCTCGTCTCTCTCTCCCTGGTCTGGCCTGGAGGCTGCCCTGCAGAGCTGAGTTGAAATCACAAGCTGACAATCACTAAAGAGCTGACAGCTTCTGCACAGGCCCTCCTAGCCAGCAGCTGAGGGAAGACACCGGGCCTCAGGAAGATGATCTCTTTTGGGACCATCTCTCCAGACCGGTCACAGCTTCCTCAGTCAGAGCTACTCACCCCAAACCAGCTGCCATAAATGGTGAGTCCAAATTTATGAGATTTGTTGGGCTGATATTCCCAGAAAAAGGGATTTATCAACATGTCCAACCTACTAAACAAGATACGCCAAGGATTTCTCCTTGGTGTCTCACTGTATCTGGGATCTTTAGTCTTTTATCTTCTAAAGTTTATTGTTCAAGGTCAGTTCTCTACTTCTCACTGGAGACTGGACAAACCCTACTGCTGGAACAAGTGGCTGGTTCAAATAATTGGGAAATGAGTGACCTGTTTTGAAGCAGGGCCTGAATCTGTGAGGACTCAAATTATTGTGGCTGTTCAGAAAATGGTCAATGTAACTGCCCTCAAATTCGTTTTTGAATTCTTCATCTACAACCTCTAGATTCTTCTTTTGAAATTACACCCTTTGTCGTGTATCTGGAGCTGGCTTTAACTGTTGCCACTTTTTTATTATTTTAGGTTTCACACTTTGAAAGCAGTCTGGACCTGAATTTGTGCCCCTTCCTGTTTCCAAAGTGGACATTTATTCAAAAGAACAGGAATCTAGAGTTTTCCAAAAAGGTGTTGTTTGATTAATGGTATTAAGGAAACTGTATCTATAAAAAAGTTTTAATCTTTTGATTGGTTTGGAGAAGAGTGGATGTCAGTGTATAGGAACTTGACCAAAGGTTGCAACTGTTACAGAGTAGGTTGAGCAAAAACGTGAAATGGACAAGATACAGAAGTAAATTAGCTGAATTTAGTGCATTATGCACAAATCTTTTGGTTTATTCTCTGGTTTGCTTAATATTCTAGTTTTCTTCTCTGACTTTCTGCTTCTTCTCAGTAATTTTAACTGCAAAATATAATATTTTACTACCCTTAAAATTGGAGAGACATACTCTTGATTAAAAGGATTTTCACAATAAGGATTTTGAAAGATGCAAATATAGGTAGAACAGCAAAGCAGTAAGTTTTGATTGAAATTCTGTCTGTTTCTTCTGTCTACAGCTTGGTTTGTGAATGTTGTTTTCCTGACACTGACAGTTCTGTCATATCCTTTGTAATGATAGATGGCCATGTATTCCTTAGCAGTTGTATCTGCTCAATGCCTGGCAGGTCTGAAAGTAGATACTATGGAAGGCAACTTTTCTTCCTTCTCCACACAGTTCGGTACAGTCCTTATCAAGAAGGAAATGAGAATTTTGCAGCTTGTGCTTGCACTGTCCCTTGCCTCCTTTTTAGGAGACTGAGTGTTCTCTTTTTTTACCAGTCTCTGACTCTGGAAATTAATTTATTCAGGAAGTTATTTAAGAATAGATCCCAAGCAGCCCCACCTAGCAAGTTAAATTAAACATGCGCTGTCTGTACTAATAAAAGGAGAAAGGAAATCTATATTGGTTAAGTCAGATAACTTCTTTTGTTCTTGAGAAAGAAATCCACTTCTCAACAAGATTGAAGTATTTCCCTATCTGTTCCCACTCACATTGTCTGGAATAGCAGACATAAGCCACGACTGGGAGAGAAGTTCAATATTTTGAATCTCAAAATGGGAACCATGATGGGCCAATTTGAGATGAAAGGGGCAGAGAATGCTTTTTGCTTCATGGCATGAAGAGGATATTTAAGGTTGGAAGATGTCCTGATTCTGACCAGGACAAGATTAATTTTTGCAGTAGCCAGGAGGGGGCATGGCCAGGATGAGGAGATTATTCTATACCACATCACACCATTGCTGGAGGTGGAGGAAGGGGACTCTCTGGGGGAGAAGAGGTTCCTTCCAGAGGGAGTGTGGCAGAAGGAGCCAGGGGGGGTCTGTGTGAATTGTTCCACTCTTTTACCCTCTGTCATTAGTATTGTTGCTGTTATTGTTCATTTTCTTATCTCATTGCTGTTTCCAGCAAATTGTTCTGATCACAACCCATGATCTTTACTGTTCCTGCCTTCAATTCTCCTCTCCATCCTGCCACAGAGGAAAGACGAGGAGAAAGCAGGGGAATGAGTGAGCAGTGCATAGTTTGAAGAGTCTTGGTAGGGGCATTGAATTGGGGAGTACCATTCCTAGACCATGACAGGGAAGCCATTAGAATTCTCAAAAAAGAGCTTGTTTAAATTTATTTTAGAATTTTATTGCACCTTTCCACAGATTCCAAATTCTGTACCATCTTTGAATTAATATCAAAGCCAAACAATTCACTGAAAGAGTTGGTGTATTAGAAGAACAATGTAAGATTTATTCTTCCCTCCAATTATTATATTCACTGTGAAGGATCTGCACTACCTCGTTTAAATCTTCCCTGAAGTGGGTCACACAGTGAAGCTGATTGATAAGGAGTAGGAGAATTGAACTTTATGGCTGATCAGCAGACCTCTATCAGCTATGGGAAGGGAGGTGTGCCACAAATAGAACTGTCGCTGCAGCAACCTTGCTATTAAATCTTTGAAAGTGCCAAATTTATGGCCTGGAAGAAGGGGCATGGGCTGATCCACATGTAGAGATTGAATATGTAAGGAGAATACTTTGGAACTGCAGTGAGTTGTTGGCAGGAGACTTGAACTCTAGTGAATAAACTATCTATCTGAGCTCAGTGGGGAAAAGTGTGTAGTTGTGCTGCCTTTCATCAGTTCAGTGACAGGCTGAAAAGCACGCTAAATCTTCTAATACAGAAGCATTAAATTTTTTTTTTTTTGAGAGCATGAAGCCATGAGAACAAAAAGAACAGATATAAGCTTCTTTTTCTTTTATGCCAGAAAAAGAAAAGAGGGAAAAGAAGAAAAAAAACATAAGAAAGGAAAAAACTGCACATAGAATAAAGACATATGCACATGCAAAGGAGTAAAGAGGAGTACTTTTATTCACGTCTCATGGCTTCATATACAGGCAAGTGGAGCAGGAACCTTCTGACAATTTGTGATGGAAAACTGGAGGTGGTTCAGGTGTTGTAAACTGAAGAAACTATTTTGAAGAAACTGCTTAAATCTCCAGTTCACCAGGATGAGGCAATTGTACATGTATGACTGAGAGATGTTGTGATTATCAACAGATGTGATCAATTTAGAATGAGTTTGAAGACATTAGCTTTTTGGGACAAGGATACAGCATGAACTCTGCTGACAGTTCAATTCAATGGAGCCATCATAAATATAAATACCTATATCTAATCAAGAGAAAATTAGGTGACTATAAATTCTGGTAGTAAACAGAGCCTAAGAGAACACAATAAGCAAGCTATCACTTTAATAATAACATTTTGCAAAAGAACCTGTCTTGTGTGTTTCACATTTTCAACAACAGTTTGCTATGGCATAAATTTAGGAGAATTAGCTACATTGTAATATACATCATTGTACAGCCTCACTGAATCATGTGCATAATTTCAATTGTGCTGTCTATTTTAGTGTCTGCTCAGTGTTATAATGTTGGCTATGCCTGAACTGCTGTAGTCATCCTGTTTCCTGATTTCCAAGACAAGAGAAATGGAGGAAATGGAGGAAAGCATCCATATCCACACCTCATAGATTTTTGCAATGATCTCCTGTAGATCAGAACATTATCCTTTGTTGTGCATCTTATATAAATTATTAAGTATTGACTGATTTCCCTAAGAAACCAGTTACAGCTTATATTTCATACAGCTCCTTTAGTGGAATTTTCTTTATATGTCATTCTGCTATTCTTGTCAATCACTTCTGATTATGACCTATATTTAAATCCTATTTCAGGATCAAATTAAAGATCAAAATTATGTGCTTAGCCCCTGCTATTTATAGAAAAACATACAGATTTTTGAGTTGGTGTTTGGTGGATATCAAAGAAGAGAATGGGAAAGGATGGAGATGTAATTTATGGTTAGAACTTTGTGGGAAATAGTTTAAAAATCGCTTCCCCATGGACTGAAATATAAACTTTATCAGGTTAAAAAACAGAGAATGAAAAAATACCTGTATTTTGTTTCAGAGTAGCTGTTAACTCTAAATATTTGTGCAGGATCAGTAAGAAGCACAAGTCTTTGTTCTAGCTGATTTAAAATAGGGACTTGAACTGCATTACCTCACATGCCAAGTAAATATCCTATCAGTGTTGACCTTTCTGGTTGCTAATGACATTCTTGTCTCTAATTTTGATTAGCTATTCTATCTTTGCTGAAACTGATATGATCATTCCTGCAAAAGGTCTGAGTTTTAATGAACCAGAACCTTCTAAAGAAAAAACCAACATAATAATTTCACTGGAATTTCCTGAACAGCTCTATTTATTAGGAGGTGCATTCTGCTGGTGCAAATCTGTAGTTACATTTACACTCAGCAAATAAGCCAGAGATTGTTCTCTGGCCCTGAGGCTGCCTGCCGTGGCAGAGTTTGAATTCACGTGGCTGAACTCTCCTGTCCCTTTCCACAGTGAACAGGTTTATTAGCCTGATAGTTTCCAGCCTGATCAACTCTGGAAATACCCTGGGCATTCCCAAGGATATTAGTGTTTGACTCAGGCCAATACTGCACTATTCATTTAACAGTATGGAAAACTACAGCATGGAACTCACTTGTGTTTTCAATTCACCAGCATAGATGTAGCCTGTGTTTACAGCCTCAGTCCTGTTCTGTGCTTAGTGCTGCCAGTGTTAGTTATTGGGTTGTATGTCTACATCAAGTGCATGGGTGAGCAGGTGTGCATCAAATTAAAAATTCATAGGCTCATTGAATCTCTTAGCTAAACTCGATTATTTTTTGTTGAAAAAAATCCATCAAAATCTCTGTAAATCAGGGCAAATATTCACTGTTCCTATCTGTATAATCAATAGACTGGTGCAGTCTGAAATTTGAGCAAAAAATTCAGTGTTGATGACAAAAATTTAAGGAAAAGCAGTGAAGTATCAAGAAGAATAATAAAAATATCCTTCATGATATTTTAAAGTTTAACTAATACATAGGATAAACATATCTGAATTTCTACAGCATTTTGTGTATGCCACTGGCACAAAGAACAAGAACTGTAGATGACATTTCTGATATACTAGGGGAGGTTTATGTTGTAAAATTAATCTGTGTGAATTTGTACACAGATTATTAGGAAACAAGCTGAAGGACAGTTGTCCAGTTGGTTGTACTCAAAAGCAAACTCATGCCTGGATAGACTGCACGTGTTCTTCAACGTTATCTTATGTAACACTTCCAGTGAAGGCTTTGGCACACAAGTATGTGTGTACTAATGAAATTTCGTAATGACACGTGTAGGTCGCTGGCATTTATTCTTTTAATATTGAAGCTAGAATATATGATTTTCATTTGATCCCTCTGAGCACATGGGGGAGTATACGTGAGACCTAGAGAAGGATTTTCTTTTTTCTTTTTTTTTCTTTTTTTTCCCTCAGTTTTTGTGCAATTAAATTGGGACACAAAGCTACTGACCTTGGCTGTTGCTGTTGTGAACTGATGTTACCTAAAGAATTTATTCTTACCATAATGCAATATTTCTTAATTTATAGTGCTAATTCAGCTTCTCTGAGGGCTCACTACTTAAAGTAATATAAAGGTTGGAATTCTTTTTTAGATCATTATTTAAAGCAACATAAATGCCTTTTTTTGTTAGTTTTTTATTGTGATGGTGCATTTAACTAATGGTATGTTATGAGGGAACTCTTCCTGGAGGTTGAAATGATCATTACTTGAATACAAAAATAATTCATCATCCTCTATGCTAATACAAAAAACATGTAGGAAATGAATTCATAATGGTGCTACTTAATGTGCAACTTTTTCCTCCTTAATTGTCTTTAGAAGGTGAGAGAACTGTTGCAAAGCAAAGTAATATTGGAAATAGTCTGCTGTTAGTGCAAGAGACCAGGCTTTTAAGAATATGTAATATCTGTGTATATTTTGTATGTGACCTGTATACATTTGTATAGGCACATATTTATAAACATACACAGACAAACTTGTGTGTCACACCATGAAGATCTACAGAAATATATACACACATACCTAGGCAAGGCCGTGCATATGGCTATGGGCCTTATTCTGGGCTAATGTAAGCCAGCAGCACTATTGCCTTGTGCTCTGCCATGAGGATCTATCTTTGAGGAAATTCCAGAAATTCATCAGACCTGTACAAAGAGCACACACCTCAGGGTGTACTCTCTGAGATCTGACACGTCTAAGGCTATCTCCATATCAAAAGAGGAATCCTGTCTCACTTATTTCCACTCCCTAGTCTTCTCTTCATAGTCATCATGTCTGCAAACAACCACCAAAAAACCCTTTTAAATTAGACTGAATTCCCTGCATGGTATACTATCCAGAGGCAGCCCAAAAGGAGGAATGGGAAGCTGTGCCTGAGGATGGGCAAATAAACCAGATAATTTCTTTGCTCTCCAAATCACAGCTAAAACTGTCTGTAAAATCTTAAGGTTCAAACCATGGGTATCACCTTTGTATATACTACACCACTTAAGTGTGGGCACTCTCTTTGAGGAGCAATCCCGGTACCAACACACTTTGTCTTTTTCCCCTGTGCATCATTTAAACCTTAATGAACTAAATCAGTTTCTTTCCTCAAAACTCACCTTTTACATGTTGCTTGCTCACAATTGCAGGGATAGGGAACTAAATTAGGTTGACTTTTAAATTACACCATTAACTAAATTTCACTAAAAATTATTCTGATCTCGAGCCAGTGTAAGTACACTCAAGTAACTAGACATGATGTCAGAATCTTTTCCCTTGTTGCCTAATTTTAGGTTTAAGTTTGGAGGTAGGAGAAAAAGGAGACATGAGAAAGTTATTTTCAACTAATTTTAATTTTTATAATGTATTTTTTTGTTTACCATCTCCCAGAAGTTCAATTAGTGATCATAGTTTTTATTTTCCAAAAATGAACAGGACTTGGTATTTTGGGGTAATTTGACATCTGTATGCCAAGCACTTCTCACCGAAGGCAAAAAGGGACACTATCCTTACAGCATACTTTTCTCTGCTCAGCCACAGGACGTCCATGCAAATCTCACTTAACTCTGGACTAGAACCACATCTGCTTTGACTCCATATCCCAAGGAGCTCAGAAGAGCTTTTGTTTATCTCCTTGCCTTTACTTGGTATCAAACTAACATTAGAAAGTAAATATGATTGAGATTAAATATTTGTCTCCTGAGATAATTTCTGTTTAATAAAAAGTCCAGCTAAGTGTGTGGGAGTCTGAGTACATAGTGTGTCCTCCCAGATAACTATAATTCATGTTGAGACAGGTAAAAGTTGTAAACAAGCTGGTACTCATCCTTTTTTTCTGCCCCATGGCCACCACAATACCTGTTTTTGAGGGCTCCCTCAGTCCCAAAGCATTCTGACATGAGTCAGTTCTACTGATGGGCTGATATCACCCAGGCTCTTGTCAGGTGAAGACCATGAGCTGAAGTACTGTAAAATGGCTACAATGCTAAAGAGTCATTTCCCTGAACAATCTCAAGTGTTGAATGTTGCATCCAGTAAAAATAATAATAATAATAAAAAAAATTCTGGTGCCATTTTTCTTAAAGAAATTTTTCTCCATTCAAAGTTCTTTCTGCTTTCTAGTATAGGCTTCCCAGGGGAAAGGATGAAGGACTGATGTTGTCCATTTTCCTCTTTTTATCTCGCAAGGAGAAGGAGATGAAGTGTGAAGTAAATTTGGAAATGCTGGGAAGCAGCAGAGCTGGGCTTCTCAGACCTAGGAAAGGGCTGTCTGACAAGGAGAATTCTTATGGTTAAAACCTATGAAGGTTGTTAAAATTTTTTAAAAATTCAGTTAAGAGAATCTGGGTGTTAGCAAGCTCTGAAATCCAGTCTATGTTAAATATAAAAATTGGGCTTTGAGAGGTCTGTAATTAATAAACTAATTAGTGGAATTTTTTTGGGGGTATTGACGGACCTCCACACTATACCTCATTTTCATTCTGCTTGTGAATCTTCAGCTGGTCATTTCTTCAGGACTCCTGTTGTCATCGGTGGGGTCTGACCTTATGCCAGTTTGTAATGGACAGATATCAGTGCACACAGGAGGGTACAGTTTGTCTACAGGAAGAGGTTTTCAGCAGTGAGGAAGGGTGTTGCAGAGCTGGAGAGATTGACACTCTGCCTCTAAAGACTGCCTGAGCCTTGGAACAAGGGGTACTTTTGTACTGGGATGCAGTTTGGAAATCTCAGACACTAGAGCAACACCAGAAAACACTGACTGGCATTTTTAGTAGCACTTTATCCTTGTTGTTGTACCTCTGGATTTTTAAGCCATGTAATAATACTGCCAAATGATCATTAGTAAGCCTGATCTGAGTAAGCATAATCACCATTTAAATGGAAACAAGTAGTGTGAGTAAACGAGAGATATGAAGTTCATTATTTCACTAACTCTGGGGAAATTTCCATTTTAATATGTTGTTTGTTTCAACATAATGACTAAGAGGTTAAGATCACATATATTCTGTGGAAAATGTAAACAAGGACTTATTTCAACCTCTTTAATTTTCTGAACAGAAGCTCATAAGCTGTAAGGTTAGTTTATTTATTTACTTACATGCTTACTTTGCCAAGCACTTTGATATTTGTCATCCTACTGTCCCTCCTTCTACTGTCTATATCCTTAATTCCCACTGAAAATATTTGCTAATAATGGTGGTGTGTATTGGTAAGTTGTTCTAACGCAGAGAAAATAGGTGGTGGAATATCATTTTACCCTTTAGCTCTGTACTTTATAGAAACCTGTATTTTCTCTGGACTTATGTTATTTACTACACTGTGAGGTTTACATCAGAAGATCAGTGATCATGCTCAGGTGTTAGTAAATAAATAAGGCTGTGAACTTCAAAGGTGCTTTGTATGACATTCAAGACTCCGTTTTACCTTAACGTCTCACCCTACTATTTTGCCAATGGCTATTGCAATGATCTTAAAATCTTTAGAGAAAGCATACACTGGGTTTTTACAATTCAAACCAGAATCTGTTCTTTTTATTTTCCCACTGCTTTTCCCTTCTATTTTACTGCTGAAGGGTAGAATTACATTAACTTAGCAATGTTGGCACAAATGGGAATTATATTAGTTCAGAAAATATCTTCCGTGCTTATGAAAAAATAAATAAATAAAGTAAAAAGATTATCTGGAGCACTGGCAGATTGATTTAGCAGAGAGACTGGGGTCAAAGATTTTTACTTGTCGTAATGGTCTTCATTAGAGCATCCTGTTGAGAAAGACTGGCATGCTTCGGCTCCAGCAGTGTCAGACTGTGCTATAAACATGCTAGTACCTGACTTGTGAATTGCTTGCCACATGGATGAATGTTTGTCACAGTCACTGGGACACAGATGTCACAGCCTAGTGAAGGCCTGCTTGTCATTCTTGTGGTCACTTCTATTACCTCTGGTCGTACTGTGCTGACCTGCTATTAGTGACTCTAATTTAATTTCCCCCACCAGTGTCATGGGTTATTTCTTCCATTACTTTAGAGATTTAATTTACAGGGTAAACTCCATCACTTGAACGAAAGGATTTTTCATGATATGAAGAACAAGTTCTTTTTGAAGATTAACATGGTTCTGGCTATTTATCTTGGTCATCTCTAAGGCATGAGGCTTAAACACCAGTGAATAACATTATATTCATATGTTGGTGCTATTTCCAAAATACATGAAGTATTGTATTTTTACTAATTTCAGCTACATTGCAACATCTAAATATGATTCTGTGCACAGTGTTATGAAAGACCAGTTACCCTTTTGTTACACCTATAAATAATCTTGTCTGGAGTTGAGCCTTGGCTCACATTGAAAAGACTGACGCATAGCATAGATAGGACAGTCACTTTAACAGGCAAATATTTTGGCACCTGTATGCTTGTTTTCACACATATTAATCATTCCATATACTGAAAAAACATGAGGAAGCAATCCTAAATATCTAAATATTAATATCATGTCAATATAATGATATGCATTTCCTAGACTAAAAAACCCTTGTAATCACTAATTGATTTTTCAGTGTGTTCAAATTCAAGTGCTCGCACCTCCTGGAAAAGAGCAAACCTTGAATGCTTATTTAAGAAAACATAAATATTTCCTTGCATAATCAGAAGTGTAACTACCAGAGCTTCATATATTTATATGTGCTAGTGAAATAATAGTAGCTCTTTGCCAGAAGCTTGTTTTCCTGTGTGGATAAGACTTCATGAAAATATTTGCCAGCCTTTTGGGGTTGCTTTTTCAAAAATGCTACCTGAATTAATTTTTGGTACCTCTGAGAATTTCTATGCCTTTATAGCCTCTCGTCTGCGGGCAAAACACACGCCCCTGAAGACACGTTGGAGTCACTGAAAGGAAGCGGGCAGGGCTTTCTTCATAGAAACCTAAACAAAGAAGAAAAGAATGAAGAGGACAAAGTTGTCTGCTAAATTCTTCAAGGGCTACATGACTCTGAGATCAACAGAGAAGACAGTGAAGGGAAAAGGCACCCATGATTACTTTGACCTCCAAGGAGAAGGGACAGCATGGGTAGGTATCTGAGAGGGCTGACTAAAATTTGTGCCAGATGATTTGGACATCTGCCATGGTTTCAGCTGAATCAGCCCAAAGTTTCTGAGCACAGTGGGACTGTCTGTAAGGAGTGAATTAAATGATCTTGTACTTTGCCCTCACCCATACTCTGCCAGTCCATTTCACATCAATTTTCATAAAACAGAGAAGCAGACAGTGAAGAAGTCTAGGTTTTCCCATTACTAGATTATAGTTCAGTAAGATATTAATATATATTTAAATGCACATATATTCAAGTACATATGTAATGTGTATGTAAACATATATGTACTGTATTTTTTTGCTTTCAAGAAGGCAAATAATTATTAATTTCTCAGATTCTAACTGGCAGTAAACTTATACGTAGACTATATGTCATCCATAAGAGTTCCATGGGAGTATTTGCTATTAAAACAGTTTTGACTAGCAAAGTAGGTCATGTTGCTCTTTCTGTTCATGTGAAACTCAGAGGGAATTGAGTTTTCACTGTGAAGACTTGTGATTATTAATTTATAATTTACTTTCTGCAACTACTCTGTGTTATTCAGTTTGAAATAGAGTTGTCTTACAAAGACTTTATTTGGAAGCTTTAGAAAGAATTTCAGAGTTTAACTGCCTCCTACATTTCTCCTTGTGTTAGTGCTACCTCTTGATATTTGGTGCTAATTCAGTCAGCAGGGGCACAGACATGGATTAGAGCAGTAGAATTGCAACACAGAATCTTATTGCCAAGTATTTTTTCTCTCAATGATCTTTGCTTATCTGTCAAAAAGGTGGTCTTCTGTTTCTATTGTCATACACTAGTCACATTTGAAGAAGAACATTTCAGCAAGGAACATGCAGTAGGATGGCATTAAATTATAAAGGATGTTCGAATTTTTATGCAAACTAATTTGTTTACATACAAGCACAAGAAATAAAAGAGTAACTATTGAGAGGTATCAGTGTCATAGCTCTACACAGAGAAATGCAATTTGTTGGGGTCCCTCCCCCGCCGTGTAGCCCTGGGAGAGGGGCCCTGAGGGCACAGACACGGGGTTTCCCTGCCCCTGCTCAGCCTCGTTCCCATTGGTTGGTTTGTGTTCCCTGCGCGGGCAGAAGGACCCTTGGTCCCGTGACTGGAACAGTTCCTCGGCAGAGCCCTGGCCATGCGGCTGGAGAAATAAACATCTCTGAAACATCTAGCAAGAATCTGTCTGTCCGTATATATTTCCTTTCCACGGGACTCCTGGTTTGATATATGCGTGTTGCAGGATCCCCACTGCAACAGCAATTGAAATTTTCAGGAAGCTATTTTCATTTAGGATCAGGTTCCTTCGCTGCTTGCTTTGAGGCACATAAACCACTGGAGAACAGGCAGAAATGAAAGGAATAAATCCTCTCTGTTCTGGGACTCCTCCCTTACCTCAACATGTGCAATGCAACTTCTGTCATTTCAGAAATGAAGGATGTGGTCCAGAAGGTACTCCTGACTACTAAGTGATATAAAGGATACAACTACAACTAGAGAATATGTTTCATGAAGTATCTGGTATGTTTAACTATTTAAAAAGTATTTTTCAAACTCTTCAAGCAGTTGTTGCATTTAACTGCCAAAATTGCTGCTAGCTGTACATTCACTTCAAAAGAAATGCATAATCCCTCTACTGAAATACCTAGTCAATACTGCTGTAAACAGCTCTGTTTTGAAGTTGATCTGCAAGTAATTTAGCACAATGAAAGAGGCACTATTTTTCTCTTCTTACTTCAACACCTCAGGGAGTTACATATATCCTGGTGATAGTTCTCTCGTTTTCAAGTGCCTGTGAGAAGAGGTGTCACAGCAAAAGCGATATGTGTAAGGTAAAAACCAAACTAGCAAAACTAACATTTTCTGAATGCGCAGCATTTGAGCATCAAGTGGGTAGTTCGAGGTAGTCAGGTCCCCAGATTCAAAACCTAAGTGAGAGCTTTACTTCCAGTTTCTGCTGACAGAGGAGCCCAAAGGAACGCTGACTGCAACAAGCTTCTGAGCCTTAGGCATGACTGAAGCTTACTTGACAAGATCACTTACTAAGCCCAATGTGCCTGATGAGACTCAGTCACAGTGGAGTGTGACAACAATGCAGAGTGGTGGAGAAATAGGAAAGGTAGCTGAGCCACTATATTTACGAGTCACTAATCCACTCTGTGTACAATTACTTAAAAAGCCTGTAGATTTGGACAAAATATTTGTTGTGGGTTTTTCTGGGTTTATTTATTTATTTATTTATTTTGGACTAATCTTCTTGACTTAATAGTGTCTGTTTAACAGAAATGGAGTTTTCTAATCAAAAATGCCAGAGGAGAAAAGAAATAGGTTTATTTTATGGTGTGGAAAAAATTTACTGAGCTAGCTGGGTTTGCTGTTATTGACAAAGATCCCTGAGGAATGTACAGCCACATAGATGTAGCCAGTAATATTGCTCATACACATCTTCTAGTACTGACACAAACGACCTCAAAGAAACAGCAACTAAACCTAAGGTTTTCCTAAAGAATACAGATAATTTTCAAAGAAATATATTTTAAAGTACATGATTATATGAGTTTTTAATGCAAGATGAAGTGCAATTGCATCTGCAGGTCTTTAGGATATCTCAAATTTGTATGAGTTTAAAATTACTATAGATATTTTGTGGGGTTTTTTGGACACATATTATTTGACTCCTGGAATCCTGGCTGTTCGCATTTCTTATAAGAGGTGTCTACTTGATATTCCTGCCAGAAACATTTGTTTTCTGCAAGAAGGGCCACGGAACCCTTTTGGCTTGGCTTCAGCTGTCACCAATCCTTGGCATCAAACACCAGGATCCTGGGGAATATAGTAAGTAGGAGGTTAGAAGGGAGGTACTGGGGAGCTGAACCTGAACAAAGTAGCAGTAGGAAGAAGGAGGAAATTCAACATACATATACATTTTAAAATATAATTTTAAAATAAAATATATAATTATCCTCTCATATTTTAATATTGTGAGTCAAAAACTTTAAGGTATTTTTAATGGAAAGGTATGGATAGGGGGCTTATTAGTACACCGGAGATGTAATGAATCTAGGGAGATGATGTAAAAAGAGAGATACAGTTCACTGGGTGAAATGAGTGGGAGTTTTATGGTAGGCCAAGGGTGACTACTCTGGCTGGAAAAAATGGCAGATCTGAGGCAGGAGAAATGGTAATGTGGAGTACTTCATTCCAGGTTAAGCATGTCAAGAACTGCCTGGTCCCTGCATGTGCCCTCTTTCCTGTCAGGAATTCAGCAGCTCAACGTGGACTGAAGATTAGAGGATAGATGAAATTCAGTAATGAAAACAGTTGAATGGAGGAGTCAGAATCGATAGAAGAGTGCCTTGATGACAACCCAGTGGGCTGTCACAGGAAAAAAATTACCTAACAAGAAAAAATGTTCCCTTGAGTTCTGAAACCGAAACTAGAAACCATAACACAAAGATTAATTCAAGAAAAATCCATCAGATAAGACTGATTCAACCTCTGAAGAACATCTTGTTCCTAATCGGGATCAGGCTTGTTGACAGTGTGACCTGCTGGACATAAAACAGTCCTCGAGAACAGAAAAAGGGCAAACATATATGTTTTAGTTTTAGTTTACCATTGTATTCCATAACATTATTCCATAATAAACAGACTTGCATAACTGAAAAACAGTCTTACACAAAAAGGGAAACAATATAGATACAAACATGAAGACAACAATTGTAAAATCAGGATATTTTCTTTTAAATTATTATTAAAGGCAAAATAGTTTACATGTTTAATACTTTCCCTCCCACTGGCATTGAATTCAGAAGGAAATTGTTAAAGGGATAACAAAAAGAAAATTAAATTATAATGAGATGAGAAACCAAGGTGGAAATTTGGAGTCAGACTATAACAGCTAGGCAGTTAACTCGGAAAATGCTATTTTCCAGGCGCAGGGAAGAGTTATACATTTACTTAGCCAAGGCTGAGTATACAGAGAAGAAAAGACCAACTTTTGCTTCAGAAAGTTCCCAATAGACAGGAGGACACAATGAAGTGAATAACAGGAGCATCTGGAAGGGAGTGTTTGGAAGAAGTAGCAAAGCATTCTCAGCCAAAAGTTGGTAGTAAGTGGGCTGAATGAGAATTACTGAACATGCAAGGCAAGAGTGGGCTTTAGGAGGAGGAAAATATACAAGCAGCCTATGTTTTACCTGGTTTTCTGTGGATTCTACACACTCTTAGGGAAATTGCTATGAAGCATTTTACTCTGAAGTGGTTGCTTTTGGTCACTTTCAATCAAACAGTGATCACAGAGACACGAGAGGAAAGGGGTCAGTTAGATTAAGAATTGCAGTAGGATTTACAGACACCAGGGAGCTGCCACCAGGGGATCTAGTCCTTGTGCGTCCATCTGTGATGCTCAACTTTAAAAGAAGTGCTAAAGATCAGGACTCTCACTTCTCTGGACTGAAAGGAATTGAACTGCCTTTTACACTCATAACTCTGAGAGAATGTGTCTGGCACACTATAAGCATAGTAACTGTCTATATGCTGTAATTAAAAAAAAAAAAATTCTCTGTCCCTACTGGCAGGAGAGAAGTAGGAGTAGGCTGGAAATAGCACTGGATACATTTATCATTGCCTCGCTGGTGGTAGGAGTCTTCCTTCTGAACTTCCCCCTGGTATCAGATGCAAATACATGTACTTTGATCTCAAATACTGATAGAGGACTATTAGATTATGATGGTTTATGCAATCTCTATCATTTTTGGACTCTGTCCTTTCAGATTTATATCTACACGTGGACCAGAAAACCCATTGTTTCCTTCGGCCTTCTATTTGGGGTGTTGATAAACTGCATTTACTTATTTTTTTCAATCTGCTTTTATTCATGGATTCTTCCAGATGCATATAGATTTTTAGATGTATAAATATTTCTTTAACAAGGAGATTTCTGATTGTTAAAGCGTGTTCCTTTGTCTTCTTTACACTGAAGTATTTAATTTCTCTGCAATACAGAGAAACTAGAGTTAATCTTGTTTTGAAGCCAGAGACTGGACAAAACAGCCAGAACTGGCACCAGTAACTGAACAATGTGATTGTGAAATGTGACACAATGCAATGATTGGGCATTAATAGATCACAGGCTTCCTGGTGCTGGAGGTAACAACTGTGGCCAAAAGCATCTGGTACATTTGGTTAAAAGAGGTTGATGACCACTCTTATATTTGGGATCCCTCTTATATTCACTGTGATCAGTGAATTTTATTGTTCAGTTATTCACATTTCTTCTCTAGGGGCTGCCTAGTTAAAGAAACTAAATCTTCACTACTGCTGTTTTACAGTATTAGCACATCTATAATTAACAGAGTAAATTTAGGAGTGATGCATATGGGGTTTGCATGGCCAAGCTTTGGTAGTGGGAGGGCTACAGAGGTGGTTTTTGTGAGAAGATGCTTGAAGCTTCCTCCATGCCCAGCAGAGCCAATGCCAGCTGGCTCCAAGACAGCTGTGCCACTGGCCAAGGCTGGGCCCATCAGAAATGGTGGTAACGCCTCTGGGACAACAGATTTAAGAAGAAGAAGAAAAAGTTACTGCTCAGTTGTAGTTGCGTCCAGAGAAAAGAGAGAGAACGTGTGAGAGGAACAGCTCTGCAGACACCAAGGTCAGCAGAGGAGGAGGAGCAGGTGCTTCAGGCACTGGACCTGTGTTTCCCCTCAGCCCACGGTGCAGCCCACAGTGAAGAAGGATGCTTCCCTGCAGCCCATGGAGGACTACAGGAGTGCAGAGATCCACCTGCAGCCCATGAAGAAGACCCACACTAGAGCAGGTGGATGCCTGAGAGGAGACTGTGACCTCACGGGGGGCCCGTGCTGGAACAGGCTCCTGGCAGGGACCTGCAGACCCGTGGAGAGAGGGGGAGCAGGTTTCCTGGTAGGACTTCTGACACCACGTGGGACCCATGTTGGATCAGCCTGTCCTTGAAGGACTGCACCCCATGGAAAAGTGACCCAAATTGCAGCAGTTTGTGGAGGACTGTTGTCAGTGAGATGGACTCATGTTCAAGAAGTTCATGGAGAACTGTCTGCCACGGGAGGGACCCCATGCTGCAGCAGGGGAATGGCTCTTCTCCCTGAGCAGTGGAAGAAACCACGGGTGGTGAACTGACCATAATCCACATTCCCTGTCTCCCTGCACTGCTGGGGAAGGAGGTGGAGCTGGGAAATAGTGAGGGGTGGAGGAGAAGGTGGTTTTAAGGCCTTGTTTTACTTCTTATTATCCTGCACTGATTTTGTTAGTAATAAATTCAATCAACATCCTAATTCTAGCCTGTTTTGCCTGTGACAGTATTTGGTGAGTGATCTCTCCTTAATCTCAACCCATCAACCCTTTGTTACATTTATTCTTCCTTGTCAAACTGTGGATTGGAGTGATAAAGAGGCTTTGGCGGATGCCTGGCATCCAGCCAGCATTAAACCATGACATGGTGTCATGTAACCTTTGCCTGTTTTCCTTTTGGGAGGTACTTCCCTCTTAAATCAGATGTGGTAACTTAGTGCAGATGCTGAGTTTGAGACCAATGAGCTGGATTGAGATCTCTGTTCTTATTAGCACTGATTTGTTAATCTGGATAGTGGTGAAGTTTATCATCATATGACTGAGGGTAAATGAATTGTGAAACTAAATATATTAATTTTAATATCATAAAGTGCTTGTAATACAAATAACCTGCCACATTATGATTGAAATATATAGATGAAAATGTTTTGGTGGAAATAATTTTTATTTCTTACAGCTTATTCTTCCCTTTCCATTTTGATGGTCAGCTATGTATTAGCAAGCAACCAAATAATCATGAAAAGACACCTCTGTGCTTAAATTTAAATATACATATATATGAATTAGATTCTGACATGAAATTCCAGCGTATTTTTAAATTTGGAGACTGAGAATAGTCTTGTTGAACTTGAGAGACCAAAACTGAGTTTATGCATCAATCCTTGCACTTTCCTATACCTTCTACTGAATAATCTAGTAATGGATTCTCAGATGGAATTTCAGATTAAAGCACTGAACTGTGAGAACAGTCAGCTATTTCAGCTTGGCAACATTTGGGCATAGAAATTTATTCCATACATCATCTATGCGAGAAGGAAGCTTGACAAGAAAGATTAATTAGGAAAAGAAAGCTTTTAAGACTTTCTAGTAGCAAGACTATCTCAAACAAAGTATGCAGACAGTTTGCACCATGCAAGAATGAAATTATTTTATCTCATATTTTAGGGAAGAATAATAATTTAGTACAGTAGCTAGGTAAAGAAGAACGTAATGAAAAGGAGAAATTGCAGGTTGTGAATATAATATAATCAGATATTATTACATAAAAAAGCTGTTATCATTAGGGTTGCTCATAAACTCTAAGAAAAAAAATCTGAGACCACTTAGTTTGGTTTTGTATCATGGGCACAAGGCTCAGTGCTGTAGAAAAGTTGGGTTTACAAGGTCAGCAGGTCAGTGGTGGCCTGAGCTGTGGGACCAGGCTGGGAGAGCTGGGCAGGTTGGCAGGCACTGACTGGGGCCACCCAAGAGTCCAAATCACAAGACAAGTCCATGGTGCCAAGGCAGGTTCTCAGGTCAGGCTGGGGAAGTGGCATCATTGGCTCAGGGTCCTGACCAAGCATCCGAGGGCCAGGTGCCAGGGTGTCTGCAGGGCAGCTCAGACAAGGAGCAAGGGCAGGACTGGGGCTGAATCTCAGCTCCTGAGTGATGGAAAAGCCCAGCAGGCCTGCTGGTAGATTTCTCCCAGCCCAGCTCTGTTCCTGTGGCTGGACCTGCATTGACACAGCAGCAGAGCTGGCTGTGTATGTGGTAGCCACACCCCCAGGGAGGTGGAGCAGCAGCCTCTTAAGAGCAATTTGGGGCCCTGGGTTAAATGGTCTCACACAGCAAAGTAGATTTAGTTTTTGCTGAAAAAGTTTTCTATAGACTTTGTTTTATGTGTAAACCCTTGATGTCACACAACTTTCTTACGTTTTATTTTATTTTATTTTGTTTTATTTATCTTGAACTAGTGCAATTATTGATTTCTTTTACATTAAATAGTGTTTACCATAAAAGAAATTTATTTTAGAACAACAACGGAAAGTGATATTTCAATACCTCAAAGCTAAATGAATGTTTGGATTAAGTACTTGTGAAAACTTTCCCAATTTATGTATATGAAACCTAGAGGCGAAGAAATTCACATCAGTCCTTACCCAGTAGGGTCCTGTGAGCCCTTCAAAGGTATTGTCACAGCAGTTGGCTTCTTACTGACCCACCACTTCAGCCAAGTATATCTTAAAAATTTTCCTGGAAGAGAAAAACAAGGCAACAAGAGTACTTAGTAGACACAATTGCTTCCTTTTTCAGTTCTTTGTTCTTAGTCTCTCTCTCTGTATATATGTATATATCACACTAACCCAGATCAATCAGAGAGGGGGATAGGATGAGGCTGCTGGTGCAGTTCAAGTGAGTCCTGAGTCCTGGCTGAGGGAAGGAAACAAAAACTGTGTAGTTTCCTTCCAGTGCTATGATAAACCAACATTTTCCATTTAGTAAATTGCTTTATTCACGAGCAGCCAAAGTGGAATTTGTAATTTTTATAAAGGGGATGCTTTTTGTTCTTTTTTTCTTTTTCTTATTGCTGAAAGCACACTGCCTCCTCGGTCTTTCTAATTTCACAATACGAGACAGTACATCCATTAGGTAGGCTGGCATTTAAACGTAGGAAAACAGTCTTATTCCTTGCCACGAGAATTTAAAATTCCACAAGCATATTTTCTTCAGTTTAGCTCGAGTTTAGTCACAAATTCAATACTGCAACTGGGCATTCAGCAATATAGCTTGCCTGCTGTGTAGTGATTTTCATTTTAAGTCCCACTGACTTCATATCCTTAGTGATATTCTTTAGTTCCATATTAAAAAAAAACAAACTTGGATTTATTTGTATAACAGTGGAAATAAAGCATATTTAAACTTGATTTTCAGAGAACTGCTATACAACTATATACATGCAGCATTTGTCCTTCTGGTGACCCTTTCTTTCTGTGGTTGCAGCTTTGACAGGTGCTTTTGCTTCAGGCCACTCAGAGGCTTTACACTATTAACTGTGGTGACATTTTTCTCTCTTGAATTGTTCCAGGAAAAAAGCTGATGAGAAAGTTCGACTTTCCTTTTGTTTCACTGTGTGTCTTAAGGGCTTAATGTTAGTACCATGACAACCAAAAAGTTAACATTTGCCCTTAATTTTTTCAGAGGGATATGTATCTTGGCACAGTATTTCAATGGGTTATGAAACATTTGAGAATGTGTGTGTCAACATATGCAGAAATAACCAATAGTAAACAATCACAAACAGTGAGCTGGAATCACTGTTAGTACTAAGATCCTGATCTAGATCTATAGCTCAAAGAAATAATCTATCTTCTTTTTATCAGTTTCAAGGGACTCAAAATCAGATTTTTAGACTATGATTAAAGAAACATAGAGGACTCAGGTCATGATCTATCTGCAATGTTGGGGTCATTTGCAAAAGAAAACTTATTACCCATTTATTTAATCAGACATAACACTTGCTTTAGTGGCTTAGGCAGAATTTCTTGGAAGACTTTTACTACATTTAGAATTTTACCTTTATTTCTTTATTGTCTTTCCTGATTTATTGCCTTTTTTTACCCCCTTTGTCTTTGAGCAATCTTTTTTGTTATTCTGAACAAGTTAACAGCACTGGAAATACTGCAAATCAAAATGTTTGTCTTTGGCACATTCACTTACATCCAATATGTCATAAAACTTCAGATAGTAGTTGGAAGGTGAGAAAACAATTACCTGTTGAAAGCTTGATATACTCTGGATTTTATAATTAAAATTCTTTTTTTAAGCTATTGGATTTGGAGAGATTTTGCTCACATGAACAAAGGAATTCATTAGTCAATAAAAACACAAAACAACAATACCCAAGCATTCTTTTTCAAGTTACATACAGATTTAAATCAACATAAATGGAATTTATTAATATTTTTTGTCCTGATATTATGGAGCTAGATCTTATTTTATGTGTACTTTTATTTGCATTAATGTCTCTAAAGCATTAGTTACATCTCTATTTTAACACTTTTTTACTTTGAATAAACACATCTTTTTCTTATTCTGTGTGTATAGCTTTGTGTGTGTATATATATATATTTGTATAGACATGTAAATATGTGCATGTATCCATCTTGTCTTACCTGTACTATTATTAGGCATCCCACTGAGACTGCTGGTGCTGAATTATTTTCAATTTTTATTTTAGAACTATTCTGGCACTGAAAATAAGTTGCTTGAAACTTCTCTATGGAAAATGGATAATGTGTAGAGAGGGTGTCTGGTTCAATGTTTATCTCATTAATCTGGCCCCAAGGAGACCTGGATATGATTCTTTGCTCCACCACAGGTATTTTATTTGACCCTTGGCAAATTGCTATGCCTCTGTATCTCCATTCTTCAAGCTGCCAAATGACTGAGGATGTGTGTTTATCTCTCTTGGGGGGGAACAGGGTAGGTAAAGAATAGAAGCAAGGAGGAAGATTTTGAGGATAAACGTTCAAACACAGCAATAATGGAATTATGAAAGACTCTTATGCCTCTGTCCTCCAAAAAGGCCCCCAGAAAACCCCAAACAAAACAAAGGCATAAGAACAGAAAAGAAGAAGATAATCTATGCAAAATTACTTGTGCTGCTATTTTTGCAGGCTGATGCTCCACTGTTGTCTGCCTTGTACTGTTAGTGGTGCTAATGCAACTGAAAAAAATGCCATCACTCCATTCATATGGGAATTTCACATCTGTGAAAGAAATATAAAAAGCCAAATACTGATTCTTAGTCTGTTTTAGATACCATAACTTCATGACTTTTGGGTGAACCTTGTTAAAACTTTGGTTTTATCCTCCCCATGCTTTCCTGAAATTTGAATTGAGTGGGATGTCCTGTACTCATATGAATCACTCATAATTTCTGTGTTAAACTGGTCTGTCTGGATAAATAGAACAAACCTCCTCCTGGAAATCACAGGGGTTCAATAGCCTTGTTAAGCAGCCATAAAGACAAAAAATGCATGCTGCATTATAGGCTACTGACAGGAGGTTTATTATCATCATATTAAATTTATTTTCTGTACTTTTTATATAGACACTTCTGAGAAGCAATCTTCATCTGTCAAAACCTACTAAAAGGCAGGGGATGGTGTTTTAAATGAGTCTTCCTGTGACAATAAAGGTAGTTACTTCAAGCTCGTATTATGCTATATTGAAGCAGTATGTCACTTGATAATATAGGTATGACCCATTATATGTTTATTTATGTATGTCAGGTAATGATTTCCTCTGTGTCAAACAAAACTTTATCAGTATTAGGAACTCATGATAAGAATGTCTCCAAAATATCTTGGAGGATGTAACCAGTCACCTACCCTGACAGAGTAATGTTTTACTTGAACCAGTATTTTTAAAACACTATGCCCAAAGAAAAATCCCTGAATCTGTATTTAAGCGCTTAAATAAATCAGACCTTGTTTACAGAGACACTGATAACCTATTCTATGCATTGGAGCTGTGCTGTTCACATATGTATTAAAGCAATGGACAAAGCCAAGGCAGAGAAGAAATCTGTGATTACAAAGATCTTTGAAATTTTTCTTTTTGATGTTTTCTGTGTCTTGTTTTTCTTTCTGGATGTTTTCTATGTGTAATAGATATTTTCTTTTAATCTTTTAATCCTGATCATTCTCATCAAAATAATTTATTCTCATCAAAACTTATGAAGAAGGAAATCTGTTTCTATTCTATTACCTAAAATTGCTTTTTAAAAATAAACTGCTTTTATATAAGACTTCTATTTTATATGAAAATCTTACATTAGAAATTCAGTGACAGAAATGTTATTTACAGCAAGAAGGAAAAAAGAATGTCATAACTTAAGTAGATCTCAAAGTAGAAATCAATGCTTAAGAAGGAAATAATTTAACTTACCTGTGTCACCCTTGTCTTTCTCGCTGGAAGAACTGGCTTTAACTTGATGAAATCATAAAATTTCTAGGTTAATAGCAAGAAAACGGGCAAGTTCTTATAACAAAAGGTAAAAATGATTAAGTCAGTAGGCTCTTGGATATTAAAGAGATTAATAGGCTTTTTAATGTCTGTATGAATTAATTTGCATGAATGATACCTGGAACCTGGAGAAGAATGAAAAGCTCTTAATGCCAGCATAAATGATCTGTATTCTCTTAAATGCTCATACGTTGAAAAACAAAAGGGAAAATTCTCCGATGCAAATGTCACCTTTACTGAAATTCCCAAGTTCATAGAAAGTCTAATTAAGGCGCTGGCCAAGACAGCACTGCTAATGATTTTCTAAAAGGTCTCATCATTCTTTGAGTGATCACAGGATGATTAAGCAAGGTTGTTTTAAAACAAATAGTCATTCTTCAGATTTTGTACTTGATCGTGGTGCCACTGTGATTGCTAATTATAAAGACTGTATTGTGTCTTATTTGCAATCTTGAAAACGTCTTAGAGTTTCAACATCATAGCATTTAGCTTTTCCCAGACTATCTAGATATCTAATTCAGCTTGTGCTCAAAGCTCACCCCATGTTTTTGTCACGGTAAGGCACCTACTTCATCAATTCACTCACAGAGAGTATTGACCCCTTTGGAGTTTCAAGGAGCTCTTTGTACTTTCAGTCATCTGGTAAGATGTTATGCTAATATTATGATCCACAGGAGGTCTTATTCATTGTCATCTTCACTTGTCATAAGGAGAGAGATGGCTTGAAGACTGTCACCTGAATACAGGGTGTCTGTCCCTGCTTCCCCTTCCTTTTGAGAAGAGGTTCATATGTGACCTGAGGTAGTACAGAATAATCTCTGGGTGCTGGCCATGCTCCATCCCGGCTGATGCAAAAATTAACCCCATCCTGGACAGAACCAAGACAGGTGTGAAGGATTCAGGGAGAGTTAAATGAAAATCGTTGGAGTCAGCACCTTCAGTGGAGAAGATGTTACTTGTCTTAAGAGAAAAGGGTTTGGAGAGAACCAGTTCATCATTTAGAACAAGTAGTCAGGTCACCTAATGATAGATGCTTAGAAGATAGGCTCCTACTCTGGTTTTTCAGACTGCAGTCTATGGAGGAAGAAAACAAGTTCCAGAGGCAGGTTTGTCTCAACTCGAATATAAAGTTCACAACAGCTGATTCTTCTAAATGGCGCCTAGTCCCAGAATTCCCTCAGAATCTTCAGCTTGACACAGATTCCACAGTGACCTATTTTATTGGTTTTATCAGTCCCAGAGGTTTCAGTGAGATAAACATACTAAAAGATCTGAAACGAACCTCACAATTGTCAACAGAGAGGTCAAATTATACGTGCCCAGGTATAATATTATAAAAGACAAAAAAAATTTAATGGAGAAAAATTGCTACTGAGGGAATATGGCAGAGAATAATTTGAAATGGGACTGACTCAAAAGTAAGTAAAGATGTCAGAAGTTAACTCATTAACAGCATTACTATTCAGACAGCTATGAGGTCAATTTACACAATTTTTTTTTCCTGAATTTTATAGCAGGATCAGATTTCCAGCTCACACTTCTACTAAGACATAAAATCTGACCATAAATCTTGAGAACTACAGGCTAAAATTGCAATAGGTACTGCAAACTTTTACAACCACAAATATCCTTTGAAAGAAAAGGTTTAGTTATAGTGAATATTCTGTTCCTAAGTAAGGGTCTGGCACAGGCTGTTATCATGAAAACACTTTAGTTTTTCATATTTCAGTGTTTTTGAAGAAATGCTAAATGCATGGAAAAAATATTTTTGTGTTTTTTAATGCCAGGTGTGCTTTTCTACAAGTCCTCCCTTGGCAGTTGGTGTTTTGGCCCTTTTTCAGTATTCTGTAATAAAAGAATTAGAAGAAAAGAATTTTCTACAGTAGGTCTTCAGGAATCCCCTTTGTTTAATGTCAAGTTTTCACTGCTGTGGCTGCTGTGGCTATCTTACCTGCCTTAACTAAATCAGCTTATTTGCTTTTTTAAAAAAATTACAGTTATCAGGGAAAAAACCCCATACTTTATTTTTTTTTATTTTGAAAACCCTGAACACATTTAAACTGGATATTTTAAATTCTGCTGAAAATGATCTGGGAAAAAAGAACCATTGCAGTTTTGAACATACTTGAAAGATACTTAGTGGGAAATGCTACTCAGTGGCTTGTGTTGCCCTTCCTATTTTCTGGACAGAATTACTAAGTGTACTTCTTAATCACTGCCTCTTTCTGATGAAAAAAGAAGCCAAGACCAGAGAATCTTAAGAAAATGAGCAAGGACAATCTTAATCTCAATCCCCAGAGTATCTGGTAGTCGCATTTGAAAAGAAAAACCGGACATTTAGGTTAAGTTATTGCAATACATTTTGAATTTTAAAGCATTGATTTGCGGAAGAATTATGTTTGATATTCAGTGCCATTAATATTTCTGTGTCATGAAATATTGCCTGTTTTTAGGCAGATCTCATGTGAACTTCTTTTAAACTTTGTTGCCCGAATTTACCTGCCTGTGACCTCGAAATTAAGTTTTGCAAGCTAAACTTTGACATTGAAATGCTTGTAAAAATCATCACAACTCGAGCATGTCTTTTCCCAATGTTTTTTTTCCCCCTTATTTTATGAATGCTCATAAAACACTCAGTTATCTTTTTTTCCAGTAGACAAATTACAGTATTAACTTTTTTGGTTTCATAAAATGCATAAATTTATGAATCTTAAAATTAAACCAGTGAGTTTAAGAAGATTAAAAATGGTCTTTAATTATAAAGAGGATTGTTATAGATGAATAATTATACTTCTCTGCATTACCTCCATACTTCGTGTTAAATTCAAGCATCTCTGACTAGACATAGGCATATGTCTGAAAATTCCCTAATTTACTTAGCGGCCTTCCCCTAGGATACTTTTCTAGGTCAAAAGACTGAGAAAATCAGCTTTTTACCATTCTCTGCCCATCTTTTATTTTATTAGACTGCATTCTGGGAGCAGATGCATTAACAGAATTCAAATACAGTTGATACATAGATTGAACTAACAGACTCATAAAAGGCACTTTTACAGTACACTGATATCTGACCCAGTGTTATATAAAGGTCAGGCAAACTGGATAGCTTTTATGGAGCTCATTATTTAATCTTAATATTAAAGAGAACTTAGCATAGAAGACTCTAATGAAGATTTGTAATTAAATGGGAACATCATTCTTAACCTGATTATAATTGCAGGGTTTTATAGCCCTTTTCCAGAAATCAGTCTCTTGATGTAATGCAAGGAGTTTTATAAAAAGCGTGTCTTAGACTGTTTGCAAATCAGTTATTAAATGCATTATATGATTTTTTAATCTATAGTTGTTTTTATAAAATGTAACCTCACTGAAAAAATGTTAAGTACTTCCCAAACTGTGGTTTAAAGCAGTCAGAAAAGGAATGAAATAAGTCAAAATAGTAATTGAATTATAATGTCTCGTACTCAGATTTTATCCTCCAGTCAAATGTGATTTTAACTAAAAAATACAAAGTATGCAACCATCTTCACTGTGCTTATGTATCTGAAGTCTCCCTTAATACACCTCCACAGTATTTCAAGTCAACTTTATGTGAAGGGAGTTCAACTGTCATATTAGCTCAAGTATAAGTCACTCTCTACAGTACAATGGCCCTGAATCTGATTAATCTGAATGCTCTTTTTAGCAAACTAGATCATAATAGCTCCCTTGGTGCCATTAATATCTAACTCTTCTAAGATCATGATATCTCAAAGATATTTGGTTCATGGATTATATATCCATTAGGCTGAAACATTTCTACTAATATATTGTGGTCATGCATTTATCATGACTTCACAAAGCAGAATATGGCACAGAGT
The DNA here is from genome assembly GCF_017639235.1 of Corvus kubaryi. Classification (NCBI taxonomy): domain Eukaryota; kingdom Metazoa; phylum Chordata; class Aves; order Passeriformes; family Corvidae; genus Corvus; species Corvus kubaryi. The sequence continues at coordinate 28,511,795 of NW_024582091.1, read as the reverse complement.
TCACACTGAATCAAAGTGATTACAAAAGAAAAAAGTTTCCTTACAAATCAGTTGAAATTAGCTAATAATATAATGAAAGCTGTAATAGTTTCAGATTTTTTTTTTAATCAAGAGTGGCAGCTTGGAGTATATTTTGGATGTTTCTGGTATGATGCAGTTATGTAAGCATTTCCCTTTTTCAATCCTTTGTGTGCCTGCTTGATTTTTCTTTCCTGTTTCGTTGGTCCTGGATGGATGTCAGGTAAAGTTACAATTCTCCAAAGTAATCTGTCACCTTTTCTTATTTTCTGCTTCACTTCAACCATGTATTATTTTCCTAAAAGTTCCACAAATATGCAACTCCAAATCCATGCAGATAATATAAATTCCAAGAAAAATCTGTAGTGACTGTAAGTCTAAAAAGCACCAATTTTGTACATCTCAGTAGTGCTGTAAATGGGCCTGCATTGTGAATGTACCATGATATTTAAAATTACTAGTGTGTTCCCTGGATAATGAAAATAGAATTTTGAGATGTGTAGCAATTTTCTCCATTAAGAACTTGGACATTTTAATTTAAAAGTGTTAGCTTTTGTGAATGAAGATCCTTCCCACAGAATCATAGAATCATTCAGGCTGAAAAGGACTTCTTGACATCTAGTTCAATCTGCTCAGGTTGGGCAAACTAGACAACATTGTCTATGACCATTTCTAGTTGGGTTTTGAATATCTCCATGAAGAGAGAATCCACAATCTCTCTGAGAAACCAATTCCAGTGTTTGACCACCCTGACATTAAATAGTATTCTCTTGTGTGCAGATGGAGTCTGTGCCCATTTCCTCTTGTGCTGCCAACAGACACTACAGAGAATAGTCTGGTTACTCTTCTTCCTTCCCTCCCAGCAACAGATTGATAAATCCCCTCTGAATCTCCACATCCGCAGGTTGATCAGTCCCAGGTCTCTCAGCCTCTCCTATAAGTGATATTCCAGCCCCTTAATCATCTTTGTGGCTCTTTGCTGGACTCACTTTAGTATATCCATGTCTTTCTTGTATGGGGAAGTCCAGAACTGGACCCAGAACTTCAGGTGTAATCCCACCAGTACTCCTAGAAACAAAGGAACACCTTCCCTTGACCTGTAATGCAGCCCAGGATGATTTGGGCCTTCTTTGACATGAGGCTGCATTTTTGGCATATGTTTGACTTGGTATCCACTAGGATACCAAGGTCCTTTTCTATGGAGTTGCTTTCCATCTGGAGAGCCCTAAATATGTACTGGAATGTGGGATTGTTGCTTCTCAGGTGAGCACTTTGCATTTTCCTTTAATGAACTTCATGAGGATCCTAACTGCCCGGTTTTCCAGCCTGTGGCATATGAGTCATGTCTCCCAGTTTTGTAACACATGAAAGATTGCTGTCATTGTGGCATGCCCCTTAACCTAAATCACAGAATCGTTAAGGTTGGAAAAGACCTCCAAGGTCATTGAGTCCAATTTAGTTCATTAATGAAGGGTTTAAATAGAGCTAGACACAGAGCTGTGTACACAGAGACTGGACCTTTTGCCCCTGATCACCATCTTCTGGGCCCAGCCATTCAGTTTCCAGTTGACCCTACTGTCTACCACCAAGACATTAGTCTAGTCTAGCCTACTCTACCATCTAGATTGCATTAGTTTCATTAGTTTGTCTGTGAGATGTTATGGGAAGTAGTGTTGGAAGCCTTACTAAAACAGAGGCAAGCACCACTGCTCTCTCCTAATCCACCAAGCTCTTCCTGTCATTGTAGAAGGTCGTCAAGTAGGCTAAGCAAGTTTTCCCATTTATACGTCCGTGTCAACTGATCATGATCAGTTCCTGATCACTTCCTTATCCTTCATGTATTGTAGTTTCTAGAGTTATTTGCACCGTCATGTTCCCACAGACAGAGATGAAGCTGTTTCCCCACAGTTTCCCATATTTTTTTCTTGCTTTTGCTGAAGATATGAGTGACACTTGATCCAGTCTTTCCAGACATGAAGGAGCAGCAGTGCCAAGCAGGGAAACCTCAATAAACCAGCCAGAGACACAAGCCCATGCCCTGGCCCTCCAGGGCATCCCAGGGGGCCATTAACCCCATGAATCTGGGATGACACCCACAATTGTGAGCCACTAGGAGAGGCTGTCCTGAGATTACTGACAGAGTGGGGCAAGGGGTGTGTGTGGGGGTGTCACTGTTGGTCATATGGGCTCATTAGGGGGCAAAGAGTGTTTGGGGATTGTACAAAAATGATGGTATTTTTAGGCAGATTCTGAAGGCCAGGAAGGGACAGATCAGAGTTGACTGAGAAGGAAAAATTAGGGAAAATGAAGGGAACGGGTTGTTTGGTGTAAACAGCCAACAGAGCTATACACTTCTGCATGTTCACAGCCATGCCCTGTGCCTGGCACCTGCAGTTTGTCCTGGCTTCTCATTCAGCTCCATTTCTACCAGTTTGCCTGGATGAGTGACTCTGCACGTGTGCATGTGTATGTTTGTGTAAGGGGCTGTGAATGCAGCCACTGGAGAGGGATCAGGTCACAAGGAACTGTGAATGCTGGGTAGATTCAGGTTCAGGGAGCTGTGGGGTGCCAGAGACAATGTGTGACTGCTGACAGGCATCACACAGGGCTGCCCTGTGGGTTGAGTAAGAGGTCTGGGAGCCAGATACTGGAGCAGCCATATGTCTGGGCCAGATACTGTAGAAAGCAGAGGGTCTCTGTGACAGCTACTGGAGTGTCCAGAAGGCCCAAGCTGGATACTGGAGAGATCATGGGATCTGATTGTCAGCTACTGTTAAGGTCATGAGTCTGGGCTAGCTTCTGGAGATACTTGTTTGCATGTGTGTGTCAGTGGATAAGACAATGTAGATACTTCCCTCTGCTGGCTTTTTGCTGGTTTTGACTAGAGAGGGGAATGGGATGAAGCCATTGGTGATGTTTGTGTTTGTGGTAGCACTGAATATTTCCTGTTTTGTGGGAGGCTGGCCACTCCTGTGTATATTCCTGTATGTGTGTGTCTGTGCCTCTTGGGAATACATGTTCATCCTCAATACTCTCTTGGCCCGGGGATATGGAGCTGTAGCAAACTCATCTCTGTCAGGCTACTGGGTCTGGCAATCCCTAACAAAAAGGAAGAGAATAGTTGTTGTCTCCATTCTAAGTTAACTGAAAAAGTCTGGAAAATGCTGAACTTTTTAAAGTTTTTGTGAGTTTTAGACTTAGCAATTCTAACACCCTGATAACAGATATGTGCTGCTTATTGACATAACATTGGGCTCCCCAATGAAACTATAGGACACCTTGATAAGAGTTTAGAAGGATGCTTAAAACATAATCCTATCATGACTTTGAAAGGTTACATAGAAAGATAACAAACACTCCGCAAGAACAGCCAAGATTTACAGTTCCAGATATCCACAGTAACTTTGAAGCCTTTGTGACAATGACCCGAGAACTAAAGGCAATCTGCAAGGATCCCGATCTCACTCAAACGTTTTTTAACTTGCGAAGCAAGAAATTATATAAAAAACCCACACTCAAACCAACCAACCAACCAGAAAAAAACCCCCACAAAACACAGCAAAACAGGACAAGATAACATAAAATGTATATGTAACATTTTTAAGACTTAATAGCATAACTTGGAATCTCAACAACAGTTAAAATGGTTTTGACTTACAGTGCTATCAAAGTAGAATATGGTTTGCACTTCCTCTGTCATTTGTGGCAACAGCTTGAAGCACGTGCTCAGTTTCAGAAAAAGCAAACAAACACAGCAGTTATGCAAAAGGAGAGAGAAAAGAAAGATGATGGCCAAGCTAGATTTTTTAAAGTGCTTACAAAATCAGTGTTGAAGTACAATGTGACAGATGAATATAACTACACTTAAAAAAAAAAATCAGTATCTGCATCATTCTTCTGTTAAGTGCCATAAAATATTAACGGAATCATCTGTAATGAGTGATAAATGAGGACTGCTGTTTTAAATTGAAGCACTGAGTAAAAATTAAGCCTTTGTCAAACCCCCTTAACATTAAAATGATGTTCCTTTAACCTTGAAAATTGGAAGCTATGAGGAATCCTAAAAGTCTGTAGTGTCATCTACAGATCTCATTAAAAGCCGTCTCAGAGCATTGCCCAATGCAACAGTAATGGCTGTGATAGAGCTGAGCTTTGTCTTCAGAGTTTCTGACAAGTCTGATCCTGAAACACTAGCCTTTATTAATGAAGTGGTACTACACAAGAAGAGCGAGTGCCACCACTTATAAACAGTTGAAATTTATCTTTGTTGAAAAGCTGAAACAAAACAGGGTCTGCAAGCTTCTTTGGATAACCATGCTAATCTTCTTAGGCTCCGTCGCATAACAGCCAATTTTTAAATCTAGTATAATTATTCAAAAATGTAAATTAAAAATAAAAAATTGTGATAGTTTTATTCTAATTATAACAATAATTATGTTCTTAACTAGTCATCCTATTGTCTTCTTTGTTGTGGAACTGAAAATTCTTTCCCTGTCCAGACCCCACTGTGAGAGCTTCTTGCCAGGTTTCAGTGGTATATGCTTAGCCTTTTTATGTGGCTTCAAACATCCAGGTTTCTAATTGCAGGCGGAGCAATCAGAGTGCGTCAGGGAGCAGGAAGAGGAGACAGGAAAATTGGTGAGCACGCCTAAGGGATCATGCCCTGAGTCTTTTGGTGCAGTGGTCATTACTGGTCTCAAGGGTCAAACACCAAAACTATCCAAGAAGGCTTTATCATGATCAGAGCTCTGCCTAACCTAAGAAAAAGAGGAGACCTCGGGGAGGTGGCTCTGCTGAGCTCTGTTGGGCTGTTCTCTGTTTGAGAACTCACAAGTTACCCTGGGGATGAGTTGCTGAGTATCCTGTAAGGGTACATAGAAGGTGAGCTCATTTAATTCCCTAAGGTTATCTGGTCAAGGAAAACCAATTAATTGTAAAGGGCATAATAAGTAAGGAGGTGAATGATAAACAAAAAATGTACAGTGACACAAACCTGGTAGGCAAGGGTTAACGGAGGCAATACTAGGGACCTGTTGGGCTGAGAAGAGGGGCCTGCATCAGGGCGACTGATCTTCAGGCCATAAAGTCTGGCTACTTCATATGTTTGCATGTGAAGTTCTAGGTGTACTTCTCAACTACTGTTAAAAAAAAAAAAATATTAAAAAAACAAGTAGCTTTAAATGGATTTATTTTAAAATGCATGCAAAAATTTTTTTAAAAATGCATACCAATTCTATATTATAACAATTATATAGTTTCACTGTTTAACTTTGGGCAGTTTCTAGCTTCAAGGCATTTGAGCCAATCTATCACAGAACTATCCTCTATAGTTTGAATGGAGTCCCTCCAAAAATGTAAGAGCTCAAAAAGGACCAGGCATGCACAGACCTGGTCTCAGTACCAGGCAGTGAAAATGGCAATCCTTTCCTTTTCAAATCCTTGTATGACTACATCTTTGGGGCTTTTATATTAATCTTTTAGCCTTAAGAAATTCCACTTTTACTTCAGAGTAGCAAGAATCCTTAGTCTTTACTGCTTTATTTACTCACAAAAATATTTCTGCACTAAAATCGTTTATTGTGTTGTTCGTCATTCTCTGGAGAGAGAAAGTGAGCAAGATTTAGAAATAAATCTCTGTTGTAATATTCATGATGCTGACCATTTCTTTTAGTCAGACCAGTGGGGACACTACAGTGACTTATGGTTTTAGCAATTTAGATATAGCATTTATTAAAAGCCGTATTTAAAGTTCCCGGTGGGACAGTCACTCCTACTGTCTGATTTTATGATTAGTATTTGCATTTATAAGGATTTTACCACATGAAAGGAGTTTCACTTGATTGAACAGGTGATTATTTTAGGAGCTTAAATTCACTTTTTAGCTGTAAAAGGACCACCAACCAACTTGTACCTCTGTATTCTCAATTTTTCTTTCCTGTGTTTTTGCCAAATGTAAATGAGCAGTACTGATCTAGAAAATAACATGGTATTTTAAAATAAAAGTACTGCAAGAGTTTTGATTTTGGATAGTTCATGAAAGGTACAAAGTGCTTGTTAGTATTTGCTCTTTCCTTACAACGCAACATTGTTCATGTTCAAATTCTCCATTTTGTCCTCTGTTCTCCTTTATTTGTAAAGCTTGAGATAAGGTTACTTTCCCATTCACACAAACTATTAGACATTTTAGATCTAATTTTATTTCACAAATAAAACTCCTACTGAGCTCTGCACAAGGAGAAACTACTGCCTGTCCCATAAAGGTGGAACTACACTGCAATATCTTTCTATCGCCTCTATTTCATTTCTTCTGTTTTTCTTATCAAATGCTGACGTAAATTTTAAAGCACTATGGAAACTATGCAGTGAGCTTTGTTCAGGTAGTTCTTCTGTTTTTAACAGTTAATGTTAACTGCATTATTCGACTGCAGCAGAGAAAATCTGTGACTAAATTAGTAAGCTGGGTGGTGCAATACAAAAGGATCTGAACGCAAAATCATTGTTGTTGAGAACCTGACATTCACATTTCTTGGGAGCTTTATTGCCGATTTTTCCCTAATCCAAGATTCTGCAGTGAGTATCCATTATTAACTCTACTCCTGAGAGTCAACTTCCTGTTTTTTTTCATCAGAAAAGTAAGTGAATTTGCAAGATGATTGAAAAAAATGCCTCAAAAGCTTAATTCCTGATCTGCTAGCTTGTTGTAAATTATTTTTTTTTCGATTTATTAGATAAACCTATACTACTATGATGTCTGAAATATATTTTGTACAAAATACCCTAAAATTTGTGAGAACAGATGTTTTTGCTGTCATTGTTTCAGTAGGTTTTCAATGTTCATCTAAGAAATAGCACCTTCGCCTCTCTGCCATCCACTCTTCCTGTTCCAAGGACAATTTTAAAAAAGGTAAATAAGGAATTAGAGAACATAAGAAACTGACTTGTAAGAATGGCTTCTCTTTATATTAAGATGGCCTAATAAATCTGACTTATACCAGAGAAAAATATGTCCTAGGTAGACTGATGAAGACCTGCTAATCCAAAGGATACCTGCAAAGCTGGGCTCTGTCACCTACTGCATTTATCCACAATAAGAGGATGTAATTGGAAACCCCTCACAGAATCAATGAGGAAAGGAAGAGCAATTAGGTAGAGTCATTTAGAAAAAAACAAATGAGTCTGTTCTTGACCTTCATGTAGCAAGAAAGGAACTCTGTCACAGCTGCAATTTAGCACAGCAGTGTCTTGCAGAAACTAACACAGATTACAGCAGAACATAATTCCACATGAGAAGATGTGTAACTGGAAAAATTATTCAGTATTAGAAAGCAATTGCCACATGAGCTGAAGCAAGGGAGAGAGAGCCAGGTTAATGAAGAATTTCCGAAAGCAAATGCTTGTGAGATAGTGCTCTCTTAAAAGAGAAGATGTTCCAGGGTGTGCTGTTAAAGAAGATGTAGTGGGATTTCTGTACTTTCTAAGAGGAGAGAGTAATTTTCTGTCTGTGAGTTGACTTTATATCTCTGCTTCTCTTGGTTCAAAAAGAAGTTACTTGTAGGGCTTCCTCGTTCCCCCTGGGGGAAAAAGGGATGAAGAAAAAGTTTAAATGATTTTTCCCCACTTTTTGTCCTGGGCATTAAGCAACTGTGTTTCAACTTCTATTCCTCCAACTAGTGGAAAGAAATGAGAGAAAAGTGGAGAAAAGGAATGAAGCAGGGTGCCAGGCAAAATGATTGACTGTGTTTTCCTTCAAAGAAGTTACCAGATCCCAGCTAGAGGATGTCAGTCAAATACTTGCCAAGCAGTATTTAGCTCATATAATCCTACACTTTTTTTCTTGTTCCACAAGATTTGTAGCTTTTAGTCACCTCTCTATAAGCTACATAGACAAAATGTGTATTTAGGATGGTAAGTTGGATGAACAACCATTCTACGAAGGTTATCAAAATGGCTATTATCAGAGGAATCCCCTGATAATAGCCACACAGTGATGTGAAATTGTTTTCTCTTTCTGTTTACAATGTTTGGAAAATAAACATTTTTCATGTTGCTTTTCCATGTTTGGAAAATAAATTTTTTTCAGCTACTTGGGAACAGCTCTTTTAGGTTTCTTGCAGACAGTTGCTTCCCCTTTCCCCTTGCTGTCAGACAGTCTGGGCCATTGATGTGGAAAGGAGTTCGATTTAAACAGTTTTGTCCTCTTGCCAGGGAAGAGGGGGAATTGTTCACCCTCGGGCCACTCCCCTGATACAGCAGCAGAGGCTGTGGACACTCCAAGCAGACTTGTAGATGGGCTGAGCAAGAAATTGCAAGGATGCTTAGAGCATGCTGTTGCTTTTCCAGAGCTTTGTGCTGCAGCGAGGCATATGAATGAGGTGACAAACCTCTGAAGGCAAAGCCAAAATTTGGCAGCCCCAGCAGACTCCGGGAGTGTAGCAGTGGCTGCTGGGAGAGCTGTTCCTGAAGGCATCCAGAGCCTAAGTGCTTCAAGGCAGTGAAACCTTTGTGCAGGAGAGGCCAGATACTAAATTTTTTTAACTGTGCAACAAAACATCGCCTAGGGCATCTCTCAGCTCACTCACCTCTTATCACAGACTAATCACAGCCTTTTTTGCGCAAGTAGCATCTGCAGTAACCTCCAACTTGGTTTGGAATTGCATATACTTCAGGGTTGGTAAATTTGGAAAATATCTTGGCCAGGTTTGATCGCCCAGCTTCTGCAGCTGACTGTGTTTCAGAAAACAGTGCTTCTTTAAAGCACTTTGAAAAAGCTGTTGTCTGAGAATGGCTGGTAATAAAAGTGCAGTGGATATAAGAAGGCACCGTAAATCATAGGTGTGCAAGTAATAAATTACTTTACTGAGCAATCAGCTCCCTAAGAGCTTAATATTCCCAGTTTACACCGTGAGAATAAAATCTCTAAAATATTAAATCCTTGAAATATGAGTTTCTGTTTTCTTCTTTCCTACAATATATTTGAGACAAATCTAACAGCAGGTGACATGGGTTAACATGTGTATTTCTGGGGATGGGAGATCAAACCAAACTGCAAGAAAAAAAATGAAAAGCACTAAACCAAAGCCAATACAGAGGTTTTGATTGATACGAAAACAGCCAAGTGGTGACAGTGAATGAAAGAGATGATGGGAGAGAGAAAAGACTCTAAGAAACATAAATATGTAAGCCACATAATTATTTGCCATCAAACCTGTCATTGCTTTAGTTTTGGTCTGTTTATACTACATTCCTTGTGTTACAAACACTACTTTGATGACTTCATCAGGCTCTCATTGGAATGTGTCCCAGCCATCATCAGCACTTCTTGGGTGAAGTCACACCTTGTAGGGTCCAAAACGCGACCATGGGTCCCACAGGTGACAAGGTGCATTACTTCTACCAGAAACAATTCTGTAAGAAATTAATATTCTGAAATGTTATATTGTATTTCCACAGTATAACTCCTCAGTATGAAAGTATAGTCCCGTATTGCCCAATTCAATAAAGAAAGGGAAAGATGCAAGGCACAGAATGCAAAATTACTAAGAATTTTTTAAGTTCACTGAATGATTATTCTGGATTATCACAGAACTGCATATATAAATTACTCAGTTAATCTACCAGCTATCATATCTATTGTATATTACCCACCTGTTATCTCTTTTTACTGTTTTTCCATTTGGCCATTATTCCTATTTCTGATATTTTACCTTTACAATTTTCAAACTTGTTTGACCTTTTACACATTGCTTAAAGAATTGTGAAATCACATCACATTATCCCTGAAATAATTGAATTTCATGTTCCCTTATTGAATGGTTTACATTTAGCACCCCCAGAAATGCTTTTATCACCTGAAAAAGTAAGAAAAATGAAACTGAAGAATTCAAACTACACTTCCTGTACAGGCTATTTCCATTTAAAATGATATCTTATATTAGTGTGGCTACTATAGCAATGGCTTTTCTTCTTTTTTAGTGAGAAGACTGTACAAGCAATTTGCTCAGCAGCAAGAGGGTTTGGGAGACGGGTGTGATAGATTAAATAGACATCATGTTTTACATAGTGTTTGTAGTTATTTTAAAGCCATCATGCTGAATGCCATGAGAAGAGCCTGCCTATTTCACTGTCCATTACCCTTGTATGATGAAGAAGTTTAACCAGGTGACATTAATAATTTTAAGATGTACATTAAAGTCCAAATGCCTCTGTCATGCTCAGGGCCATATATTCAAGAAAAGAAGGCCTGAGAAGTATAAAAATAGGAAGATACCTAATTCCCCTTGTTTTTCCCCTCTGGTCTCTTACCTTGAAAGAATGTTTTTGGTAGAGGAAAGGCAGATTCAGCCTGGTCAGGCTGCCTGATGCTTTATGGTGAAAACGTATATATTTACTTAACTTTAACTCTGCTAAACTTAGATTTAAATCCAGGCTGAAATCTTCCATGATTAGCATCAGTTTAGAACAGAGCATTTTAGAAGCAGTTCCACAAAAAGTCAGGTTGTGTTTTAAAAGTATATAATTAGAAAAGATAAGTTGCTTTGCTTGTTGAAGTATTCTTGCTTATTTCATTGAAAATCTTTAGTGACCCCAATGTCTTTGGATGCGACAGAGGAAATTGAATGCTTTGCACTCTTGGATGGGGTTTCTGCTGAGCAGGAGAAAATGTGCCTGAAGATGACTAAGCGGCTCAGACCAAACTTCTCAACATGTGTAAGTCAAGATCTTTAGGGACACGATTTGCATGAAGCCCACATCACTTTTCCACCATATCTACCCAAGGGACAAGCTCCATATGCACATATGTGACTGCCATCTTCCTCACAGAGGTACCTCGGTGCCTTTCTGTGACTGAAACAGGTCTTTGCTGTGGCTGCTACCACTGGGCTAAAGGAATGAGGATTAGGTGATGGTCTCACTCTTGGCATCCTTACCCTTCAAGCAGACTCAATGAGACAAAAATCAGACAGAGGCTATGTCTTCAGATTGTATAGTTAAGAACTTTGTGTCATAAAGCTGGAATTTTGAAAAGGGAGTGTTATTTCTTCAATTTATTACTTTTCCAGAGTTATAATCCTTTTTCCCATATATTAATTTCAATGCAATATGTCTTTGCACAATGACCATGATATGAACTAGTCCTACTCGGACAGGACCTCTCTGGTATCAGGAAGGAAGTCTATATCTAATAGGTTATTAGAGGATTTGGGCTCAGATTTAGAAATGCAATAATGTTGCTGTGACAGATTTGAGAAATGTTTAATACAGGGCAGAGTACTCATCATGAGATCAAAAGCTGTATAAGCTATATATGAGAGTTTTTTTCTGACATCGTTTACATTTCTCTCCCTATGTCTACTTTACACATATATCTTTTATTAATTTTCAGTAATTATGTCTGTATCTATTTAGCCCAGTTACAATTCTACACTTCTATATTCTCTATGTACTTTATTTTCTTATTGTTTTTGTTTCATGGGAATGAAGTCAGAAATGAGAAAGCTAACATAAGCTTATTAGCTTTTCCAATTTACTAAATCATTTTCTCTGGTGTGACCAGAAGTTAGAATACATCCTGGTATGAGCAATGGCATAGCACAGGCTTTTTTTGTTGTTTGTTTTTAATGACAATAATGTCTCTTTTTTATTTTTATTTTTATTTTTATTTTTATTTTTATTTTTATTTTTATTTTTAATTTCACATATTTTCTAGTTCTTGGCAATAGCTCTAGATACTTGAGCCAATAATTTTTTTGTAAGCAAGTTTCTTCAGTCTCTACTAGGTTTGCAAAATATTCCTCTTGAATTCACTCTATTTTTAGATAATCTTTTTAGGCGCAAGACTGGAAAGGAATAAGATTACTGAAAATTTGAAGAAGTGCTACTTTCATTCTATGGAACAACCTGCAACTGTTTGAGGATGATGGAAGCTGACAGGACCAGCTCTTCTCAAAAGAAAACTCTCAAAATCATTGTGCCTACTACAGAATACAACACCCATCTTTATCTACTGCTTTTCAAAAATGAGGTTCACATAAGGCCACACATTTCAGAAGAAATACTAATATATTCATGAATACAGATATAGATGATATGGGTAAATAAACTTTGACCCTAAACCCTGATGCAAGTTTGAGATTCAAGCAGAGACTTTAAATATTTTATTTTCATTTACTCAAAAGGACAAAATAAGACTCAAGTTATGACTGAAAACAAAAGGATATTTCTTTTATATAAGGCCCCTGCAGTTTGGTGAAGCCAGCTGCTACTTACAGTACAGGGCTTCTAAAAATTTTTATTGCAGTAGCAACAGCTCCATGCATAAAGGTGGTTTACACTTGAATAAAGAATAATTGCAGATAATGGGTCTGTCAGCATGAATGGATTAGGGGTCTCAGCAGTGGTTCCATCACCGCAGTGAAAATACTAATTTAAAATCTTGTTTCCTTTCCTTTGACCTTATGCCTCATTACTTTAATGGCATTAAGAGTTAATTTCTTGCAGAGTAGTTTATTTATTTATTTATTTATCTATTTATTGTATCACTTTGCTTGGTACAAAACATTGCATTTTTTATAAAGGAGCTTTATGTCTCATATGGCATTTGGCATTTTATGGTTTAGTTTTAGGAAAGCTGTCTTCTTTTTGCCAGTTTGAGGGCTGGCCATGAGCAGATGGTGGAAGATTTGGGTAGTCACTTGAAATGAAAGAATACAAAGACTGACATCAAGACAGCCTCTTTACCGGAAGGCAAAGAGAAGAGATTCCTATTCTCACCTTTTTGTAGTTGCCTCTTTTATAGGAACACATCATGAATTGGGCTTTTCTAATGACTATTCCACGATCTATTCAATTTGTTTTTTATAAATTCAACATGCATATTATCTCATTGCAATCATGTAGAATTCTAGTTTTGCACTCACAGTCTCCTATTTAAAAATATGAACTACTGATCGTGCTTTTTAGTTTCATGTATTGTTGCCATTTGAAGATGTTTGCATAGAAATGAAGAAATTAAAGTAAACTCACAGAGACAGGATATTTCACAGCACATCCTGTGAGTCCAATTAATGAGTCTTTATAGAGGAGAGGAGAGTTCAAGGCAAGTTTTTTACCCTCTCCTGAGAAAAAGATGTAGCGTTTCCTGGTTTGCCTCAGCTGCTGCTGTCTATTTTACCTTTCCAGCAGATTTGCGTGACTCAGTACTGCTGGTGAGGGATCTCTGCCACCAGGTAAAGAAACTGTGGGAGGAGGTCAGCACACTGTGCAACATCAGAGATAAAGAGAAAGAGCAGATGGATCTCCTCTGAGACCCTGCAGCATCAAGAGTCTGAACCCCCAAACCACAGTGAAGGAGGAGAAGATAGTCTGTGCTTAGCAGGTTGGAAAATGGAGACTCCCACGATGGGAGGCTGCGAGCTGGTGGCCCCCGGAGGATGGCTTCTGCTCCACCTGCAGATTTGCAGCTGCACAATAGGACCAGACAGGGAGCTGGGAGCTGTATCCAGGGGAACATCAAAGCCAGCTGAGACTGAGCCCTGTAACAGCACCTTGATCTGGTTGAAAGGTTTAATTGGAATTAATTCAAATAGCTTGTTCATAAAACAAATTTCTGACAGTTTTCTGACATATAGGAACTTCAGAAAGAATGATCAGATTATAAAATAGCTAAATGAATATTTGATCAGAAAAGGAAGTTTGTTGTTTTTTTTTAATCAGTTAACATCCTAAAATTTATTTTCCTAATATTAGAATCTGTATTAAATTTAGAGAGGTTTTTAGCTGAGTATGAACTAAAATATACTGAATGAAATGAAATCTAAACAGAGTCAAAGAGAATAACGATGTAACTCCCTGCTTGCAATAAAAGATAGTGAGCCAAAACAAGCATAAGAATTAAAAAGTCCTTAAAAAAGGCACTGAACATTTTATTGAGCATTTTAATGGCTTATCTGATTTTAAAGTTAAGAAGTAAGAAATTTCATTAAAAGAAACTTCTCTATGACTCTTAATTCTTTCCTAAGCCCAGACAGTATTTGTCTCAGTCTTTTAGAGGTCCTACCCAAACAAAAGACTGCTTCCTATTTCATTAGTCTTCTGTTACTCTCTCAGTAGGAAAGAAGAGAGACTGAAAAACAGCAAAGGATAAAGGCAGCAGCAAAGAATTGTAGGAATGAAGGAAGCCAGGCCAGAGCAGAAAAAAATTGAATCAAATTTCCAGTCAATGAAATGAAATGGAAAAGAGACATGAGGAAAAGTGAATAACCACAGGCAAAATTGTGCTGCCCTTGGTGAAGTCAACCAAAGCTGCTTCTTAGAACATGATGAATGGTTAAGAACTGCAGGAATCAGTCAACAGATTGTTGGAACACTTGAAACAAAGCTCATGGAGGGAAGAGAAAGAAAAAATCTTAAGGAGATTGAAGGAAGCCCGAGGGGAACTTGAGGAAAGATATGTCTAGAGAGGCAATCAGTAAAAGACAAAACCAGAAAGAGACAGGCCAGATTCTCAGCAGAGGCTGAAAATTTAACCCCTCTCATGGACTGTTCCTGTCAGACCTGTATGATGAATAGTGGTAAATAAATTATAGAATCATGGCAAAGAGTAAAATATATTACATTTAACATCAGTTGCAGGGTAAAGACTATACTAAAAACTATACTAAAAACTATACAACTTATCTGGAGTATTATTTCAGGCCCCATTTTATTAGGGGAATTACATTTCTTTTCTGATATAAAACAATAACAAGTTGACATTTTTAGTTTTTCTTCTTAATATTAATTAAAATATTTGCTGTGAAAGTATCAGAAAAAAAATGAAATACTGTTCTTTTAAATTTATTTCCGATTTACAGGTATGGTTTCTGTCCTCTTTACCTGGTATTTCTGTCAGTGACATTTGCCTGTTTAGCAACATTAGATCTGTTGTTATGTGATAATTTGCTAATGCCACATACTCAGTGGTCTCTTTGTAAATGTCCTTGTATTTTTTATCAGTCACTTGTTAAGATTAGGTGGACTTGTAAATTACTGTTTAATTTTGCAAATCAGTGTGATTCTACTAAATCCAATGGCTTCACATGGATCCATTTTACACCTTTTATTCCAAGGATGATGTATGTTAGATATTACTTGGTTTGTAAGTTTTCTTGAAAGAAAACCATATAATAAAAACATTCTTTAACAGTAGCTGTGAAAGAGGAAACATTATCTTAAATGAGCAAATGTCTATTGTGAGTTTTAATGGGATTATGAAAAAATAGTGACAAACTATCCTAAGTAGCCTTACAGACATGTTCAAATATGATTTTGGAATCTAAATAATGGTTATGATACAAAATTTGAGGGTGTTCTGAAATCCAATCAAATAAATAATAAAACCATCATCCAATCATTTAGATGCCTTGCACTAAACATTTTTGTATATAAATATTAGTCATAACCTCTTGAATCCCAGAACCTCTGACAGTCACTGACTTATATAGACAAGAATAAATATGGATTATTGCATCTAACTTCAGGAACTTAGATATGACAATGATGCTATCACTTACCATGTCAAAGGTACAGTCCTACTCATCTCATTCCTACTAAGTATTTTTGGCTTTTGACAACAACTCTGGACTGAATTTGGGAACTTAAGATACCAGAAGTAACAGAATTGATTTTTGTTTTAGAGATCAAGACTTAATTAATCAGTTGGTTAGGATAAATTAGAAATAAGTAACTCATGATCATGAAGAAATATTCCATGTTTTGTGTGTGTTACTCATGGAGAGGCTGTTGTATGATAAATGTTATTGTAGAGTGGTAGCTTGGTTGTTAGGTTGGCATTCATGTGACAGTGCTGAGGTTTCAATTATCTACTTGCATCAATCAATCTTTTAGTTTCCAACACTGTTGCCTGCAGTAATGTCACAGCTTTTCTGTCAGACAGGAGAACGTTGCGGGAAATGTTATTCATTACAGCTGCAGATCTGTCACTGCGCCTGGCACGGCTTGTTAATGACAACATTTATTTCAAAGAGTCGTGTTTCGCTTTGTTGCTGGAGAGTTGATTTTGTGATCACACAAAATATAATGAAATGCCAAGAAGATGAAGTGAATGAAGTTTGCCAAAAATGCAGCTAAAGTGGTTCAGATCTACTAAAAAAAGAATGCACATACAAATACACTCTTTGCATTTTATTGAAAACATTTAATCACTTACTAGGAACATGAACATGGGCAGTGGAAAAATGTTGGTTAGAATACAGTAAGTAGAGCAGCAGGCACAAACAGCAAATATGAGCTTCATTTGGCTTTTCCAATCCATAGTACTGGGAAGAAAAAGACTTTTCAATCAATCTTTTAAAACAAATAAACAACAAAACAAATACAGCATCCACCTCTTCTACTGCTAATATTGAGATGTCATCTTTCTCCCTCATCTCTTCTTAAAGTACTGGAACATCTTTCATGTGAAGAGAGGCTGAGACGGCTGGGGCTCATTCAGCCTGGAGAAGAATAGGCTTGGGAGAGAGTAGATAAATCCCTGATGGAAGGGAATGAAGAAGAGGGAGCCAGACACTTCTTGGTAGTGCCCACTGAGAGGATTGGTCACTGGGCATAAATAAAAACAGCAACAAAAAACAAAAAGGAAATGTCACCAGAACACAAAAAACCACTTCTTTATTGTGAGTGTGATCAAATGTTGGAGCCGGTTCTCCAACGACATCATGGAGTTTCCAGTCATGTTGATACTCAAGTTTAAACTTACAGACCATATTCCTTTACAACTTTGCCTAGATGACCATCCGTGGGCAGGGAGGGTTGGACCAGAAAACCTCAAAACTCAGTTGTTCTGTGATTTATGCAAGCTATTCACACTGTATTTCAAAACACAGATTAATGTAGGGTCAATATATGCTCACTGTGAAACAGTAGACCAGCAGAGTGTGGATGTAGGGAAGCGTATTAATTGAATGAAGGAGGAAGAGAGGATTATCAGCAAATTGATGATTATATCAGTTTTATATCAGTATATGTCCTAGTGCTATAGCAAGGGCATACCTCCTGCTATTCCTCACAGTGCTCTCTTTATAATCTCTCTGTTGAAATAGGTAGAAGGATATTTCTCAGGAGACAGAAATTTGTCAAGTACTCTTAGAGCAAACTTCAGTCTCAGACACTCAAAATATGGCCTTGCTCCTTGCCCTTATTTGTTTTTTTAGTTTATGTCTACTCAACTATTGCATATTCCCCCCAAAATACCACAAAACACATGGGAAAAAAAAAGCCCACAGATTTAAAAAAAATCAAAAATTCAAGTGCAAAGTTTTAGCTGCAAATGCCTTTGGAAATTTTTTCTCAACGTGTGATGTTAATAAAGTTCAATAAGAAGTAAATGATATGAGATTTACAAAATAGGACAGTTAGTAAAATCTCAGGATATGAGTAACTGCTAGAGATTTTGTTTCTGATTCTTTGTCATAACTAGTAAAAGAAGCCATTTGACTTTAGAAATAAACTTTCTATTACATTACATTAGATTGGACTCATTCTATTTCTCTGTGCAAAGCTGTCGTGTGGAGAGGAATCAATAAAATATAAGTGGAATTTATGCTAGGTCTTGCCCTATGCCTCTACAAAAAAGTGTAAGGGCATCAGAGATAACAAATTTAATACATGAGCACAAAAAATATGAAAATATTTATACTCTCTGTATGTATAAGGGAATTCTTTATATCTTCTCTACACAGGATAAGAGAATCAAATGCAATCAAACCAGTAAAAATTCCTATTAATTTACTTCACCTCCCTGATACGTCCAAGCAATTTAGTGTGCAGCATTATTGATATGTTTGTCATCTGAGAATGTTGTTTTGTGAGCTTTTGAGTTCTCAAAGCATTCCTGGTGAAATAAATATTTATTTATTTATTAAAAATGGACAAGCTGAATAATTGTTGCTTGCTAGTTTACTAGGAGATAAACATGAACTTTGTCTAGACATGCTGATTGTAATCCATCAAGCAATGATTAAAGAGTAATAATCCTCATTATTCAGGGAGAATATTAAAGACTTTCCTGAATTACAATTAGAATTCTTGAAAAAAATCATAAAGACATGTAATTTTCTACCTCTTTTCTCTGAAATAAAATTTTTTAAGAAGAGAGGTGAGAGATGTACAAGAAAATGGCCTGTTGCATTCAGCCCCAGAATTCAGCAAACACATAATTTAGAATTAAAAAAATGCTTATTCAATAAATAAATATAGCCTATATTTTAAGGAAAAGTAAGTGTAATGGTAATCAAGATATAAACCAAAACTTTTATGAATGATACAGTAAGAGCATGCCCATTTTCCAATAGAGGAAATACAGAATACTCCTACATAGAATATTGACTTTGAGCAATTTTACATTTATATTGGGGTGTATAGTTAATTTTATAAAGTCTATTTGAGAGGCAATATTGCTTCTAATAAATACACATTAGACTATACAGTACTTGAATGAGAAACTGCATAATCAAGATTACTAAAATGTTAAACAAACCAGCTGAAAACATTGGAACTCATTTTCATCTCAAGCCTCATTTTGTTTTCCCTGCTAAGTTCAGTTTTATATGGAGCTTTTTAAAGTATTGTAAACAAATATTATACAATCCTTTTGTTTCAGTACCAGCATTGCTTCATACTCCCTTAAAGACCTTTTCCTTGCATTTCTGAGAGGGAGATGATTGGTGACCATAAATTAAACCCTGTAAAGTCAGTAACAACGTCCTATGCTTTAAGGTCCTCTCATGAAGATACAGAAGGAGACATCTTACACAGTGAAGTAATGTATTTAGACAATTAACAATTCCACTACTGCAAGTCATGGATTATGTGATCTCTACATCAGGAAACATGGAGAAGGGGCACATAAGCAGTAACAGCGCTGTTAAATATAGTCTGCCCTCAAATTTAATTGACTACCTGTAGGCCAGACTGGCAGCCAGCCTTCACAGAGAAAAAGACATACTATGACCATGCCAGACACCTTGGAAAATGCATAATCTTGTCCATTTTTTCCAGCTTTATATCCTCTTTCCTTATACTCAGAATAGCCAAACTGCTTCAACATATTGGCTACCTTCTGTTCTCCTTTTTCCTAGTGTCCTTGTACCCCACATCATTTCCCACAGAATAGGCAGGATTGATCCCTTCCTGGATTTTTAAAATGCTTTTCTTAACAAGTTGGTGTTTTGTGCCCTTTAGTAAATTGCCCATTTCTCTCGGAAATTTATTACAAATTGATTTCACATCTTGTGGCTGAGCTTTCCCCCTTGTTCAAGGCTGAATCACTGCTCAAATGAGTTCTCCCATTCACCACTAGAAAATGCTAAAGGCATTCTGATCACTTAGATGACTTAGACACTGGAGTTTAAAGTGCTTTGCTAATTATTAGGGTATTTTTGTAGACATGTTCTTTCTTTAAAAAGGAAGAGACCTTTTCTTGAAGAACAGATTTGTATTTGCAGATCTATGAACCAATATGGATTTATTCCCCAGAAAATAAAAACTCATCCAGCTTATCACTTTTACTCTGACTTGCAGTGTTGCCAACCTAGGCTTCATTTCCACTCTTGCAGCATGTTAAAATGCAAACCCAAAAACTTAAAGTTGTATTTCCCTCTGTGATTGCAAAGACTGTATTTAGCAAGCTGAGAAACAACTTTCCTGTTTCCAACACAAATACACATGAATAAATAATTTGTGGGCCTGTTAGCAATTTATCTCAGTTCCTAGTGAACTTTGTGATTCTTATTTCTAAGAAATATATCAAAATGACAAATCTGTTTCTAGTTATTCTATTTCTAGTGTATGCAATTTTCTTTTTTGACATATTAGCCCAAGAAAGGTCATCTTCTAAGGGATCACTTTTTGTTTAACCTGACTTTGTGTGTAGCATAAACATGACAGTATGGTTAATTTTTCACTGTGGGGGATGAGCTACTCCAGTCAAATGAAAGTACAGATAAAATGGAAATGAAAGAAAACAGCACACAGTTTACACATGTCGCCTCGGTCTACCTGGTCTCGCTACAAAACATGACTAGCTCTACAAATGTGTTCATGTATGCCTCTGCTTTAGAAACTCTGCCCTTAAAGTACTCAGGACTTCTCTGCAGATTATTGTAGGTGACCTGTATAACATATTTCCATAGTATGTTTTTCCATGCACTTCATTTTTCCTCAATCCCATGAACACCCTTCTTCTGCCCCATGTATAGTTTTTATGGCCTGGAGGAGTACCCAAACTATCCCTTCTTTAAGATGTTACCTACCTGCTAATACAGCCATTTTTCTACCTCAGCGATATAGTCCTGTAGAAGAAAGATGTTGCTATTCACCTGTATGCAGATCCTTTATATGTTAACTCCCTTCTGGAAGCATCCTATTCTGCTATTTGCTGCTCCACCACAGCTTCCCTTCTGAAGGTGACAGAATTCCTGCTCAGTCCAAGAGTCTGTCAAGGCTTATATGTCTGTCCCAAAGATCCTCTGAGTTTTCTTCTAAAGAGAGTGAACAAGCACAGAGACATCAGGGGGTGCACTTAATGGAGCTTTCCTCTAATCTGTGACCAAATTCAGTGACTCTGACTACCCAGGCACCTCTATGTGTTGATTGGCTGGAGGGTATTTCCAGAGTTGCACACACTGCATCATGGTTTTGTTTATAGATTATGTTATGCATAATGTCCTGTAATGTCATGTAAAATGCTATAATTTTCATGAATTGTGTTATGGAGCATGCATTTAGCTTATTATTGACCACCTTTATCTTGACTAGCAAATGTGGTTGATGTGAAAATCTAATAGCTGTGATCTTGTTTTGTGTGTATTGCAGCTTTCCATTTCTGAGAGCTTGTTGTCTTCACTATGTTTTGAACCACTCTAAATACAAGAGAAAGTCTCAGGAAAAATAAAACCAACAGAGAGCCCCAAATTAGAATAACTGGAGTGGAAAAGTATAACTGCTCCTTGCAAATGGAGAGTTTATTAAGAATTCCCATTACAAAAATGAGAGCGATAAAGCCCTAGAATTGGCCACGGAAAACAAAAGAAATGCTGTGTAGATCATTGGAGTGCAACGTACTTTTTCCAGATGGTTAAATCATAGCCCCATTTTTCTCTAGAAAAATGGGCTTGCTCTTAGAAAATGCTGCTCACTATAAGAAAGAATCTTAGGTCTAGTGAAGGTTTTTCGTATGTTCAAATTTGTTATGCATAAGAAGCCCACTAAATCACACAAGCCTTACTGAAAGTGCAAGACAATGAAAGATTTAATTTAATTTAATAGATTCTAATGGTGAAACATTAAGTTCCTTGAGCACGATTTCATTAATATCACCCAGATCACTGAAGTTTCTTGAATTAATCTCTGAAATACTTAATATATTTTATTTTAAAAAAAATGGTCTGAATACAAAAATAATCTTTCATGAAAATATTCCTCTTTTCATGCCATGCTTCCAACATGCATAAAGTTTTTACAATTTGAGAAAAAAAAGGCTCTTGTAACCAATCTGAATTTCTCTTGTTTCAAACTGTGGACATGAGATGTTTATATAGCAGGTATGGTAAGCAGGAAAAGAAGTAGACAATGATTTCCTTGCCCCCATCTGTATATATATATAGACAATAATAAAACTGGCTGTTAAATTAGTATTTGGAAAATGAAATAATCATGACTCCTTTCCAGTTATTCTGGCTTTTCCGTGACTTTTCTCTACAACTTCACTTTATGAACACCCATCTTTAGTTATCGACATCAAATCTGAAGGTAACCAAAAGACAAGACATGATGTCAGAAATGGAAATTGCATAATTTCTCTGGTCTATGATTCTGGCTATGTGTTCAGGTGCTGAATTAGTCTTTTAGTTTTTACTCTGAATTTTGTCTGTTGATGAGAAACTTTGAAATTTCTCAGAAACCTTTATGTACAGTTAGTAATCTTATTCCTAATTATATGACCCTGCATTTTCTTATATTGATACATATTCCTAGTAAGAAATTTATTAAGAAATCTCTGTTGTTCAATACCAGTGGCCTGGCTTTATTTTTTACGACCATAAATGTTATTGTTTGCCAACCTGACCACAAAAAAGTGTATAGTTTCTCTCAGCTAATTAAAAAAAAAAGGTTATAATTAAGAATCAATCTTTCCATAAAAGTTATAAACTTTCTATCCTTTACATTTATTTTTAGAGATCTGCTGGCCTGATTTTATTTCATTTACTATTTAATCTATTCTCCATTATTTTATATTATATTAATTTTGGATACCAAGTAAAATTGCACAGTTGCTGTGGCATATTAAATTAAAACCAGTGCTTTTATCAGCCTCTTTAGAAATCTAAAAAAACCCCCCATATTATGTTATTTTGACAAGACCTGATTGATATCAATTAAATTATTATCCTACTTTAGTTTTTAGATTAATTGAACTTCATACCAATTGTTCCATCCTTCTGCCTATAAATGATGCTATGATGACAGGACTATAATTACTCGAGTCACTATGTAGCCTTTTAAAATATTGGAAGAAAATTAGCTTACTTCTACTTCTATGGAATTTCCTCAGTGTTCCAAGATTTATTATGATTTTACATTAGTTTCCAAAGATCATACCATTCAGCTCCTTCAAAATCTCAGTTGTAAAAGTTTAAGTTAATTATCCAGTATTTTGGGGTGGGGAAGCACATCTGCCTTAGGGAGTCCTTAAACTTTCCAAGAGTTCTTGCATTTCAAAAATCCTGTGCATTAGTTATATATTTTTCCATTGGAGCTTTATTTTTAGATCTATTTCCATACTACTGGTGGTTACCAAATGATTTCCTAATAAGTTAGCCTTGCCTTTTAATTTCCAATTTTCTCCTTAATTTAGAATTTCTACTTAATTTAGTACAGTTCTTAGCCATAAATCAGGATGTTGGTGCGTAATTTAGCTCTAATGTACCACATTGTTCACAAGATTGTGACCGCTGCAATGAGTGCCCCAACTGAGTGAATAGCAATAAGCTTCCAAACTGAGGCTGAGGGTTTGGTGGGCTCTGCTTGTCAAACTTCACTGAATGCCTCAGCAGTTTGATGTAGCTCTTCTTCCATTTCCTTCATTTCCCTCCATAGCTGAAAAATTAGATGAACCTCTAAAGCTGTTGTTAGTCGTCCACATGTACAGTATGTCCATAAAAATATATTGGTGAAGAACAGGGTTAATCTTTTGCAGTAACCGTGAGGGGGGCAGGGCCTGGAGCCTTGCTGGTGTGGCCAAGACCCCAATCTTACCTCATTGCCAGAAATGAGAGAAAGGGACTCCCTCTGTCTCACCTCCTGGAAGAAAAGACATTCTTTTCCAGTCATGGGAAAGTGCAGCAGGTTGAGGATCCGTCCGTCACTGTTTTTTCATTGTCCTGGTCTTGGTGAACATTTTCCATGTAAATCACCCTCTCTTTGTAAATTTTTGTTATTGGCAATTTTGCTGTTACTGTTGATTTTCTTATCTCATTGCTGTTTCCAGTAAATTGTTTTTACCTCAACTTGTGACCTCTGCCTTTTGTCTCTCACCAGAGGGGGCAGGGGAGTGGCTTGTGGTTTTCTTTTAAGCAGGAGTTATACTGGGGAAACCATTCCTAAACTATGACATTCTCACAAGAAAGAATCCATATATTCATTGCCACTTTTTTCTTTTCTTTAATCAGTAGTGGTGATGCACAGCAGGAAAGACTCAAAAAACAGGAGCCATAGCATGTGGCTAAATATTCCATGTGGTGACTACACTGGCTGTACATCAGGAAAAAGAAATGAGCTGTTCAGAGTGATCTACATTGTCAGAAAAATTTTTGGTTAAATATCACTAGTAATAATGGTGTTGGTCAAAAGTTGCCCAGGGTTTCATTTTAAGAAAATGTAAAATGAAATAAATAATAAATCAAACCTTTTCTTGTAAATGGAAGAGAACCATAACAAATACATTCTGTAAAATTATCTTAGAACCATAGAATCACAGAATATTTCATGTTGAAAGGGACCATAAAGATCACATGGTTCTGGCCACCCTGCCATGGGCAGGGACACTTTCCACCAGACCAGGTTGATCCAAGTCCTATTCAAACAACATAAAAAGAATTAGCATTACATTTTTTTGGTGAGGATGTAGCTGCTAATATCTTAAATTTTATTTTATTCAAGTGTTGTCATGTGCAGATGATACTTTCAGAGCTATTTTAGATGTGAAATACAATCATGGAAAATCCCAGCTGATATACATATATTTTGTTTTTCTTATTCCTGGTCATATATGTGCAAATCCTGAAATTTCTATTGTGCATGGCATATGCTATTACCACTTCTATTTTCAGTAGTAATATTTCGTCCTTTGAGGTTGATATATAGCTGAAAGCTCATCAGTCCAAAAAAGAAGTGAGATTGTTTAATAAAGCTCTATCTGTACCTGTTCTGGCTCAGATGGTGCTTCTTCTGTGGCACATCCAACTGTCACTGTATTTCATGATATTTCAGGCTAAAAGGACACCCAACTCTGTCACTACAAGCTACTTTTTCTCCCTCATGCATTGTATCAAATAGGTGTGGTGGGAAAAACCCCACGGTGCTGAAAGACTCCTAGTGCTGTACTGCACTGCCAGCAATGAAGTGCCTGCTGGATCAACCACTCTGTGATGTTAGTGTCTCTGGGACACTGGAACAGATTTGTAGATAACTGAACCCTGGATCCCTTCCTGCCCCACATCTTACCCATTGAGAAACTTAGGTGTAAACCTTCAATTTAGAGACTAGCGGTCGCTATAGATCATGTCGCAAATTTCTCTGTTGGTTGCTTGAAACTGTATTCAATTTCCTTAACTGTGCTTTTCTCCAGTGAACATGAAACATTTATGATGTTTTGGGACAGAAAAGTTTATATGACTTGTTTGGTCCAGATACAGGTATTTTCAACATCTGAAATGAGTTTTCTTGGAGATACAAAAGATACTAAGGAGAAAAATTTTTTGTACTACTGGACAATAGTGAGAACAAATGTAACAAAACCTGACATTAAACATTTTTGTTGTGGGTAATGAGAAATGTTCCTGTGGAATACATTGGGAGGTGAGAGATGAACCAACAAACAAGTCAAAAATGTAAAAAAGAGTAGACTTATTTTTCCTGTTCTTATTTAAGACCACCTCAAGCTAACCGATTAATACATCTTGGCTTGTTCTGAAAAAAAGTTTTTTCAGAATAAGAGAGATGTGGGCAACTCTTTTGAATGTAGGCAGCTGAGATGTATCATTCAGCTTAGAACTGGGGGCTTCCAAGAAGTATTAAATGTCCTGTGCATTTGTGCTTTGCCCCTGAAAAGAGCATAACAATTGTCAAGATCAGCCCAAAGACAGAACACAGCTTCCCCTCCCTAGGGGGAATCTCTGTAGGGCAACCCCCCTGTTTGACCACAGGTAAACGAAAGACCTGGGGCCTGATCCAAGCAAAGCACACCAAGCCTGAACAAAAAGACCTCAGGACAGGCTTTAAATCAAACTTTTCATCTCCAGAATAATATGTAGGCTCCATTCATCAGCACTAAATTCCATTTGAAAAAGAAAATAAATGTTGATTTCCATTAGGTAAGGAAAACATTCTGGTGGTGTTGACCTTGCAATATCAGTGTTGCCAAATGGGGCTGTTGAGATGTATCACATTCCCCTCAGCTTGAATGAGACATGAGTGAATCAAATAAGGTGTGATTAATAGTATTGCCAGTAAAATTTGTTCTTGTGAAGAACTGATATTTAAAAAACTTTCTTTCTCTTTTTTTTTTTCTCTTTTTTTTTTTTTTTAATTTCCTATACTGGAAGGTATCTAAGTTCCTACCTTGATCTGAAATTTAATATACAAAAGAAAAGACAAGAATTTTCCTTGGTCTAGTCTCTTAGATGTGTATAAGTAAAGAAATACCATTGAAACTGAAGCAGCTGGAATCTCCTTAATTCTTTGAAGTTGCAAGAAGCAATTTTCTCCCAAGACTCTAAGTTAAATATTGTAATTTCTCAGATTTCCAGGAAAAATAAAGAGAACAGGATCTCATTCATTGCAAAGAGGTCAATATGCTTTTCTCATTTTTATTTTCATTCTTATTATAGAAATTACACTTGCAAAATATAATATTTTTTTTCTTGACAAGTGCTGAGGGAACTATTTGATTGCCTAACAGGTTTTGAGAAAACCTGAACACTGCAGGATTTTTGTACATATATGAGCTTTCATATTTTCATTACAGTCTCACATACAATGGTTTAACATAATGATGAACTTTTCTAAAGATTATTATTCTAAAGAGAGTTGATCTACTTAAAGTAATATGTTGCTGTCATTGATTTTATTTGTTTAATAATAATTGCAGTTTTTATTGTACATTTTGGTCAAGAAAATAGAATCTATTTTGAAGAAAAATGAAGTCAAAGTTGTCCTGGAAAATGTGCACATGGATTTAATGATATACTTTACTGATCAAGAAGCAAGTTCTACAACTAAAAAGTAACTACAGTGTTATAGTGCAGTTCCTGCAGTTGTTCCTGTCTGAGAGGACAGTTTGAGCCAATGAATGGGTAACGGAGGCAAGCAATAAACACAGAACCTTATGCTTTGTCAACATGCATTAGCTGCAGTGGTGAAAGGTGATGTAACACAAGGGGAATAAAACATTGCCATCCAAGCACAAGGCAATATTGTCCATCTCAGAGGCATCTAACTGCCTGTTGGTCTGCCCTGTGTAACTCCCAGCAAAGGATCAGCAGAGAAATAATGGAGTGCTGCTTATAGGTAAGTGCATTATATACATGTAAGGGGAGAAGGTGGAATATAAATAAGCGTATTCCTTCTTCCCATCACCTGCTGTCAGCAAAAAAGTTTTGGCAAAAGGGATGTTTACTGTGATTTAGCAGCATCAGGAAGTAGGGATTGACCTGATTATAGCAGCAACTCTCAGGCTTCAGCACTTTTGTTAATCATGTAAAAGCATAAAGATGACTTGGGAACTAAATTTAAGCTTCAGGGTTTGAAGGCTCTGACTGGAGAGTGTCTTAGCTGCAGGAGGGGGATTGAGCATGTGAGCTGAGGAGGAGCAAGCACCAGACCCAGCACTCAGAGCCACGCCTTCTGGCTGGTGCTGGAATACCTACAGCTCCTGCCAGCTGCCTGTCTGAGTGACCCTCTCCTCACCAAAGCAGCAGCACTGCTGTGAGAGCTCCAGTGCAAATTGGTCCTTTTTCATAACTGGGTATCTGTTTCACCCATGTGTCTTTCTTCTTCTTTCCAGTAACACAGGCCAGCTCTTGAGAATACATTTTCACCCTGATTGACAGGTATACACTGCCATATCACCATATTCCCTCCAACATACCTCAAACATTAAGGTAATTACTGCATTCTCAGGTAGATGTTACTAGGGAGCATAAATAGGAGAAAATATGTTGAGGAAAAGCTTGCTTAACCATAGCTCTGCCTGTGCTGAGGCAGAACTGAGGTAATCATGGCTCAACACTATTTTGTGCAGTGCTTGAACAATGACACATCAGCTTATCTTGGACATTAGAAATGTACAATTACCTTACTATAATAGCATCATTTTTATAATGGCTTTTAACCTCTGATTTCATTCTAGAATTTTCAAGACATTTATTCTATACTTTTACTTTGTGAGATATTTGTGCCTACAACCTCTACATTGAATTTTATGTACAGGGAACAAGACATTTTCAGAGAGACGCTCTTGGATTAATTTTCTACCTGTTCAGACAGTGAGAGAAATTTAACTACTTTTGTTAACCACTTGAGCTTTTAACCATTTATTATAATGGTATCAGATGAGCTTGGAATATTTGCTTGAAACCGAACTACTTTATTTTCCTGCTGAAAGGAGTTTCCAATTAATCACTTCTGCTGATCTACACCCCGGTCTATCTAGACTTATGACTTTAGTAATTTTGACCTGAGCTGAATATTGTACAAGTAATTATTGTCCACATGATACGAATCACTAATTTTTAAGCATTTTTGAGCTACCACATAAAGATGGCAATAATTCAGAACTGTGTGTCTGCTGCCACCCACCTGAGCTAAGAAATCTCTATTTCTGAACACGACAGACCTGTGCTCCCATACTGGCTGGTGAAGGATATGTGATATTTATCTGGCGTCTCAGACAAGTGATGTTTTTAGAGGGTATACTCTGCAAAGCTCAGGTTCATAACATCTTTTTCATCAATTCAGATAGTGTTTTCCTGTTTCAGTGTATTATAATGTGAAGGGGTAATCTTTCATTTGTTATCTGTAAGAGAAAACACAACTGAATTATGGAATTTTAATGTTATATGATGAACCCATATAGAAAGCCTTGCAAAAAATAGAATCTGGAAAAATCGTTAAAATATCTAATTTAGAAAAAGCATAATCACTGAATAATATTATTTTCATCCATTTGTATCTATATATTGCAACTATGCATGTTTTTAAAGGCATGGAGAGACTAATTTTTCCCTGTGAGCTAATAGTCAGAGTTATGTGTAAATAACCTGGCAACTTGCCGTAGCTATGAAATGACTGCAGCCCTGACATTTTAGTGTACCTGCTTTTAGCATTCTGCTTATAGAGAGCTATAAACCTGTACAAAAGAAAGGGGAAGCTGACAGAATACCCTCAGTTATGGCTCTAAAGAAAAAATTACTTCAGGAAGGCCATTTTGGAGAACCATTTCAAAGGAACAGAGGAGGCAGAAAAAATGATATCTTTCTGTTCTCTGCTTTACAGTAAAACTGCCTACTATTTCATTCTGTCCAATTCTCTTGGTCTGTTTGTGTATTTTTTAGCCTGAGTCTATTTTTTCAATATGAAGCATAAACAAGGAAAAATGGCAAAAGAAAGGTATAAATAAGTGAATAGTCCACCTTTAAAGAGGTGCCTTCTTTATGGGAACTTAGTTGTAATCTTTAATGGAGAACAGAGCTAAAGAAAACAGCTCCATACTGCAGCTGAAATAGGAACTGAAATGAAACATTTCTACTGAAAACTAACTTCCAGACACTCAAACCAGGTACTATTGTGTTTTAGTTTCTAATTATTAATTTTACCAGACAAGATGTTTTTACTATCATTGTTTTTATTTTCCTAATAGGACTTGCGTTATTTTTCTCTCTCCTTCTCTTTTTTTCTCTCTTGGTGTGTTTCCATGCACACACTGCCACATGCAGAGCCTTCTGAAAGAATGCTAGAGCACTTAAGTAATGCCTAGATGATATTAATATTTATTACTCTGCAATAATAGCATACAACAGGTCTATGCAAACACCTGAATATATAGTGCTATATGCTGTAGAATCAGAATAGAAGGTCTTTTTGTACCTCCATGACCTTAAAACATAAGTAAGGAACTTGTGAGTCATATATACTGCTTTTTTGCTGAAGACAGCTGAGTGTGTCAGGACAATTTGAATAATTCTCTTCCAGATGAAGTTTATATCTATGGTAGGTTTTCAGACAAAATTTCCAATTGTACAGGTTGTAGGATTACACTGTAAGGAACAGATCATCTGTGACCAGTTTAAATGGCATAGCAGGAAAACTTAATCAGGAATTAAATATGAATTTAAAAATAGGATATCATCCATAGAAATGTGAGGAAGAGGTGGCTATTGCCAGCTATAGAAACTACAGACAGGGAGTCAAGGTTTGGCTAACATTAAAATGTATATAAACCAAGCCAGGGAGAGATGAACCCCCTGGGAAACCTCAGCTACTTTTTGTAGTCCTACAGCATGCACAGCACTCACCACCTCTAAAAAAGGACTAAGGACTATATAGTCTCCCTTGCAACCAGTTCTTACTTACAATAAGATTAGAACCAGCTGTTATTTAGGAAGTCAGCTGTAATTTTAAGAACAATTAATGAAAAATATTAGGATCTTGAATGGGACAATTCAGAAAATTGATATTAAGATGAAAAAAGCAGCACCAGAGGGTAGAACATTTCTAGTTCATCATAACTGAGCATCTAATGTCTTTAAATAAGATTAGGTGTAATCAGATAAAAGAAGGACTAGTTCATTGACTGCGTTATTTAAAGAATGTATTTTTCCCAATACCTTCATATGCAGCATAACTTGTTTTTAAGATAAAAAGGAAGCAAATGTAAAAATGATTGCAAAAAAGAGCATGTGTTTTATGTAAATTTTTTACTGAAAGACACCCAAGGTATTTGCTGCAGCCCACACTGCTGTTATGTAATTACACTTTCCCGAAAGGCCACTAGTACTCTTTTCTGTGGTTGTGTGATTAGAATACATGCTGTCTGATGCTGCCTAAGACCTTTTGTTTTAAAAACATATTCTTTTCGTCCCTCTGATTTGGAGACATCAGACAAGATCAAAAGACTAGACGAACTAATCGATGGTAGCCTGTGCCGAGGGATGTTTGACTCACTTCTTGGCCTTGCAGACAGCCCTCAGTGTCCAGAACTCACGGACTGCAGGAGTGAGGGTTGCGATGTTCCTTGTAAATTCTCATCAGGCTGAAAAAGACACTGGACCCTGTGTCAGAACACTTGTGTTTTTATTATACAGTCACCATAACTCCAGCAACCAGCCCACTATTTAGACTGAAAAGGTGTTGGCTAACAAGCCCTTTATTTGGTATAGGGCACTTCATTAAGTTCTCAGCTTCCACAACAAACTCCTCAAAAGGTGCTGGCTCACTAGCCTCAGCACGCCTTCATAGTGTCCCCACTCACACAGCAAAGTTGTGGGGTAAAATATGGTAGCTGTGCTTTGCCCAGGAAAAGAAACAAGTAAACAAAATATCACCAGTCCTTAGATCCTGCATTGGTCCTGCCACATGGTTCCTCTGGAGCTGGGGTCAGGAGACAAAGAAAAAGAAGGAGGAGAGAAAGAGACCCATGGAAAAGAGAGAGGGGGTCCAATCTTCCCCCTTTTATCATTAACGTGGTGCACACCTCTTATGCAAACTAGATTTTTCGTGCTGTTTTGTTTGTGCAGGCACATCCAGCCTTTCTCCAGGAAGTGAGCTGGGAGGGGAAGGACGGGCCCGAGCACGAGTCTCAAGGCAGAGCAGGAAGTTGTCTCAGAACAACACTGCTCCACCTCCATGGGACCCTCTCATCCAATCTCCTTTCCTGTAGCAATACTCAGAATGTTTGAGACAAAACATGCTTAGGTCTGGTCCTCTACAGTAAGCAGTGCAGAAATGCATGTGACTGATCCAGGAGGTGGGGAAGATGCTCCTCCTGTTATGTGCCAGATTTAGCTCTGGTTAGGGTGCTTGAAGATTTTGAACAAACTCACCTTAAGCCACATTTTAAAGGAGAGGCTGTGATACTGCACTCTCTTGATAAAATTATTTTAATCCCTGCTCCAGATTAAGTAAAAGAGACATCAGGTGCTAGCCAATAATCTTTAAATAATCTCTGTATTATATATCCCTGTTCTAAGATTTTGTTCTAAAATTAGCTTAAGCCCTTTTGGTGTATTTAATTAAAAATATTGTTCTCCTTTTAGCTAGACATTATTCAGAAAGAGGGGCATTGAGAAGCAAAGAGCAGAATCTTTAGAAAATAAGTTTCATCTTGAATACTGAATTTTTCACTGATTTATGAAGTGACAAACATTTCATATTGTGCTTCAGCAACAAACAAAAGTATTCCTATTGCATCCAAGCTAAATATTAATGCAAATATTACTCCAAAGTTAAATATTAATGCAAATGGTAGCAAGGTCAAAGCTATCATTGCAGTATAAATAATTTTCAAATATCAAAATATTTAAAGTAAATATTTAAATTGTAAAATTAGCATTTTTTATTTCAGGAAGCACTCTCAACTGAATAAAAATAAGGGTAGAATTGGCTAAATATTTAATTTTGTTCAGTCACAAAGAGGAAACTTTTCCAAATCTGGAATGCCAGCAGTCTTCAAATCCTATTGCTATGGCTGAAAAGGCAAAACAATGGAAACAATTAAACACATGCTTAGCTTGCTTGTTTTTCTCTCCAGGAATTGTATTTAACATAATGAAATGGGTAAAGCATATCTCATGTTTCAAATCTGGTCCCTCACTGTCCATTTTCTAGATGTTCCTTAGAGAGAATTCATCAATGCAAGCAGCCTTCCTCCACTCGTTGAATGTAGGTATGTCTAAATGTTTTGCATATACCTGTTGAAGACAACCATGTCATATAAATACATTTTCTTGCAACTTAACCCTGATGGCAGTTAAACCTACTTTGGTTATTCCACAATCTACATAATAACCCAATAATTTGAGTTATCAGACTTTTTAGATGAACAAAATGTATACTCTGGAGTCCACTGACTTCAAATAGAACCTTGCAAATTGAGCCTGAGACATAATGATGTATTCAGAAAGAATATAAATAGTAGGTTAGTCACTCCTCAGTGGATACCGTGAATAATTTAACTTGCGCCTATTACTGTTCAATTTGACCCATATATTATCTCTCAGGTACCAATCAGGAAGAAAAATGTTGCTTTCATTAAATTTCATTATGGGCACTGTCATTCTGTTTCATAGTCCACTTTAGAGGAGTAATCCAAAGCCGAGTAAGAGATTTTAAAAGTTGTCACTAATTTGTCAACATCACATGTTCACTTTTTTATTGTCTGCAAAGAGAACAGTAAGGAAAAATAGGGCACACTGGAAAAAAAATTCCGAGTGACATCCTGAACATATGCACACACATATAATGTTTTCTCCTTCTTAAAAATTTGACTTCTATAACCTCTTAGGAACATACCCCCTACTTCACATTTCTATCTTATTGGGGAAAATTTATCCTGGTTTTAATGAGATCTCAGCTGAAAACTTAGTCCTAAATTTTAGCTCATCCATTATACTTTTATTTCTGGACATTCTAAATATGCACCCATAAGATTTTACTTGCCCAGAAATAAATGCAGCATTCTGAAATGCAGAGCTGTTAATGGGTAAAGGGAAACAATTAATATTTGGTACATTGGTATTACAATTCTAGCATCAGTGTTGGAAAGAGCATCTGGAATTGATTTGAATAGAAAAGTAGATTTTTAGTGAAAATTAATTTGGCATATAAACTATTAACCCAACTTCAATCTTAAGATCTATACTTTGGTGTATAAACTAAGAAATTACTTATTTCAAAGAGCTGGAACTGTATTCTGGGCTGTTATTGTGAATTAATACTGATAATACTATGGTGAAGTCAATGTATAATATGAGAGGATTTGCAATGATGATGATGATGATATATCCTCGGAGATTCCAGAAACCAAAATAATTCTAGGAAATATTTCCAAGGGTATTTTAACAGTACCTTCACATAAATATTTTATTATTTACATGCTGGGTTCCTGTTTATAGTGTATTTTTCTTTATTTAAATCCTTTTCATGAATGAGGTCACAGGAGCTTGTTAGCTTTTACTCAGAACAATAGTATAACAATATTTTGCAAAACTAGAGCTTCCAAACACTGTGGGAAAATAAATAAGTAGATAAATCTCCCAGCAAGTCTTAAAAGGCAGTTTTTAGAAGGGTCAGGGCCTAAAAAATATTAAGCCTACTCATTATGTTTCAGTTTTTGTCAGAGTACTTTCCCTTGCCATAAGGGAGTAGGACCATGGAAAAATAAACCCCTTTGAAATAGAGAGCAAGCCAGACATTCAGTGAACAGGGAGCTCTCTGCGTGGCAGGAGCAGATTTACTTTTCTCAGATCAGAAAAGGGAGCAATGAGGGCTGTATGAGCATCTTTATCATAGATTAACAGCAGGGACTGAACAAACTGATCATAACGTGATCACCTACACTGAAGAATGAATTTTCATTACACTGACTTTCATCCTCTCTGTAGAACAGGCATGAAGAAAGCTATGAAGTGAAAAGAAAGGTCGTCTTCTTTTCTAATTCATGCAATGATAATGCTGTGATAGAGGAGAAACGTTTTTCCAAAGAGGAAGGTGAAGGCACTGGCAGAGGAGTCTAATGGGATGCTTATGACAGAATGGTTGTCACATTTCACTTTTCACTATTCAGATATTCTTGTTGTGTTTTCAGTCTTTATCCAGGGCAGATAATCTTGCTCAAGGATTTTGCCAGTGCACAAAGGGTAGGAAAAAGGGATCTATATTAGCTGTTGGCAGTTAAGGAGAAACACCAACTCCATACTCCCCTATCTTTTCTCTCTTCTTACATCTCTAATATGCAGTGGTTTCCTTCCTTTTCTCCCATTATTACAGTGAAGAATCTTCCCAAGTGGAGCCAGAAGCATTTTGGAAACCGTTATAAAACCCCAACACAATTCATACTAAAATGAAAGGCAAGTTTGCTACTTTATGCTGAGTATTAATAGATTGCAAGGGCCTCCTGGGAAAATAGATGACTGCATTGACCAAAGAAACTTGAGTCCAAGTCAGACCAGTGAAGAGATATTCAGAAGCATTCCCCTGAAAGAATCAGGTATTCTTTCAGCTTCAGTAAACACTAGTATTTCATAAAACACAGATTGTTTTCCAGAAGGTTATGGTGTTACAATAAGGAGGTAAAAAGAGAAAGATTAATTTGCCATAAACATATATAAATTATCTGATTTGAAATTAAATTTGATGCACATTACTAAACTTATCACAGCAAGAGAAAGAATTTCAAAGGTGGAGTTGAAATGCGGTGGCAGTGAAGTTTCTTGAAATTTTCTACTGCTAAAAGGTATTTCAAAGAGTGGTTTAATTCACTATTACAGAAAATACCTAATGGGTTAAAACTGCATCTGGAAATGTTCTTGAATCTTTTCGTATTGACACACCTTTGAAAGCCACACAAAGTGAGGAAATCAAAATTAGGAAGCCAGAAGTTCAAGCTAGAATACCTTAGAAGCCTGAATAAAGAATTCCTGGAGGTTTTATAAATCTGTTAGCAGTGTCCTACAGGGCCATTAACTTCCAATAAAAGATATAAAAGATGTACTGGATCTCTGGAGATTGGTAGTGGGATGTATAGCATTCACCTCTAGCTCGTTAGGTCAAATCCAGCCCATGCTGAAAGGAGGTCTTTCTGATGCTGATGTCAAAGTTGGTGGGTCAACTACAGTTCTTTTCTAAGTCCCTCAATTTCGGTGATTGTTACCTAAGCCTCATGCCATGAGCAGGATCTACATAGAATGATGTGACTCTCCTGAAATAGGTCATGAGAGCCTGTGCATTTACAGTGATTATACCACTTGGCATTGTACTTCTCCCGAGACTGAGACAGCGATTACCATTCAACATGACACTTCCAAACCAGAATCTTATTGTATTCAGAAGTAAAACATTTTGCTAAAAAACAAACATATCCCCACTCCCACCTAGTTATTTAGCAAATATCTATTAATTTTTCTGGAAAGACTAGTGTTCAGTCTTCACTATCACTTAACTTACAACCACTTTTTCTCTATGTTCTCAGGGAATATCTCATTTAAAACCTCCTCACTCTAGATCATAATCTTTCCCAGGGTCAACTCAATCTGTTTTTTGATTGCTAGTTTCTTCAGTTACCCTGTAATTGCCTATGAGTGTTTGTTTGGTGGCAATTGTGGCCACTGTGTTACTCCACTGCTTGCTTCCACCAGCATCACCCTATTAGCCAAAATCGATGTAGTGATATAGAAAAAAATTCATTAATCCAAGATAGGAATGAATTACTGCCATATTGACAAACTCTCTCATAGTGTTCAACACAGTATTACACATTTGTATCCCTAGGTAATGCATAATATCACTCCCTAATTTCCTGTAATGTACCTGGTTGGCTTCAGGATAATTCCCAAAGAGTGAGAGATGTTTTCCTTACAAAGTACAACACCAGACAGCCAACCTTGCTAATAATAGCAAAGAATGCTTCAGTAGCACTTGTCACTTCTGAAGTGATTACATCTTAAATCCTAGCAGAAAAACGGAGGATGGATAAAGTCAGTTACCGCCCTCTGTGCTGTTAGTCCTCAGTGGACTTCGCGTTCAAGGGCTGTGATCCACAAATCATTACTGTGCTAATCACTCACATAAATGTAGTACACAACAGTTAAAATACAAACATAAAATCTCGTTTTGAGCTTATAATGATAAGCACTCAAGAATTAAATAACATCAAGATTAAAAATGTTTGAACCTAATTTGCATCCAAATTCTCCTTTGTGCAAATGCATTATCACACTGTTTTTAATTACATGGTGATATGCTGTTTCTTTTGCAAGACTTTCATTAGGCATAAATCTGATAAGCTGAGGAATCTTGCTTGTTTAGCAAACTTTCGTTAAGCAGAAAATCTCCATAAATGCTACAAACAAATTTTAAAATTTTTCTATCATAAGAGTCGTTTAATTCTACAGAGATTATAAATCCATGAAGGTTTCAAGCAAAACAAAGAAAAGCAGACTACTTAAAAATCAATATAATTAAAATTATCTTGATACCAGTCCAGAGGAAGGAGCAATTCCAGTGTATTTCAGAATTAAAATTTATCTATAGGTAAGCCTGGTTAATGTGGTCATTAGATGCTGAAAAGCTTACTTGATTTGTAGAATAATAATTTTTCTTACTTGTTTCCCAGTAGTTAACTATGTAAACAATATTTTAATTTAGGTTTACTCTTCTGGTGTTCTTTAAAAGAATGTCTATTACATATTTAAAGTGATACTATTTGCACTAAAAAACTAAAAGCCCAAATCAGGAGCCTCCCACTCACACCATGACCCCTTTTGAAAGCTTTTAAAGAGCTACATATTAAGTGTACACCACGTCCATGAAGGACCATTTTCTCTCACAATACAAACATGGTAAGTTCTATCAGGACCATTGAAGGATGTAGGAAACACTATCAGGTTATTGGTAGTCTTCTGCTGTAACTTCATAATGGGTTATGGCCAGTTTGACTAAGAAATTGTCTAGTTGTTCTATATTTAAACTCATTGCATTTTGCAGGTATTTGGTAGTCCATTTACTGTTTGGGAAATTAATAGCCAAGTGCCTTCCTTCAAAACCTGCTGCAGTGACATAACAGAAGAAGAAATATTCAGTTGCATGGTCACACAGGATCCACTGAGTGACTGTCAACTGTAAGTGCAAATGTCTAAGTATAAACATATTACAAATATACTCAGGCACTTCTACAGTGAACTTAAAAACATGCATAGAAGCAGGTGTGAGCTATATGCACTTAAACCATCTTCCTGAGGGGTTAAATTGGTCTTGGAAGAATTTCCTTTTCCCTTTTCTTTTTCCTTTTCCCTTTTCCCTTTTCCTTTTCCTTTTCCTTTTTCTTTCCCCTTTTCCTCTTCTCTTCTCTTCTCTTCTCTTCTCTTCTCTTCTCTTCTCTTCTC
>NW_024582091.1:27809504-27830751 GCF_017639235.1 Corvus kubaryi | reverse complement strand
TGGCTTAGAGAATTGTCCATATTCAAACTGGCCAGCTGATAGGTTCTGTCAGTTCCCAGAGGAAACTGTAAGCACCCCTTAACAAGGACATCCCTTCCGGGACTATGCTTGCTAACCTATGACAATTCCTCAACCACCTTCAGCAACAAAATCCAGTAGTATCATCAACTATTGCAGGTTGGTCAGATTTCTAGAGGTCACCTAGTCCAACTTCCTGTGCATTTTATGGTTAACTTTGGTGTTAGACCAGGTTGCTTGCGCCCTCGTCCACCTCAGCTTTGGAAATCTCCAAGGACAGATATTCCACAACACCTCTGGGCAACGTGTTCCTGTATTTAACAATGCTCTTTGTGAAAAATATTTTCCTAATTGGAATTTCTCTTTCTTCCATTTCCTTGTCACATTTTGTCAACCTTTCTCTTATATCTTTTTCTATCCACTGTGTAGCAACAACTTCTTTTAATTGTTTTAAAAGAATCTCCTAGTTTCAGAAATTTTCCTTTGTAGTAGAGGCATGTGGTGAGAAGTGCCATGAGTCTATTTTTATACTATAAGTGAAATTTACACAAAAGCAAGAGGATTTTTCTCCCTTGTGTCAAATGCAGTGAAGCAGTCTTTGCTTCTGTCGTGGTGGAAATGTGACTGTATCTCAGTCTTTGGGTTATCTATAATCTGAGATGAACTATGACAGGAAAATTAAATAGGTAGCCAGTGATTTACTATTGATTGGATGTGACTGATTACTGCAAAATAATTTATTCAAAATCAAGTTTGCAGATTGAGCAATGTCTGGAAGCACAGGAATGTATAACACTAGCAAACCCTTTGTGTGAATGTCCTTCTTTTGTACAAATCCTGAACAACCTGTGGTTGGAGCAAGTACTGAATACTTAGAAAATATTTTGGATCTGGTTATTATGTGGTTCAGTACTTGATGGTCAGCTGTCTCGGATGAGGGTAGTAATTCCCATGACATGCGAGTCTAGATCAGCGTCCTACCTGAGCCTTATTTTGCTTGAAATGTTTATAATATGAATAAGCTTCTTCCTGAGAAGAAATTTCCTATTAATTTTTCTCACTCATCCTGTAACTTTTTGTCTTTTAGTAAAAGCTCTGCTAAGTAATTACTCATCAATGAAGTGAGTTTTTTCCCATCATTGGATGATTGATGCCATCCTACTATAAACTGATAAAAACAATCCCTCATCTGTTCTGGAGTCTTCAGAGGTAAATAATTTCCCATGTCAACTACTGCTCTAAATAATCCTTGGTTTATGAGCTTCTAAACCCTGTGGACTGAGGCACCATTTCCTCACTATAATTCTAAAATAAAACATAATAAAATGTTTTGTCATTGTCTTGAGTAAATGATGACCTCTCAGGCATGTGTTTCTAAAACACAGCAGAGGAAAGATTAAACACAAACAATAAATACAGACAATTGTAAGTAGAGTGTAACACTAATCCAAAATTCTGTTGAAGAGAAACTTGCCATTGTTTCCAGTGGCAAAGAACAAAGGAAAAAAATATTTATGGAATGATGTTCTGCAGGAAGTGTGCCTAGATTTTGGCTCACATGTCAAAGCAACATGGAAGAAGCATAATGGCAGTAATGGTCAAGCAATTCTGCCTGGATGCAAGTAGCACGAGAAGCTGAAGACCTGTGTACACCTGGGGCTGCTCAGGATTACTGTGCCTGTGGTGGGTGTTGAGGGAGAAGCAGCTCCAGCAGTTGCAGGTCTCCAGGAGCCATTGGTCTCTTGAGCCCCACACAACTGCCCACTGCAGTCTGAGCTGGCAGCAAAGTCCAAGTCCATGACAGACAGGCTGGGCAGATGTGTGATGGCTGTGGTGACATTGACTTCTCAGGGCTCAGTGCTGTGCTGTTCCAGCTCCTGTCCCTATGATCGCTGCTGTAGCTGCAGTGCCTGGCTTCTCCTTGGCTTCAGGTGATGCTCAGTACCTGACACCTAAAGCCTCCTGCTCAAGTGTTTGGCTATTGGCCAGTTCAGAGGGTGCTGCTGGTGCTGTGGACCCCCAGCCTAGTGTTGCTGTCCCATCCCTTTGGATGTCTCAGTCTGGCTCTCAACTCACAGCTGGCTGTGTTCTATGTTTCCATTGCTTGCACTAGCATACATGGGATGAACACAGGCATCTCCATCCAGTGTGATTTTTCTCCTGTGCTAACATCTCGGTGAACGTAGAGGGCTGCACTCAGGATATCCTGCGTTTCCTTCTTCTGAATTGATGTCAGAGTCATTTTGGGGATAAAAAGATCTCTACTGGACAATGTCTACCTCTTATTAATTCTTAGCTATTTCCCAGTCCTTTAGTCCCCACAGAATTATTTTGGTAGTGAATGGCCTCTGCAATTTTCACTAACCAAAAAGATTTAAAGTTTTTCTCAGTACTCTGAAGACAAGATGGCTGTTGCCCTCAATGAGCTAATTTGCCTGAACCCAGCTGAAGGGTGCAGCCAGATATTCAGGCTCAGGTGAAAAGGAACAGAGCCACCCCCGCTATTTCTTACAGTTCATTTTAGTGAATTTAGTTCCCATTGGAGACATGAAAGCAGATGACAGCAGCTATTATCCTGCTTTGTTCTGATTATTTCTGGCTTGCTCTAAAAGTAATTTACTATAGAATAGCCTATGTTAGAAGCTATGGCTCTGAAATTTTACACAAAGCAAGTATAGCTTGAGCATCCTTCCTACATTGTCCTCACAAAGAGTCCTCTCCTATGTTGAAGAGAGTGGATTTGTCCCAGTGCTCCTTCAGTACCCAGTCTGTCTGTTAAAACAGCCAGTGAGGTTGCCACTGGTAACAGGGTTTTATTTTCAATACAGAACCGTATTTTTTTCTAGATCTAAATGTCTGGCAAGCCTATTAATTGTGCCCGTTCCAGCAAGAAGCTGAAGAGATGTAATTGTAACACTTAACAACCAAATAGTAATTCATTAAAAAAGACAACCAAAAATAAACGAAAACTTGAAAAATTAGTTTCATTCTTAGCACTAGGATAGCCCTTACTTCTTTCAAATCCATTAAAGTGGAATATTGTAGGCTGAGAAAATGCAATTTGTAGCTACACAGGCAGTTTCAAGGTAGGGTAACTGTTGGGCAATTTTTCACTCTACCATTATTTTACTAAAATCAAAGGGGCTGTGCCAGTTAAGGATGAGTCAAGGATTTGCATCATTGCCCTATTAAAATGCCAAGCCACAAATCAAATAGAAAAGTATTGGTGCTGCTTGGGCTAATCAAATGGCCATGTGAAGGCTGAAGTCACCCAAAATAATCCAACAGGCTCCCTTAGTCCTGCGTAGCTGAACTCAGTCATCTCTAGCTGAATCCCAATGGTGTTGGAAGGCTAATCTATGCATAGGCTGCCCAAACCACTTACCAGAAAGAGAAAATGAGCTATTATATTTTAGCTACTTCAGGAGTTTATTTGGGTGGTGGAGAGTCAAGAGTGAACAATAATCAAAAGTAAATACATAACCTGAAACAACCTAAGGGACTATGTATTTTAAAGTCTGAGGAAAAGGTGCATGCTGTTGGGTGGATCACTTCACTCTTTTGAATTCAACTCTGAGACATTTAGCAGGCAGATGCATTCCTTTCATTCCCAAGGGAGTCAGTGAACATTTATTCCTTATGCCATCTCCATTGTAAACTGTTTAAACAACTGCAGCAGAACTCCATCACAGAGCTAGCTGAATCAAAATATAATAAAAAGCAATTTTTCTAGAGATCCACCCAGAGACCCAAGAGTTCTGCTGGCAAAAATAGAAATATGTGGCATTTGGACTCTGCCAAGCTCATGCCGTGTGAAAGACGACAGACAACAAACTTGGAGCTATTGAACAATGAGGAGACAAGGCAGGAAAACAGCACTTGCTGCCTTCCTCAAAGCCAGAAATTATTGCCTTTACAAATTTTTGCTGTCTGTACTTTATGGTATTGGAGTTTTTTGTTCCTTAGTAATATAAAGGCAGGTTTATCCTATATGGGGAAAAGTGTTAGGCTTAGGATTGCTGCCTCAGCCAGTGTAAATCAAATACTTGCCTCATCTTCTGACAATAAAGGAAAGTGTGTAGTGATAGGGAAGCTTTTAGGAGGCAAACTCAAAAAAAAAGCAGCTGCATTTATTATTATTGCAAAACATAAGTAAGCAACTCGCCAGCTCAGACTGAGTATTTTACGTGCACCTTAAGAAAGGGATTAAAATATGATCACATAAGATTTATTACAAAGTAATGATATAGTACTGGTATGGAATTGACTGGTTATGGATATTCAGCAATTTATCTTGTGGGTTCAAGGTTTGTCTTTGACAAAACTCAGTTCTCATGACAAAGAACATTCCACCTGGGAATAATGCAAACCAGTTTATTCCTATTTTCCTGGGTTTACAAATGTCCAGCTATATATTTGGGCACGCTCATGCATTAAGGAACAGAGAATTCTTAAGAGGCCTAAGGTTTTATTTTTGTGTCATTGGAAGGTGGTGCTTGAAGAAATTCACAGAAAAGTCACAGATAAGGAGAAAAAACATCTCTTGGGAAACACGCAGGTAAACTGGAATATTACCCCACCTTCCCTCATAGAAAGTCTGTTAAAACATCATTTTATGTAATTATCCCTAATACTACTCAGTAGGATGGTCTTTGAACATCATTGCCTTTGAAGGGTAGTTGCTCTCCCTTCTGGGAGGATTGAGGTGAGACTGTCTGTACACACTTGTGTCAGTGAATAGCTGGGTGATGGAGGACATTGCACATGCTTTACAGCTGCACAACATCAGCTCATGATTACGCTGGCAGAGAATCGCAATGATGTAGGTTGCAGAAAAATGTAGTGATCAGTGCTACAGCCTCAGAATTAAGGATGGTACCTGAATTGCAGAGTCGCAGAGTCACTGAATCACAGAAAATTTTGGGTTGGAAGGGACCTTAGAGATCATCTAGTTCCAAGCTCCCTGCACGGGCAGTGACACCTTCCACTAGACCAGGTTGCTCAAAGCCCCATCATCCAACCTGTCCCTGAACATTTCCAGGGATGGGGCATCCACTGCTTCTCTGGGGAACCTGTTACAGTGCCTCACCACCCTCATAGTAAAGAATTTCTTTGCAATGTCTGTTCTAAATATAATGCCTTTTGGCTTGAAGCCTTTCACCCTTGTCTTATCACTTCATACCCTTGTAAAAAGTCCCTCTCCAGCTCTCTTGTAGTCTCCCTTCAGGTGCTGGAAGGCTGCTATTAGGTGTTGTGGAGTATGCCCAGCCCCTGCCCTGGAGGGATCTCTGCTGAGATAAGAGATTTCGCAATCGCCCAGCAGGACTCCGTGGAAAGGCAACCACTTCTTTGGTCAAGGTGAGAAAAGACAGACCCACAATCCTTTAGGAGACCCTATGCAGATCCTTTGTAACCCATTGGCCTTCACCCATCCCCTGTATCCCTATAAAAGCTAAGGCCTCTGCCCCTGTGGGAGAGAGCTCTCGTCCCTGGCTCTCCCCTTCGCCGGAGGGGATCCACAATAAAGCTCCCTTCGTGCGGAACCAGCCACACGAGCCTCTCATCTCTCTCTGGTCTGGCTTGGTCTGGAGGCTGCCCTGCAGAGCTGAGCTGGAATCACGAGCTGATAATCACTGAAGAGCTGACAGCCTCTGCAAGGGCCCTCCTGCCAGCAGCTGAGGGAAGACACCGGACCTCGGGAAGGCGATTCCTTGCGGGACCATCTCCCCGGACCGGTCACCTCTTCCTGGGTGAGAGCCATTGACCCCACCACCACCTGTAATAAGGTCTCCCTGGTATTTTCTCTTCCCCAGGCTGAACAACCCCAGGTCTCCCAGCCTGCCTTCATAGAAGAGGTGCTCAAGCCCTCTGATCATCTTTGTGGCCTTTTGCACCTGCTCCAGCAGGTCCATATCCTTATGCTGGGGGCTCCAGAGCTGGATGCATTACTCCAGATGGGGTCTCAGGAGAGCAGAATAGAGGGGCAGAATTACCTCCCTTGCCCTGCTGGCCACATTCCTTTTGATGCAGCCCAGGACACAGTTGACTTTCTGGGCTGCAAGTGCACATTGCCAGGTTGTGTTGAGCTTCTCATCTAACAGTCCTTTTCTTCTCATGATGTAAAAAAAGTTTTTAGTCTGAGCTGATGAATTACTTCTATATATTTTCAAGAACCAGTAAATATATGTACTAGTATATATATTAGTATCAGAAGATGTCAGAATATCTCAGCCCACTTCCTTGGCCCCATTCCTCTTTGTATAATTCTCACAGGGCAGAAGCCCAGACACCCAGACCAGGGAATGCTGCTGGCTGCTGCAAAGGAAAACGGGCCAGCAGTCTGTGCCATGCAACCACTGTTTAGGCGAAATGCAGGCATAATGATCCTTGTGCTTCTTTTCTTCACTAAAAGCTTGAGCTATCTCTATTTCTTGCTGAAATAACTTGAATGAGGCTCACCTTTCATGAAAAAATTGTTTGTGGGAATAAAGAATATAATCTTGATGTTGTCAGTGAAATTGCTGCAGACTTAGTTCAATGTAAGTGGGACCAGAAATTGGGATATAATAATTTGAAAACATTTTGAGGGTGTCATTTTCCCCAGAACTCTTTTATCAGTGTCACTTGGTGTGTTATTTATTCACCACACATTATACTGCAGTTTCCTGATCAGACTGTGACATTTTGTAGCATCCTTTCAGCATTATTGTCAAAACTGTCTAAACTAAAAGCTAAAACTTTAAAATAATTGAGTTTTCCAGTTTGATTTAGTCCTATCTTTGCCTCTGGAATATTTCCAAAATCCATAACAGACTGAAATCAGTCCAAATTGCCTTCTCTAAATTTCAAAAGAAATGGAGAAGAAAAGAAAAAAGGCTTTTGGAGGAAAGCTTAGCAAGTCAATTAGAAAGAAGTACAGTCCAAAGAACTGGTTGCATGGTCTAGGGAAAAAAAATCACTAGCAGAATCTTATGGAAGACATTGACTTTAAGGTCAGAATTGACACTAAGGACAACAAAGAGAAAAAAAGAAA
The DNA here is from genome assembly GCF_017639235.1 of Corvus kubaryi. Classification (NCBI taxonomy): domain Eukaryota; kingdom Metazoa; phylum Chordata; class Aves; order Passeriformes; family Corvidae; genus Corvus; species Corvus kubaryi. Next base: position 27,823,700 of record NW_024582091.1, on the reverse strand, counting down.
AAAAAAAAAGAATGTTCCCTCCTCCTAATGAAAAAGAAAGGAGAATTTTAGTATTTTCTGCTTTGAATTGCTTTAAAAAAAACCCCAACCAAACAAAATACATCACTGTGTGCCCCACTGGCATGAAATTTTTTGCTTAATTGTGTTGTCAAGTCAATTAAAAATTATATTCTTGTAATGGATGGGAAAGCAACATAATAAACTCTCAGTATGAATTTTCTGAAGCAAACCTGCAAAGAGATAGACTTTATGCACAAGGGACTTTTATTTAGGCTTGAATCTGTCCAAAATAAGAACTAATACTAAACATTATGCACTAACACAGTAAGCCCTAAATACAATAAATTCTTTTTCAGTGTCTCTGCTAGTAATTTAATCAAGTTCAGGACAGCTCTGTGGCATTGAAGTCAACTGGAAGAGTGCAGTGCATGTTCATAACATAAAATTACCTTAGCCTTCCAAATCAGATGGCCGCATCCAAACTGCCTATTGGAAAAGATCCATAACCATACTCAAATCTGACCCATGGATCTGCTTGCATTTTTGGAACCTGCATAGCTTCCTTGCTAAGGAAAACTTTTATGTCTCAGGATTTAAGACAGCCACCCTCTTCAGTGACTTTTTGGTATATATCAGGTTGCATGATAAATGGGGGCTATCTGCAGGAACAGAGTTTGATGGAAAGCCACCTACAGCTAGCTAATAAAAAAGCTCAGAAGGATCTCCAAGATAGGTTCTCTGTCTGGTTGGAACCCACAGCCTGCTCCTGAAAGCTGGTGCTGACTGTAGTTTCTTCTGAACCTTTCCTTTAAGGCATGTCTGGAGCTGCCTTTCTCCATCTGTATGGTAGCTTAACTGGTAAATTGTTCAGTGTGTAACTATGAAATAAGTGTTCCTTTCCTCAGGCTCTGCCTTAACATGTGTCTGTCCTACTGATATTTGACCCTTAAAAAACTCTCTGTAAACACTGTGCTCATTTTATTCCATTGGCTTCAACACAGTTAGTTCCATTGGAATTTACTGTAGTATAAATGCTACAGAAGTAAAAAAAGATAACCTGTGCAGCCATTGAAAATTATTGCCCTGATAGGTAAAAAATCAGAACAGGACTTAAATATTATTATGAGTTATGATTCACGGCCCTTGGACCGTAATGATGCATGTCCTAAGCATGTGATGTTGAGAACAATGCTAGTAATAGATATATAGAAGTATTTCAAAGCCAGGAAAACTAATTCAACATGCTAAAAACCCACATATATGTAAATTATTGAATTACTTCTACAAAAGGAATAACAAACACTAATGACATTTATTATTATGAATGATCTATAATTATTCCATAATTGCAAGAGGTATCATGAAGATATGCTGCTTCCTACTTAGCCACTTACAGCTTGTTTCCTTTGCTATTCTCTTTGTGAAAATGGCCATAATAGACCACGTAATGTATTTTGTCCTGTATGTCTCTCACATTGGAGAAACATATTTCCTTAGATTCTAGTCTCACGTTGTTTTTAACACACACATTTTTAGCTATTTACGCAAAATTTATAAAAATAAGTTTCTTCTGCATCATATGCATAAATATTAATAGTAAACACATGCACAGTTTAGATTTGGCAAGTAAGCTGTAAAATACATTGGTATTTTTAAATGCTATTTCTTCTTTCTGCAGATCATAAAGACTTGGGAAGTGAGGGGAAATATCTGTGTTTGTTTAAATATCTGAGTCTGTTTGCCTCAGAATGAAATCTCCAGCTAACATGGTGGGAGACAGGCACTCAAAACACAGGAAGAGGATGTAACAGACATAGTGGCATCTGCTTGTACTTTTGGAACCTTAACTAAAAATGTTCTGAGGAACAGTTTCCCTCATCCTTCTCAGCAAGCATCAACTTAGCTACCCATTGATAATGTTTTAAATGTCAACATCCTTCTATCACTGCTTATCAGAGACGAAGAGGAATGACTGCAATATACCATCAAATTTCTCAAAACCCCAGGCTGGAAAGAACTTTAACTTACCAATGATATTCTGCTCTTGCAAGCTGAGGCTGAGCTGAGGACACTTGAAGGTCAGAAGCAAGACTGGGTTCAGGAACCTCAACATTAGTTTGGAGGGTGGGGTACATATTCATGAGATCATGTATAAATTATCATTCATCTGATCATATGACAACACTGGGTCTGGGGGACAGCACTGGGTCTGAGGAAGTATTTTTTTTTAATTAAAGGCTTTTTTTTTATATATTATGAATAGCAAATGCTCTCAGTTACCAACATAGTTACTTCTCACATAAGGATGAGTTCCCTCAAGCAGACCTGTGGAGGCAAAAATTTTGCAACTATTGTTATGGACAGAAGAAAAAATACAAAAGTTGGGGTTTTACTGTTTTGGTTGGTTGGTTAGTTGGTTTTTTGTTGTTGTTGTTGGTTTTGTTTTTTTCTTTTTTGGGGGGTCGGTGGTATTTTCTACTTACCTTCCTTTATTCCTCCCTCTTTCTCTAAGACGAACTAGGAATCCATTTGCAACCCTGGGATTTGTATGAAACACAAATGAAAGTCCTTCATTTTTATTCTACATATCTGTTAACAGGAAAAGGACTGCTAGAAGTGTACTTGAAAGACTCTCTTGCAATAGCTTCTTTCACAGCTTTTCCTTCCTACTCCAAGGACATTATGTAAATCAAGGAACTGTGTCAGACAGGAGAATTGCAGCAGTTAACCGAATGACAAATACAGCTCTGTAGAGGTTCCCTTATGATGGCTTCCAGACTAAATGCCTAACTTTTGGGAAACTACGTGGGAACATCATATATCATACCATATCACACCAGTGTGCATGCTAAAAGATATTGATGCATTGAGATTGGGTGATGGAATTCTGCCATGATGGGGTGGTATTGAAGAAAGGGGCCACTGAACACACATGATAAAAGAAAATAGGGCTGAGGAAAGTGTTTGCAGACACACTGATAGAGTTCCTCTCTCAGGATACTCCATACGTTGTTACCTACTCCTAAATGAAGTGCTTTGTATCATCCCTTAGCGCTACATAATGGATACAAGTGAGTTTTTATGGCCTGTAATCCTTGCATTTGAACACATCCTAGGCGCAATCTACAGAAGCAGCCCAAATGCGTCAGCATTTTCTCTGTCATGGTGATACAGTATTAAGTAGAAGGAAACCAGGGCAGTGATCATCCCCCTGAAGGGAAGTTGTAGCAGGGCCGGGTTGGTCTCTTCTCCCAGGTAACAAGTGACATAACTAGAGGAAATGGTTTTAAGTGGCATTAGGGGAAGTTTGGATCGGATATTAGAAAAAATTTCTTCACTGGTGGTCAGGCATTGGAATGGTTTGCCCAGGGAAGTGGTGGAATCATTATTGTTGGAAATCATAGAATCATATAATCATTAAGACTGGAAAAGACCTCCAAGATCATTGAGTCCAACCTTTGACCAAACACCACCATGCCAACTAAATCATAGCACTAAGTGACATGTCCAGTCATTTCTTAAACACCTCTATGGATGGTGAGTCTACCACCTCCCTGGGCAACCCATTCCAATGTTCCTCTTCTTTGGAAAATTGTTGTCAGCTTGTTGTCTGTACTGCTTCAAGAGTCATCAAGGACAGATGCACAGTGAGTTCTTCCTGTATGCACACTGAACACTGAAACAAACTTCAAAACAGCTAAAAACACACAACACCTTAAAATTATATTGGACTTGGCTTCAGATGCAATGGAATTCAATATTTTTCTTCTAAAAAAGCGCCAAGTAACATGACTCAATGTGTTTCTCATGTCTTGAAAAATGTCAGGTTTTGACATAAGTCTTTATCAATCTTTGGAAACTCCTTGAACTCAAGACAGTGTAGAGAATCTGTCAGTTGTCCAAAATGCAGCAACTTCATTGGGTGGATTCTTCTAACTGGCAAATTTATTATCTCCTCTTTTCAAGTGCTGAGTCTGAAAACATTTGTATCCTTAGCTTTTTGTTAAAGAAATCTGTAGCTACTTCTTTCCCACACCTGGAACAGAAGGTAGGCAGATGGAGCTTCATGTGTCCGTCTTATGGTTCAAAAATGGAGCTCACAACCTTGTGAATGTTGCATACTAACATCTCAGTATGTTTAATCATTGCCACCTAAAAATCTGAACCAAGGGACACTTCGTAAGCAGTCTTAAATTCTGCTTTAATTCAGGACTCCATGAAGAATAAAGTAGTGGAGAACTAGGCCATCAGGTTATCTATGACAGAGTAACCTCAGGTTTTCATCTTGTCCATGACAGAGCATTAAATGTTTGAGTTGAAAAAAGATATGATATCTAGTTCTCTTATTTGCTCTTCATGTAAGAACTAAAGTCTTTGGTTTCTACCATATTTTGCTATTAAAGCCTAGATCTCTTGGGAAACTCAAGATATATTGGGAACTGTTAAAACTTTTGATACAAATATACAGTAGCAGAAATAACTACTCAGTGCTCTCAAAATAGGTTTGGCTATTTAAGTAAACTGCAGTGAAACTAAGTCGTTTGGGAATCATTTGGAATGTAGCTTGTCCAGATCTTCAGCTGGTATAATTAGCTGAGGTGTTAAACCAGCTGCTTGTGTAGACAGTTAGATTTAAGTAAACCATCGTTTGAAGAAAAGAAGAAAAAAGTTGCTTCATAGAATCTTGCTAAAGCTTAGAATTTAAGAATTCGTTCTCAGACCCTGAACCAGCTTTCTTCCTCTGCCTCTCTCATCAGCTCAATGCATTTTTTGACTTGCCTTCTCTCCTCAGGCAGGAAGTATCACAGAAAACCTAAAATACAGACATGACTGCCTACCAGGAGACTTTGGAATTTGCGATGCTGGGAAGAGAGAAACATCACACTTGGGGTTGGAGATGTGAAAGAATCAGGAGAGATTTAGAGTCTGGCCATATGTAAAGCACAACTAGTCACAACCTCTCAGCTAAAGCACACTGCTTCCTTGTCACTCCTGATCATTTTAGAGGGCAACACTTCTATATGTCTTATTCCATTACATTTACTCTTTCTCTTAGCTGTCAGCCTAATGGACATTGACTCTTATTGTAATACCCTACAAGTACTCAGCAGATCTGACTCACCGTATTGCCCTTCTCTTTGGAGAACCTGGGTCCCAACAGTCTTCTCGCTGGTGAAGCACTGAGGCACTTCCCACACACCTGTGCCTGATCTTTGTCCACAATGGCCTTCTGAAGGATGTGTCAAGGGACACGTGGACCTGCACAGAAACCAAGGAAGGGACTGAAGAGATGAGGATGGTGCATTAAGTAAACACTTTTCTTGATCCAGGTGGCCTGCTTTTGGGGTGTACAGTCAAATCTGGAAATAGGAAAGTGCTGTAGAGTCCAGTAAGATAGATTGTGGCCATGACAGCTGTCAGACAGCCTTCCAAGATGTCTGTTCTTTAACCCTGATATTGAATATATCATGGGCTAAAACTGATTAAAAGGCAAATAAAATGCCATGGGCAATTTAATAGGGAATAAAAATGTAACAGCGAGTTTCTCCTTTATTTTTTTTAGTTTGCTCCTTAATCACTCCAGTGACAAGAAACATGTTTCATCCTGCCCTTCAAATGTTTTGCTCTACCAGACACCACCTGCATGAATATTATATTCCTGAAGAAATCTGCTTACCAAGTGGGGTGAGGCGAGGAAACAGGAATATTAACAGAGATGTGAGTGTTCAGCCAGCATATCAACACTGATGGTGCCAGGAAAAATGATGGCAGAAAGGTGTAGAGAAGAATTTGCTTCCTTTACCAAAGGCAGCGTTGCATGTAAAAGGACAAAATATGCACAGTATATATAATGCAGTATTTGCATCTGGATAAAATATCATAGATTCTTACAAACTACCAATAAAGCATCGGCCCTAAAATGGGAAATTTATGTGGTTTCTAGAACATAATATTTACTAATTTTTTTTTTTAGTGGTATTCCTGTGTCATAGGTTAGCAAGCATAGTCCCGGAAGGGACATCCTTGCTAAGGGGTGCTTACAGTTTCCTCTGGGACCTGATAGAACCTATCAGCTGGCCAGTTTGAATATGGACAATTCTCTAAGCCACTTAAAGTTGTGATCACCTCTGTGATCCACATTTAAGAATAGGCAAACTCCCCCTCCAAGCTCTCTCTCGTTTCCGGCGCTGGCACAGGTGGCTGCGGGCCCCGTGTGGGGGCCAGCGGGCCCGGCCAGGCCCTGCCTGGGCCAGGCCGGGCCGGGCCACGGCCATCCTGGAGTCGATGGACCTGTTCCAGTCGTGAAACCCCCCCCCACTGCCTTGCCGTGGGCAGCTGGAGCGGCTCGGCTCTCCCCCCTCTCCACCGCGATAAGAAAAATTCAACATTCCAGCTGCAAAGCTGCAAGGCTGAGGTGAGATTAACCCTTTTTATTGCTGTGAAGAGCTGAAAACCTGAGGGAAGAGAGAGAGGAGATGCTTAAAGCTGAAATTTTGTTGTGAAGCTATGATATATCAGAGTATCCTGTTGTAATTTCATGAAGATATGGGGGGTGGAGTGTTCAACTCGTAAGCAAAAGCACCTGTGCTGAGATAGGCAGATGCTGACACAGCTGTAATTTCATGAGAAGTTTGGACAGGGAGAGATGGAAGTGATGAGGACTTTTGCTCCAAACGGGAAAGGAGAAAACCTCAGTCCCTAGAGATGCTCCCAGAGATAGTCCTAAAGATGAAGATGATGAAGACCCTTTGCTCCCAGGGAAGGAGAAGGGCCTCTGTTTTTGTTTCTGAACAGCTCGACCTTAAAATTGTACCCCAGAAAACTTCAAGAGTGGACCCTCGAAAGCAGTTGCGGGAAAAGCTGCAAGTCGGGGGAAAGGACTCACACGCAGGCAGAGAGACTCCTCTTCCTAAATGGACTGAACGATATTTGGAAGTGGGCGGCTGTCTCGTTGTGATAATGTTTTCATAGCATGAGCAAGAAGAGACTTCTCTTTCTAAATGGACTGAACAAGGTTATTATGGAAGTGGTAAACAGACTGAACATCTTAAGGGTTGTCTTTGAAAATTGTCAGTGGGAGAAGGGAGGAAGGTGGGGGGAGGAGGAGAGTTCTGAAGGTGGTATAATTTTTTTTTTCTTCTTTTAGGTCTGTTAATAAACTTCTTCATATTCTTTCAAGTTTGGTGCCTGTTTTGCATTTCTCCTAATTCTTATCTCACAGCAGATAAACAGTAATGAGTATTTTGGACCAAACCACTACATCCTGGAAAAAAAAAAATCATAGATGCATAAAAACGTCTAAACGATGACCTTTTTTTCACTAGATTTAAGAGAAGTAACTAGAAACCTTTGCTCATCTTTGTTTCTGTTCTTTGACACTCAGGTTTGCTGTGCTGCAAAGAAATGTTATGGTACATTGCACCTATGATATATCCACCCTAACAACTGATGAGGAGAGAAGGAACATTCATGACTTTGCAATAATGAGATTGCTGATCCACGACCTGCTAGCAATTCCTGTACAGAGGAAATAAAGTCAAATAGAATTGCCAAGGACCTCATCTCCATGCTGATAACTGCACATCTTCTCAGACACATCCATCCTCAGATCACTCTTTCTGTTATTAAAACTTTTATTGTTATGGCTGAAGTAGTGGTGAGTAGTCTTGTCCTCTGAGCAGTGAACTGTCTATAGACTCCATAAATCCATTTATTTTGTCTGGTTTTATTCATTGGCAAGTTTTTTATTGTCAAGACTCAGTCAGACAGGAAATCAAACTGATAGGTACCAATTCTAAGAGAAATTTTCCCATTTACCTTTAATTGTTTTCTAATTGATACAAATAACTATGTGGATGCTGCTTTATATCAATTAGTCTCCAAAGATTTGAATCAGTTTATATTGAAGCTAACCCACCACTGTCAAATTGAAATAGTGTTTATACAGTGCCTCATGACTAGATTTAAATTGGATTTTAAATAAATTGGTGCATTTTCCTTATGCAGACATATTTTTGTTTAATAACACTACACATGGTACACCAGATATGCAAAAAACTAGCACTGATGAGTTGTTTGCATAGATGGTCAGTGCTCACTGGTTTTTGCTTGCTTGAGAGATCAAGGGTTAATCAAGGAAATGGGAGAAAGAGTGAATCGCAGGGACTAGAATGTCTTATCAGCTGTGACCTGCTCAGCTCCTGAGACACAGAAGAAACAAGGAAGTGATTTCTAGGTTATAGCAGTTCAAGACTCACCCTTCAGAATTTTCTGGAGGACTATGGTACTCTTCACCATGCTCATCCATGTCCTGCAATGCTCCTCATTTGGAGACTTCCTATTGGCAGACTGTTTTCCACTAGCATGGACCAAGTTTCCCTCTATATACTGAAAACTAACCCTTACCTGTCTGTGTCCATACCAATTTCTGTAAATTATACTGTTGCTAAGAACAAAAACATTTAACCCTAGCAATTTGCAAGCATACTAATACAGAGCTATTAAAACATCATTTATATGTTGAGAAGGCCTGTCTACATTTTACAAGTTTGCCTTCCACTCAACTTCAGTATTTAGCTTAGAAGTAGATAGGATAAAACAAAGTAAAGCAGACACAAGTAAGGTACAAGTACTGTGCTTGATATGGAGGTCTGTGGCTCTGGCAAACATATTGTGATGGATGGTTACATTTTTAATCTATATTTTTGAATGTCATTTAAATGTCATAAATATGTCAGATTTTCTCAAAAAAAAAAAAAAAAGTCTATCTTTCTTTAGAAATTACCAGATACAGAGAATATCATTCAGTTGTCTCACTGAAAGCAAGTGTAATTTAAACTGATCTGTCTTTGCAAACAATGAGCACTGAAAGACTCTATACACCAGCACTGTAGCAGTCACCAATAAATGGTATTTAAACTGAAAAAGCTAGTGTCAGAGATCTAAGTTCTTCTAAAGGTGAATGCGTACCGTTTTCTTTAGGTCTCTTAAAACCTTCAATACAAATAGGAAAAGTTAATTGCTTTGCTCTCATTATACTATACCTACCATTACAGTTTTCTTTTAATCCACCTTCCTACTCCTAACAACTGTTTCAAAAGTAAGAGTCTAGAAGAAAATATTTGAATATTGATGCTTCTAGCCATTTATTTTAAGACAAGCATTAGAACTGTTGAATTATGCCACTTTCAATAAAAACTGCATCTGCATTTACGTGCTGTGCACTGAGACAGACTTTTCCTGGCTATCAAATGGCCAGGCACAAAACTGCACAGGGAACAAGTTTCAGGCAATTGCAGAAGAGGTTCAGTGGGTGGGTACATCTGTCCCAGGCACAATATGATACAGATGAATTATGCTTACACACATGACATAGAGATGAAGACGCTGCACAGAGAAATGATAGGCATGTAAGAAAATATACTGGCCTACTACTACTTAAAATGAAGTCATTGGTGTGTGTTACTATCAACATGAGGATTCAGGATCAAGGCAAGATCCCAGACTATTGTATAGCATTAAAACAAAACCACTATTAGTCTTAGCACTTTCCAGCAGCAATTAAGGAAGAATATTCAGCAGTCTACCCTCTTGAAATTCAAAAGCAGTTAGTAGATAGCAATATTGCCAGTGTTTATTGCACAAGTAAGCAAGAGAGCAAATTTGAACCTCACAGTTAATTTCCTATTTGGTTCTCTTTGTCTATTTGTTCTTTAATGATTTTGACATTCTGCATAAAGTGATCTCATTAGTAAGGTACCTGCATGATGAAACCTGTGTTTTCTTCTCAGGAAAGTGACTCCAAAACCTTATTTACTATTATGCTTTCTAGAACTTATGTAAGGTCTATCAACAGCATTAACAATAGGACAAGTCAAGAGCATTGTCTGTGATTTGCTCCTTACATTTTTGTGTGTTTGATTACAACTTTGCAGCTGTGAATGCTGCTAATAGGTATCTCCTGAAAATGCTCACTTTCACAGATAAAAAGAGGATAGGAGGAGACAGAACTATGGTTAGGGGTAAGGGGGGTGGGTGGGGTGTGCTGAATTGTACTTAGTGGTATAAGGGATAACTCTTCTATGAGGAGTTGAATTAGTAAATGTATTTTATATGTTAAGTTAGTTTGGAGGATTTTTTTTGGGTTTGTTGTTTTTTTGGGTTTTTTTGGGTTTTTTTTTCGGTTTTTTTGAGTGCATGGTCTGGAATGAGGAAGTTTTAAAGGTCCTTTCTGAACTTTGCTAATGCAGACACTCATCAATTCTTAGGTGAACAATTTCCTTTGTTTTTTAAGGAGAAGGTATGTTGCTTTTTAAAGGCTTTTTGGTTGATTTGTATTTTGGTTGGTTGCTTGGGGGGTTTCTTCTTTTGGTTACGGATTTCATTTTTCTGTTTTGGTGTGGTTTTAATTTTAATCTTTTTTTCTGTTAACTTGATTTGTTATTGAGTTCTGCTAAAGAGAATTGAGGTGGCTGTACCTACATGTGTGTATGGGGTTGAAGAGTTTGGATAAATAATGAGTTAGGTGATGGCAAGATTTCTAGCTGTATCTTTCTGCTTTTAGATTATGTAAGGAGACAGAAGGAAGGTGATTTGCTCATTATTTCTGTGGTATGTAAGGTAATGCCACTTTTCTACAGCAGCAGTTAAGAGAAAAAAATAGGTGCTCTAAATCCTCCATTCATGCTGTCTGTTTTAAAAATACCTAGGGGGGGTAGGGTGAAGAGTGAAGGGGAGGATCTTCTGGATTTGAGAATTCTAGATTGATTTTTGATAAGAAAAATAAAGGGATAAACATTTACTTATAGAGAATTTTTTGTTCACTATTTGCATAATCATTTAGTGAGTTTTCACAGTAGATGAGATTTAGAATAAATATCTAAGAAACAGTAATACCTTCTCTTGCAATGCTGGCTGTATTTGTTGAAGACTGAAGTTACTCTTCTGTTTAAAAGATCCTTATTGCTGCTTTCTTTTATGTCCCTTCCTAAAAAAACCCCCACTATCCAAGGCAGAACATAAATTCTGTGTGAAATGACAAGCTAATGTTGGTATCATTATGCAGGGAAAGTGTGAAATAAAGCTAGAATTCACTCAGTAACAGAAACAAGTGATTACAGGAAAGTATAAAAAATCGTCATTATGTTATAAAGTGTCTGTATGTTGCAACATAGTAAAAGGAATGGCAGACTTTCTCACTGATACTTTGTTATATAGTCTTTTCTGTTTTCCAGTGGGCCTGGGCCTTGACAGGATGATGTTCATGAGTGTTTACCCTGGGAAGTGATGCTCCAGATTTTCTGCCCTATCATTAGCTTTTGTGTAGCATGGCTGCTATGCTGTTCCCTTAACAAGCAGGTTTGAATGTATCTGCAGAACTTGCATTCTAGAAGCGGGACTGGTGTAGGAAATCACCCCTGTATACACAACCTGTGAAATTTGATATTTAAGCTTTACTGACTGTTAAAGGCAATAGTGCCCTTACTGTCATACTGAGTTACTGTGAATTCAGTGAATGAATTCTTATCCCTTTGACTAAAGGAAAACTGTGTATGCTTGTTGACACTCGCTCAATTCAGGTATGAGTTAGTATTCAAGGAGCTTCTCTAAATGAGAATTGAACTTGCCTAAATTCAGATGTTAGAAGAACATGCATAGTCATTTTTGCCCTGAAAGCAACATAGCTTCTCTTGATTTAGCCCATTTGAACCAAAATAAGCTATTCCTATAGGAAGTTGAGTACCCATTTGAAACTAATTGAAATTATGAACATTTTTCTTCACATGAGGTCCCTAATAAGAACTTTGACAATACCTCACTGCTTTTATTGAATTCCCTCTGTGGTGCAATAAAAGTATTCCTGATATTGAGCCAGCTGATGTGCTATTGTACTGTTTGGATAGAAATGTTTATCAGGCAACTACACAATGTTGAGTAGCTTCCTAAACATATTGAATTTCAATGGTCAAAGAAGCCTATAATACAGTGATTGCCTAATACAGAATAGTGTCTGGAGCTTCTGGAGTCCAATCTAAGTCTGTTCAAGCAGTGACACCATTAAGCAGGCTGAGATAAAAAGGAATTTAGTGGTAAGTGAATAATATCATGCCTCTTATAGCTTATAATATCATGCAGATATTTTGCTGTGCTTTGCACCAAGAAACTCATATCAGCTGTATTATAAGCTGTAGAAATCAATTTTGTATGTTATTTCTAAGAGAGAAATTTCCAAATGGAATATGACAAAAGCTGTTTAAAAATGCTACACCACCTGGCTACATGACAATATAGTATCCTTTTGTTACAAGATGAAGGGGGTGGCGTGGGGAGTCTAGGACTCTTTTCTTAGCATGCCATAGGTTTATCCTTAGGGTGTTGTGCACATACATGTGGTTAACAAACTTATTTTACAGTTGTCTCTCTCTAACAATATAAAATGATTTTTTTTTTAATCATCTACAAGGACCCAGACTCGAGATACCTCGAGGAGTGAAAACACCTTAATTCTGGGAACAAAGACCTAACCTGGTTTTGGGCATGTATTGGTTTTGTTGTGTGACATAGATTACACAAATGCCTTGTTATCAAATAGGTACACGTGGCAATAACCGGGGGTTTTAGGTACTTTTAGAGTCTCCAGCAAATCAACAAACCTTGGTCAAGACTTGAATGAGCGAAAGTCCCTAAATATAGGCCTTTCATGTCAGCTGAAGAAACAGTAACCTTTAGTGTAACTGATGTGCACCCCCAGACATGGCTTATCAGGCCTCACAAGTGTGAACCCCTGTACAAATGCAAATACAAGCAAGGTGGCTAAGCAGGAGTGTGATCATGTTTCTCCTTCCTGCGTTTGTACCTGAGCTTGAGTAAAGGAGAGAAAACGGCTGATAGATCTCAAAGAGAAATTATTCAGATGTTAAAGGCTTCTTGCATGGCATGCCTTGATTTTTTGGAAGAATTGCTATGTGTTACTGTGAAGCGTGTTTTGAACAACTTCTAGAACAGGGATACTGAGGTGCAACAATTGCCAATAGGGCAGAGTACTGATAGGGAGGAGTACTCAAAAATACAAAACCAAAACAAAAAAACAGATTTTTGTTGCGGAAAAGAGCACTCTTTCACTTGCGGAGGGGACAAGACGCGACGCCCCAGCCGGTCGAGCATCTGCAGCAGCCCCGCCGAGGGTGAGGTTCGGGCCCCAGCGCGGCGGAGAGCGCGGCGCGGTTACGGACGAGGCTCCCCGCGGTCCCGGCCGGTGCGGGGCGCGGCTGAGGGGCTTCGCGGCGGCCCCGGCGCCGAGCAGGGCCCGGGCCCGCTGCGGCCTCGAGCGCGGGGCTCCTCGTTCGCGCTCCCGCCGCGGAGACGGGGCGCCCCCACCGCTCATGCGCCCAGCCGCTCCGCTGGGGGGCGGGGACACAGCCCCGACGCCCGTGGCGGATCATACCACTGTGCGCCATAGGGGTGGCCCAGAAAAGAGCCTTCTCCAATAATTCGCTTATTAAGAATCCCCGCTGGCTTCTTCCCTGGACTGTGTGTGCAACTAAATGAAGTCGGCACAGAGAAGCAGGCGGGAGCCTACGTCCGTTCGCGTGCGTTCTCGCCGCTTCCTTCTTTCCCTCCGCTTCTCTCCGTCGGCGGAGAATTGGGCGCGTCCCGCTAGCTGCCCCTCCCGCAGCCGAGGGTCCGGCCCGCTCCCGCTGCTGGCGGTCCCGGCGTCGCGAGTTCCCGCTCTCCCGCCCCCTCCTTCCCACCCTCCGAGCCGGCTCCGCGCTCTCCTCGGTTTCCCGCTCCCTGCCCACGGCCCCGGCGCGGCAGCCCTATGGCGTACAGTCAGGGCGGCGGCAAGAAGAAAGTCTGCTACTATTACGACGGTGAGCAGGGCCGGCGCGGGAGCGCGCGTGCAAGAGCGGGGGGGCGCCCTTCTAATGGCCGCTCGGGGCGGGCTGCGTCCCCGGCCCCCGCCGGCACAGCCACCCCTTGCCCCGAGGGACGAGCTTCCCCCGGCCCGGCCCGGCCCCATGGCGGCCGGGGGGCCCCGCCGCCGCGCCCCGCTCCCGCCGTCGGCTCTGCTGACCCCCGCGGGCCGGCGGGCGTGGGGCAGCGGCGCCGGGGCCGGGGGTGGTGGAGTTGGGCGAGGTGCGGGCCGGGGAGCTGCCTGGCCTGCCGGGCCCGGCAGTAAGTGCTGTGTCTATTGTT